>NC_090939.1:805068553-805374059 GCF_040938575.1 Ambystoma mexicanum | reverse complement strand
CTGGGCTCCGCCCCCTTTTGGAGGCAGTCACCAGAATTGTTTTGCACAAGGTGATTTTCTAGCTGGTCATTCTGGGGTTTGATGATGAGTGGTTTTAACTCGGTCCCCACATTCACCCAGTCTTGATCAGGATCTCTTGGGACCTGTTTTTCTTTGGGAGGAGTTCCACCATCCCTGAAGGAGAAGATCCTTTTCCCAGAGTCCTCTGAGGACCCCTCTCATTCAAATAGGAAGATTCACATTCTTGGCGGTTTGTAGGGTGACTACCTGCTCTGCGCAGGCTCTGTTAAAATCTAACTATTGTGCCAAATTTGTTGACGCTGTTTTATAGAGTCAAGCCTTTCCTGACTCTCTTTTTGCAGTTTCAGTACCTGGGCATCTTGCTCTGCCTTCTTTTGCAGTAAGAGCGTCAGTTCTTCTTGTAGTTTGGTGGCATACTGTCTAGCCTCTGTTTCAGCTTCTTGGCTACTCTGGAGCCTTTGCTCTGCAGAGTCCAGATTAGTCTGTATTTTCTGCATTGCTTCCCCTTGCCTCTTTGTGAAGTCAACATGGTCTACGTACTTTTCCTGTATGACTCCTATGTGGAGGTACAGGTAGGCCGCTATTTTAGAAATTTTGTTTTGCTCCTCTTTTATTTGAGGGGTCATGTACAGCTCACTGAGTGCTTGATGTAATGGCCCCTTGTCCTGCCAGATATTAAGGTTGGCTTCAGTGACTTCTTGTTTTATTCCCTACAGCCATACCTGTTCGTCCTGTTCTACCCATTCACCCCTGACAAATAAATTGTGCAGTAGGTGTTCCTTTGCAATACTGATTTCAACTGGGGTCACCATTCTGGAAATATTAATTTCCTTCTGGCTTATCTCAGGGTTGCTTTACTTTTACAAACAGGCCTAACTCCTTTGAGTATTTCTTTTGAGGGTTGCTTCTACAGTGTAGCACAGTATTGTACCCCAACAAGGTGTATGTACCCCTTTGGCTAGCACGCTGTGTTAGACTGTTATGAGTGATATGTCTAATTCAGGATCTCGCGACGAGCTCGCAAGCTGTAAGGGATTTCAATCCGGCACACACTCAAGTCAAAGCTCAGCATGTAGTGCACAACTGAAATCCTTATTTATTTGTGTCTAAAAGTTCAATATTCTGAACGATATACCACTCATATCACACCCTTCTCCTGGAACCCCACCAGTCACACTGAACCAGGAATCAGGTTGGTTTGCAAAGGTAAATATTTATTTATGTATTTAAAATGTAATCACAATATGTTTTAATAGATAAACAACAATCAACAATGGGGTGACAGAACACTGAATAATATCTTTAATACACAAGGAGTAAGTAATGAGCAAAACAATTGCAGCACAGAAAATAATACTTTTGAGTTGGTTCAGATCAGATAGCACTGTGGTTAGCCGCTCCCCCTGCAACAAGCCTCAACCCTCCAATAGGCAATGTAAAGAGATAGGAGGAGAGAGCAGGTATTCAGGAATGGCACAAATCAAACAGAATATCAGTCCCACTTTCCCCCTTTGAAACATAAGAGAAAACGGAATTGACTGTCCAGCTGTCAGAATGGCGTTTAAGATTGTCTTTAGAATGGACTGGGAAAACACCAAATCTGGTCCAAAATACTGAAATAGTTATAAATTCCTAAGGGAGCCGCTTAGAACAGTTGCGCACAAGCACAAGCAATGATTTGGTCAGCAGAAAACAATGGAAATCTTAAGGTCCAAGTCGGAAGCAGTTTAAAGCTATTTTACATGTGTAAAACCTTCAGATTATTTAAATCGTGGCAAACTTTTCATTGCGTGATATTATGAGAGAACCAAACTGGGTTGCATGTTCTATGGATATCTATGGATGTTGGCTACAAGTACGAGTTGAAATCTCATTTCTATCACACAAACCGAGGGAGTTATGGAGGTTTTAGTAAAGGTTGTTTTTGTAAAATAGGCGCGAGAATTGAAAACAGAAATTCACTTTGAATTGACAGATAGGTTTTCTTATGCTATATTAAAGACTACCAAAAAGTAGAATGCCACACAGGAAGGTCATTCACTGCCCCTCATAACAGTTGAGGTGTGATACTCTACTTTCTGTTTTGTTTGGGAATTACTTTCATAATCAATCAATAGGAAGTTAGAGTTTAGGAGCACATATGAGAGAAGAGTCTGCACAAAGATAGTTCTAACAATACTGGTTCTGAAGGAAAGATAGGATGGGCTGGATAGGGACAAGACTATGCAATTACACCATGGGACACAGTTCTTCCTATTTATACTCACTGGATAAGTTTTTAAATGGGACTGTCAGTTCTGGTCACGGATTGGATCTGGTCTAGAAAAACAGCACATCAGGCACGGGACTGGATCCTCTAGGCCGATCGCCGGATTGGCACAGGATCTGCTCTCCTAGTCTGTGGGTATTTGGATCAGCTGGATGGCAAGTTCCTCAGGCAAGCCTAGTGGTGGCAAGCCAGAGAATTTCTGGAAACTGGTTCAAATGGCCTTCTCACACCACATAGCACTTTACTGAGTGGGGAGAATACATTTCAGGATTGGGGCCTTGCTGGAAATCAATAGTCTATATTGCTGGCAAGAGATTTGGCATCTGATTCTGGAAGAATGTTTAAAGCTGGATGTAGGAAGCTGGATCAGAGTGCTTTGCCGGAATCAGGGAAGTGGCTGGATCTGTGTGTGTCTATCTGCTATCAGTTGTCTCTATTTATGCTCTAAAACGACATCATAAAGGGTTGCATGGGCTGGATTTGCTAAGCCTAACCCAGTGAAAGGTGATTGGGTCAGAGTCTACTCTCTGCCTTGATAGGAGGAGAGAAACAGAGTGTCATCTTAATGGTATAATTTTATGATGCTGAGAATTCACCCCTAGCCACTGGAACACAAAGTCTAAATTTGACAAAATACATATTTACACATGTGCAACCTCTATAAAAAATCACATACACAGATTGCATCTTTTATGGAGTATCTGCTCATCAAAATCTCACAGCTGTAGGATCTGGTATCAACTTTCTACAGAGTTTTGTTCTTTTAACTATGAACACAATGTCCAATTTTTAAGAAAATTTCCACAAATGTGTGTGTTTAACACAGGGATATGCGTGTACATTTTCACAATTCTAACAGTAATACATTTTGCGTAAAATCACATATCTTGCCATTACTTTCCAGAACAAGTCACACGGTTTTGCTGCCTCTTCACACGTGCAGCCAGAAATTAAATGAACAACTCTGTCATTTTTATATTTTCACCATTTTGAATAGCAAGTTATACGTCTTTTAAAAAGTGTTCTTTGTTCATGTTTAGCAACAGATGGTCGCTTGGCTCCACCCTTGGTCTCTCCCTGGAGTCCAGGAATACCCCCTCCTTGGGGAATGTTCCTGCCAAGAACCATTTAGGATCACCTTCACACCTCCAGTTTCCTGAGCTGCAGCTTGTCATTGTTCCTTTGCTCTCTGTAGACCAGATTATGTCCTACCTTGCAATTAACACCTCCCAGTGAGTTTCTGCTGAGAGGAAGGCCCTCCTTCTGGTAGAAAAACCTGCTTTTCAAGTCCTTGCAACTTCAGCCAAGCTAATTAACTTTTTAAACCTAGAAAAAAAACACACATTTGTTGCATCACATACAAATACATTTCTTTCTTGGCCTTAAAATCTGTGGAATCAAAAACACAACTAAAAGCTGTATTCCTTTTTGGCAACAATCCTGTTTATGTTTGCTAATTCAGCAGACTTTTGAGGGTTAGGTCATTTTAAAGCTGCCTTAGTACTCCTCTGACAGCTGTCATTCATGTCGCCCTGGGTACTGCACCCAGATTTTGGCATAGAAGCTGTCAGTTTTCTCAGACTTTGTATATTTCACAATGTTTCATTTGATACATGGATTTTAGCACCAGGCAACATTGTGAATGTTCAAAGTGTTGTGTTATGGGCAATTTGGGGTTTTTGGGCAACAAAGCAAATGACAATTGTAGGCACCTTTTGGGGTTTCACTTGCAAGGTGTTGCTTTTCTCTCTGCACTCTGTTTGCTGGTCATGGAACCAACTGGCACATTTCTGCAGGGTGTGCTCTATTCCACTGCACATACACCATGGGTGGCAGGTTGTGCATCCCTCTTTTTGTGTGCTAAAGCACACGGTTTTTGTAGGTTTTTGGCGCGCACAAGGATTTTGCCACCATTGTTGCTGTTTCTTTCCCCATAACTGGCAGGGCGATGCCGCATAGCAGAGTGGGTCAATACATCCCACAGTCTTAAGTGGCATTTGTAATGAGGTGTAATATTGTGCCACTACATGAAACATGGTAGTAGTGGGTGTAAAGCACTGTATATTTAGATGTAAGGAAAAGTGATTCATTTTAGGTAATACCTAATTTCATTTGTATTATAATAAGAAATGTATAGTGTGCAGATAGAACGAAAATGTTAATATATTTGTAAAGAAAAGGAAATGCAGTTGGTAAACACTAATATGGCACTACTAAGTGGTAGTTAATGTGAGCAGGTGGAAAATGGTGGTACTACAAGGGTGGTAGTACAAGGGAAGTCATAGCAAAGGTTGAAAATATGGTATTTCTACTTAGGAAAAAAGGCTCTTCTTAAAAAAAAAATCTTTTTAGAAGCATTTTATTGAAAATGAAAAAAATGCAAATGTACATTTTAGAGCTGCACCATTTGTAACTTTATTTTACAAGCAATATAAATGCAGTTGCAAAAGATTTGGAGAACATTGTTAAGTGGCAGTTGGTGTGAGGAAGTCCAACATGTTGGCAGTACATGTAAGTAACTGTCACTTACTACCTGGGCCATCACATCGCCCCTCGGGGCAACTGACCACTAGATGACACCCGACCCGCTCTTCCCTGCCATCCGGTATAGCTCTACTCCTCCATTCCTCCACTGTGCCCATCTGTATCCCGCTCTCGCTGTATATCTGTTCTGTTTCCTCTGAAAAGTGCTCTTTTATGCATCTGTACTGTTGTATACCTCTGTAAAGTACTCTGTTATGTATTTGTATTGTTGTATACCACTGTAAAGTGCTCTGTTGCTTCTTGAAGCTAGGTCTGGGCTCAATAAATACCATAATAATAATGTGAGCAGATGCCGAATGTTGCAATACATGGCATGGAGAGTCTCACAGTAGTTTTTGATGCATGAGGCTGGGAAGACATGTACTCAGAGAGTTGAAATGTACATCTGTAGTATTGAACTGTAACATGTAGAGTTTTCGGATGTGATTGGTGGATGGATGTATGATTGTTTGAAAGTAACCAATGAGGCAGTGTTCCAAACATAAAAGTAAAAAGAGCAGAAGGGCTGCCCTATGCACCGATGTCTGTGCATATCTGCGATAGTCCGCAGATGCACACGTGGCATCCAGGTCTTTTTAGGATGCTCTGCATGGAAAGAGGACTGCAGATGCTGCAGACAAACATGATCTTCCATGGGCAGTGGGGATTAGCCAATCATGGTTAGCAGTTGTTGAGCAGGAGTAGAAGTGTACAGGAGCACAGGGTAGCACGTATTTTCTTTCTTGTGTAAAGTGGTAGAAAGATGGCTTTGGCTATGAAGAAGCAGAGTGTGGATGCTGAGAGATTCATATGTACACTGGTTAAAGGTTTACATGGAGCACTGCGGCATCTCTGCTAATCATGGATTGGAATAAGTGGAAGTCTCTGGGTATGGAATTTGATGATTAAGCTGGGCACCATTTTTGCCATTGTGCGAGAATACGGTTTGGTTTAAAAATCCCTAAAATTATTTAAATAAATTGTGGAGCCAACAGTTTGGGGTATGTGACTGGAGAATAATTGCAATTTTCTTTGAAGGACACATTTAAAAGACTAATGGAACTGTTTCCAGTTTTGATTATTATTTTTTCATGATAACTCAAAGGCAAATGTGGAAAGGTTCAAACTTGTTTTGTCCCCAAATTGAAAAAGCCAAGCAGAATGTGGATAAATCTGTATGCACTTTTTTTTTTGCAGGATATAGGAATGGCATATTTCCACAATGAGAATATTATATGAAAATGTTTCATAGAGATGGAGTACATTTAACAGATGTTGGAAATTAGATTGTTCTTTCAAATGTTCAGAATGCCTTTAAACCCTAAACATTTTTTGCAGCAGTTTTTGCAAAAGTTATAAAAAAAAATAAATACAGTAAAGCATGTGTTAGTATAGTGCATAAAAACAAAGAAATTCAAAAAATTGGTCTTTAAAAAAAATATACCCCAAAAGGTTCTGTTAAGAGCCACCATTGTGGAACAAAATAAGTAAACCAAGTTTACCCCCCCCCCCAGCCTCCCACCACCACCCTTTAAATCTCCAAGACATTTGCCGAGAATAAAACGGGCTGTTTACTATATGAATGGGGAAATTGATTTGAGTCATTTTTGATGGTAGTGTTATATGAGTGCGAAGTGTGAAAACTATAAATAATGGTTAAATACTTCCTATGCATATTACACTTTGTGTTAACATTTTGTATGGCAGAGAAAAGGGGTTTGGACAGAAATCTATCACTGTCAACTTTCTTTGCTCTGCAAATTGTCTACAATTTTCATTAGCATAAAATGTAATGCTGATGAAAATGTTAGATGTTCTTATAGACTCGTACTACTTTAAGTATAAATATAAAGACGATGGAGTCTATAAGATTTTATTTCCTGATTGTATTTGTAAACTTTGAAAGGTGGTTCAACATGGAATCTTTTTTTTTTTTTTTTGCAGAGGGAAAGAGAGAGAACACAGAGAGTTAAGAAGCGAGTAAAGGGGCACCAGCCACCATAAGGGAGGGGCAGATGGACGAAGGAAGATGTAGGGCTGCAAAAAACAAAGGTTGGGGCAATCCTATTCATGCGCCTTCATAGCCGCCTCAAAGGCACTTTGGATTCCCTCCCCCCAGCAGATGATTGTGTGCCAGTGAACACAACATACTGTCGACTGTGCAAGGTACAGGTCAACAGTCTCCTGCATCACCTGTGACACAGCAGGAGAAACCCTGTGTCCCTCTGTGGGGTCCCGAGCTGGTAACAGGAGTGGTCAAGCAGGGTGTAGTGGCTGAAGTAATCCTACTTGCTGAGTAGGGAATCTCCTTTCTCATATTTGCGGGGTGGAAGGTGCATGTGTAGCGGCACATGGAGGAAGTACTAAAGGAGTACTGCCCTTTTGGCAGTGACTGAGTACAATTTTGCACACAGTGCCACGCACATGCGCAGCTTGAGTCATTGGTACTCCTCCAATGGTGGTAGTCCTCCACACCCATGACTACTTCTGCACACCCGACATAGTGGACACTGTCTCCACTACATCTTCTTCGTCCTCTTCCTCCTCCATGCCATCTGCTTCAGGTCCCCTGTTCCCCTGTCTGGATCCCCCAGGTGGTGGTGTTGGTGGCCCCTGGTGAGGAGGAGGAAGCATGGCCATTGCAGTTGCCATTGAAAAGCTAGTCTGCTGTGCTCTCACAAAAACGGGTCCTCTGTGCTGGTGTGCCAGGTTGTGAATGAAATTGGTGGGTGCCTTTGGAGGAAATGTCCACAGGCGACCATCCTGTCCACAGACTTTGGCGCCCAAATTGGGTCTTGAAAAATTGTAAAAAAGTTTAGGAATGAAGAAGGGAATGGTTCTCGGGGCAATGGAAGGGCAGAGTTTTCACTTGAAAGTCCCTAGAGTGGCCGTAGACTGAATTTACATATGTCCGTGAAGCACAAACACAAACCGCAGACATGTCATCATGGTGCACAGGTGGACATCTGTGATGACGTTACGAGACCACAGACATCTGGTACAGCAAAAAGTGCATTAAGATTGTAAAAGCCTATGGAAGCACTGGCAATGGTTATAGGAGGTGTGCAAGGGCAACTTTTAAAATTTAAAATCCCTATTTTAGCCAAAAATTGAATTTAAAGATGTCCGAGGATCACGTACACATCATTGCGCTGCATGAGCGTGGTCACATGATGACTTCTGAGGATGTTTGTGGGTACGTACAACATCTGCGGGCTACCCCGTGACCTATGGTATATTTTATGAACTTTGTGGCATCCGCACCGGGACAATGATGTTTGCAGACAAATTAAAAGCTTGTAGTTTGCTCGGCAAACTTGGCGGTACGTTTATGGACACCGGAACATCCATACAACATCATTGTTATGTAAATCTGCAGACACTGACATTATTATAGTCCGTGGACATCAAAATTGGGTTTTTAAAAAAACTTCTTTACAAACATTGCAACATTAGATTTTTATATTTACATTATATATTTATAAAGAACAATATTTGTGGGACTAACATATACAGATCAGATTTATTATCTATTTTAAGAAAGGGATTGGGAAGCAGAGTAGGAAACATAAATAGGGGAATTTGGAAGTTGCATGTTTTCATGTTAGGGAGAATTTTGGATAGAAATGTCATCCAAATGTTTATTGTGATAATGTACTGGCAATGATTGGGGTGATTGTTCAGGAAAGGGGTCACACGTACCTGTGGGGCAATGAAAATTAATATTAGGGATCACATAATTCTTTATGCAATTCGCCAGTTCAGCAACTTGTTCATTTAATTCAGACATCTGAGTGCATCATTTATTAACTTTTGTTTCAACAGCTTCTATTTGTCCCTCGTCGCTATTTACAATTGCATCTTCATGATTATTGTCTTCATTTTTTCCTCTTGGACTTTGTAGAGAATAAAATATATCAAAACATGTATTTTAATAACTGTAAATCAACATGCATTATTTCAGTCATTTTAACATTCATGTGTGTATTTACCATTAATATTGTTCATCACTCATGCAATCTTCAGGGAAGTACTCCTCCAGCCATTCAAGTATGTTTGAAATTTCTGTACAAATATTGAATGAGTAATTTTAGTTATTAAAACATTATTATACATTTATTTAGTTCCTATGGAAAACATTTACAATAAAAGGGAAGGGAATATTATGTTCAGAGAGTTTGTTTTCTTGTGCTTTGTTCTACTTCAGTTCCTAAAAGGTGTTGATCTGCTTTGCTTTCATAAGGTGTACAGTTATGTTTAATATTTGGTATAATCGATAAGATTGTTGAATGTGTGCAAAAATATGTTTTACATTTTGTGACATACACATGAGTTTAAATATATGTTTGAGTTGTATTCATTGTTTGTAACGTTGGTGTATGTATATTGTTTGTGTAAAAAGGAAATATGAACATTGTGGTGTCCCCTGTGTTTTTGGGGTCGGTTGCTGCCACCTGCTTCCAGGTATGTCGGACAGAAGGTACAGTCTGCAGACTTTTAAACTGCTGCATGTTTGGTAGAATACTTTTTAATGCAAAGTATGTTTATAGTACTGTTATATATGTTTAAAGGGGTATTATAACTCCAATACCATGGTGTAACATTACGAAATATTTTGATTTATAAAAACCATTGAAAGTCAGTGAAAAAACGTTGTTATGGGGACGTTATAGTTAAGCTGCACTAATAAAAACATATGAAATTCAGTGAAGAAACTTTGTTAAAGGGACGTTATGGTTAAAAGTAATATTTGCCAGTTATGGTAAGCTGTTTAACGATAACTCGTGCCACCACGTGCAATGCTAAGACTAACAGCCAGGACATCAAAGATGACAATACAAATGGCATCATTGATGACATCCCCATTGAAACCTTTCCCAACATCTATCTGTATCAGGGAGTGTGGGCAAGTCTCTTCTGTGGTCAGGTTTGTTGTGAATATGTTAAGTTGGTTCTAATGGAATGCATCTCTAACGAAGATTAAACTTTGTTGCCTGTTAATTATTACAGTTTAAATAGGAATGGATAAGTTAGTCAAAATGATAATTGTCAATATTTAGTGATCATTTTTAAGGAGTGAAATAAGTCTAAAAGGTTCATAGTGTAAGTGCATCGTTCGAAATAACAGACGTAGTCAATCTGATCATTTTATTGATGAGGGGAGAGAAGTATTTCTTTCAAAGATTATAATACTCTTTTGGAAACTCATCTGGGCTCAGTACATATGCATTTTTTCAAATGTCAATAGTAAGTGTTCTTCCAACAAGAAGTGTTACTCAGGCACAGCTATTAGCACTGTGTTCAATATTAATAATATATGGAGGTTGTTGAACTCTTCTGTGTCCAGCTAACAGTGGCGCGCATTGTCCATCCACATAATAGAACATTTCCCTATGGTATAAAATCTCATTGTAGCAGAATAATTCTTCCCTCATCTCATTGTTGTAAGTAATTCATTTCCATGAGGTAGGTGACAATGCTTATTTCTGTGTTCTGTGAATTTCTGTGTTCTACGCTTTGCCTTGTGACTGAATACTGAGTGAAACTGGGTCATCTTTGACACCCATTATAAAACAGCAGTGGTGGCTGGTGAATTTGTAAATATTTGCCACAAATAGGCACAAGCGACCGAGAATAGCAAGGGAGCCCAAACCATCCAAGCAGGCTTCGGTGGTGTTCTCACCCAGGGAAATGTTTTTAATAATGTTTAAAATAGTGCATTATACAGCAGATTTTCTGTGAAATAGTGGTTAAAAGCCAGTTTGCAATTGATTGTTACAGGGTCACGGTCGAATAAATGCAATAGATCCAAGTCACCAACAGAGCACATCTGCATTTCCCAACACATTTTCATGATGGCCTTCCCGACAATATATGCCAGTATAAAAAATAAAAAAACATGTTCACACTGCATGTGCCCACATATTTCCATGCTGGCTGCACCTATACATGCCAGTATTACCATATAAGAGCATACTCATGTTTGCTTTGCACATAATTTCAGCAATAAATAATACTATAAGAAAATATGTCAAATCTGACTCTATCAATACCTTTCAGAACCTGCACACCTAAAAGCTCTCTTGCCACAGTAATAAATGGCTGGTCTGGCTACACGAAAATGGCAGACTAGCCACATGCTAACAATTATTATGATTGCTGTTTCATAGATGCCCAGTAAAGCATTTCATGGTACAGTTAGAAATGTCTAGACTGGCTACACCAAAATGCCAGTCTAGCCACGTATTAACACTTGTCATGCATGATCAATGTTGTTACATGGATGATAAGTGTTGTTCATGACTAGTCTGGACTGCATTGCTGCAGCTGGTCTCATTATTCTAGCATGACATTATTTACTGAGCATCAATGTTTGCTTTAACATAGATGGAAGAACATACAAAGAGGGCCCACAGTCAATGGATACCTGCATCTCCCGCACACCTTTTGCAAATGAATACCATGCAAGCCTTCAGAAAATAGGTAATCTAATGTAAATATATGACCCCCTAATAAATAATCACATCCGCATTGTTTTTGAAAAAGATTTTGTTTTGTATATTGTTCTTATTTTGTCACAATTTAAATAACCAAAGCATACAGTTAACTTTCACATTTCTCAAAATCAAAGTGATCGAATTATAGTTATCTCTACGCCTTTCGGGGGGACCACCCTTCCTCAGGAGCGATCACTCCTCATTATGCCCTTTGTGCACATTGTTCTGCTAAAATGAAAGATTCCCTATTAAGGGGGCGTAGATTTAAATTAGATTATCTATTTTCTGAAGACTTGACTGGTATTCAGTTGTAAAAGGTGTGCAGGAGACGCGAGGGTGCGATTGATTGAGGGCACTCTTTGTATGTTCTTTTTATACTCAACCGAGTGCCAAGGTTGTACTTCTCTTACGCACCCTCTATAGTCATTCCATTTTCTTAAACATATTGAAGTTAGGTGTGCTCCTCACCACACCAGAATTTGCGGCGTTAACGTAGATGACCAGAAATAAAATGCACCCCCAACCTGCATGTCCAAATCAGAGCCCTGCTCATAGGCCTCTGATATGTCCTGCTCACGTACAGGGTGAGTACCACTCACAGTGTTGATGAACAGGCCTCTGATTCATCCCCAAATCAAAGACCTGTTTACCAGCATGGTGAGCTCCACTCACGGTGCTGGTAAGCGGGCCTTTCTGATTCATCACAAAATCAAAGGCCCACTCACCATTACAGTTAGCAGCACTCACTGTGCTTGTGAGCTGGCCTCCACTATACTCATTCCCCAAATCAAAGGCCAGCTTTCCAAAATGGTGAGCGGCATTCACTTTGCTGGTTACCTGACCTCTAATTTAGGGGCTACATTTTTCACACAAATACACATTCACGCAAGCACCCATACTACACATCCACACTACAAACACTCTTTCATTCACACATCCATGCACACATTTTTATGTGTATCTGCTCTCCTGGTCCAGACTTGCTCAACTAGTTCCCGCAACACTTTCCTGCGCCTTAGCATGAACAGGAACTAGGAAGCGGGGAGTGCTTTCTGGTTCCTGCACATGCACGCATGAGCCTGAGTGTCCCCTAGAGAACTACTGGCAACTCTGAAAGTCAGGGGGTGCAAAGGGGTGCCCCTTCGCACATTCAGAGCTGCAGTACCACCGCCATCTTTCCCAATGGGCCATGCAAGGATGGGGACGCAAAACGCCCATCGTCTTGCATGACCCACTGGGCATGCACTATGGGGTATGAACTGCCAAATAAAACCACATTTCTTTTTGACAGTTCAAGCCAGACTAGGAAGAGCTCCTTCAGCTACACCAAGCAGCTGAGGCAGCGCTTAGTAGAAGCTCATCCAAAATGGATGGTTTTGACACCCATTCACCCATTTCGGACAAGCCGCACTGTAAATCAGAGGTCAACATGTGGCTAAAACGTTGTGTAGACCCTCCTGAGTGGAAGAAATACATTCAATATTATAGGGTATTTGACCCATGGTAGTTCTCAGCAGAGGGGCTCCCACACTTCTTTTCAATAGTATATTACTTGTTCACTGTTAATACTTAATTGTTTTTTTATAAAGCACAGTAGTCCTAAGAGAAAAAAATGTAAACAAACACCATTTTGTTGTACTCGCATGCACTTATCCAAATGGCCGTTCCTAAATAGCTGGTTTTGGTGTGTCCCAGGAAAGGGACTGGGGGCCTGATATACAAAGGTTTTTTAAAATGTTGCAATGCCACATGTACATCGAGCCCTAAGTGTCCTCCCTGAGGAAACCATCTTTATCCTAGCTGTCCCCCTTTTGGGTGCAGCGTGGAGTTGTGCAGCCCAGTGGCTTCCAAAATAAGGAAAACCAGCGTTTTTCTGGCCTTAGGGGGTATGGAGAGATATGATCGGGTGGACGGTCCTTCCTGAGCAGTCCAGTCAGCAGTCAACAGGTCTTGCCTGGGCCATGTAGGGTGAATTGTGCAGGGGAAAAAAAAAGAGAGACATAGGATGACCTGAGTGCACCGGGCGCACTTGTTGGAAAACAAATGAGTGTAAACAATTGCCCTGAGTCGCCTCGTCCTGTTAAATGAAAGCTTTGTGCTACCCTGGGCCTTGCTGTTCACTATAGCATGCTCATAGTATGAGACAGAACGTGGCTCTTCCCATGAGTTATGAAGGTAGGTGTGCTGCAGGTTAAGTAGCCACTCTTGCATGAAGTGGGGCTCTCTCAAGGTGTACACCCGAAACACTTTTGCTGGCTGTCTCCGGTCCGTTCGGTCCTTATGTACCACTTCATTAGCCAGGTGAGCTCCACTGCCACGGTTAAATGAGCCACTTTGCAAAGTGTTCCCATGCTAGTCTCAGGCAATACGAGTCCACAGACTCTGTAAATAGTGCATTCCAATTGTAATGGAAGAAAACAAATCGAAGGTGGAATAAACTTCGGGTCTGACCGCTCCACTCTAGTCACGGTAGCTTTGGCGCCATGGAGCACATCTTTTTTAAACAAAAAGAAAATGCTCCCATCCTGTTTCTGTGTCTAGAGCTCTCCTCACCACTAGAAAAAAGGATATATTTCAAAGCAAAGACAATTTGTCCCCTAGGCAGGATAGCCACTCACCCTGAATGTTATAACCCAACAAGCAAACAGTACCCATTCTCCGAATGGGTTCTGTCTACAGACATGACAGCACTCTCATCAATTGTTGAAAATAAATTATCCTGTAGGTTGCTGTTCCGATTCGCTTATTGCTTGATGTGCTTTGCACTCTGAAGTATACTGCACTGAGAATGGGCACGTGGGACTGGCTGACATGCCCGGAGCAGACATTAGGGGGGAGGCGAGAGTTGGTGTGCTGCTGCATACTGGGACCTTCTGTGCTCTCTCCCCTCCTGTCACCTCACCCTGGCGTGGTGCAGTTCATTGTGGTGCATTGTGGTGAAATAAGCTCGGGAAATAGCTTGGTTTTGTTCCTCGTATTGAGACTGTTCCTTCTCTGACCACATTGATCTTTCGCTCATTTCAGGCAGCCGTCCCATGTGTGAAGAGGCTGAATATGGGGGAAGGGTTGTAGTGTCCAAATGCCATGCAGCCAGTAATGTCCAGAGGGTTCTAACAGGTAACTATGGAACATTTCCTGCAGATTGGTGAAACGGTGTGGCTTTGTATAAGGAACAACGCTTCGCCAAGCCACTAACCCACAAACAAATTAAGGGTTTTGCTCTGGTTCAGGGAAACAGGTGTGGTGTCCAAATGTCATATAGCCAGTAGTGTCCGGAGGGTCCTAACAAGTAACTATTCAAATTGTGGTGCAGTTTAGGGAAAGTGTGTGAAATTGTATAAGGAGCAACGCTTCGCCAAGCCACAGACGCAGCCACAAACCCGCACATGTTCACTTTCATAAATATAGATTAATACATTAGTAACAAAGTCCACAGTCTACTGATTATCCCTTCTAATCCAGAATTCATGTTGGTTTACACTGTTATTACTCAGGAGATTTTTTTCTCGAGGATAAAAACATCACCACCATCCAAATAATAAGCTGCTCTCCTGAATGTGCACAGCACAGAAGGGGAAAACAAAGTACTGGTCTGAAGCAACACCTATGTTTTGCAGTTGTGGTTTTACGAGATATGGGTGACAGGAGAAATGAAAAGCTAAGAGAGCATACAGTATTATAATTATATAAAGTGTTGCAGCTCCCGCTCAAGAAAATAGTCTCTTCTGTGCATCAGTTCTCAAAGACCCTTTGGGTGTACAACAAAATAAACGGATTCCAAGGGAATTCTCTAGAAAAAGAAATTAGACAACATAAACACTTGCCTGCCCTGAACTGTTACAACCTTCACTGCATTGTATCCAACTGAGACATAAAAAGAGAGAGTTGCTGTAATTAGGAGAACACTGTCCCCATTCTTCCAGCACCCCCTTGAAATCTTACATCTCCTTTTGTAAGGTACACTGCAATCTAAGAAGAAATTGGCCGCAAAGAGGGAAGTGGCGTAACCACCCCTGCCAGTCTCATTATGCCCTAAGCTATCGGCAGCATCCAACACAAAAGAACCAGAGAAGCCTGCAGACAGAAAGCACAGTCCTGTAACCAGGTAAATCAGCACAGGAGCTGTTGCTTCACCCAGCCCCTCCGTCCTGTCTCCCATTAAGGCCATCTTCTGCTTGCAGAAGCCACTAGCAGACCATCTTAGCATCCAGGAGCAGGTAGAAAGGTCCGGGAACGTCAGCTTGCTTATATTTTTTATTCTCTTTTTTAAATTTATGTCTCTTCCGGTCTGGTTACTTTTGCAATTTTGCGGTATCTTTAAAAAAAGATCAGATAGTCTACGGCCACCTATTTTTGATATAAGGTATTGTTTTTAAATTTATAGTAAATCAATCCCCCACTTAGTCAGTGTTAGCGTTCTTAGAAAGTGGATGGTTACTTAGGTGACACCGGTTAGGAACTGCATTTGCTAGCGCCTCAGGGCACCAAGGGATCTAAACTTTATACCAGAGAAAGGAGCTTGCATATAAAGGTATGAATTCATTCACTCACCCTATTTGTATATTCTGAAATCCATTGACAGTGCATGGTGAAACTAGAATTTTAAGATGAATGATTGATAGTTTGTTTTATTTTCCTACTAGTATTTGAATCCCACAAATACTAACCATTAGTGTAGCATTGAGTACTGCATATTGCAGCATATGCTCCTGTGAACTGTGCTTTCAACTTCACATTTCCCTTCTCCCTGGCTTCCTCGCTGTTCACCCTGTATTGAACCATGCAGCTTTTCTTTTTCTGACACTTCTTCCAGTGACATTTCCATGATTCTCCCCCCCATTAAAAGTAATCTCCCTTTCAGCCACTGCGCCTCTCTTAAAATAGTCATCAGGATATAGTGATTAATTCACAGAACTGTGACAGATTGCCATTTGGCAAGGGTGTAGAAACTCTGACTGTTTTGATTTGTATTTATTTAATACAATTATGTGGTTACGTCCATCTCTGAAAGGGTAATTTGCTGATCAGATTCCCCTTTTATAAGCTGTATGCCAAAAGCATAGTGTTTACTTGTGCGCTGCTGTATCTGTAGCCTCATCTGCAGCAACTGCTCTACCAGTGGTACAGAGCAGGTTCAGAGGCCACACATGCCCAACAGCTGCAGTGACAGCCAAGTCTCTACAGCGCAGGGGATGCATTTAAGATATGCACCTCTGTTCCGAAACCCTATAAGTATGAGTCTACATCCAGGTGGTAGAATAATCTTTGATACATAAGCCCATACCTGAATTGGTGCTTCAGTGAATGGTATTCTCATAATTATTATAGCCACAGCAAGTTGATTTCAAACATTTGTGAGCCCTGTGAGCCCATCATCAGCCGTGCAAGGATTGTGTGTATTCTCCCCAGACAGGGTGGACCTTGCCACTACTGGCAGGACTCTAGCCTTGGGGATTGCCTCTCTTTGTTCATTTGTAAGGGTAGGTAACACCCATCCCTGAAGATAGCCACTCTACAGGTAGCTAGCCTTGGAACAGGAACCGAAGGACACACCCATACACAAAAATCTTAGTATCACACCAGGGAGTTGTATTTCATAGGGCATTTGATTCTATTGAGAAGGGATGGAGGGGGGCTAGTGTAGACAGTTGGTGCTCTGTACAGATTATGTCATCTTCTTTCTCTCTGCCTAGATCTCTCCTTCCTGTTCCTTCCACTTCCTTTAGCACAAAGCATGTTGGGTGTGTTGTCAGAGGGGCAAAGTCCACTTATTTAAAGAGCAGGGATTGGATTCCCTAAAGCAGGCAAGTTTTAGTCCAAAAACTGGTGGATTTTTACCTTTAAAGGAAAGTGTCTCACATCACTTCTTTAATTCACTATGGAATAACACCCGAGAAGGACTCTTTGGACCTCTTTTGGGAGAGTTGTACTTTCCAAAGTCCTCAACAACTGAGGTGAAGAAGAAAGAGTCCAAACCAGGGGAAAGCTCTGTTCCCAACCCACTGCCAGGGTGACACTTTATCTGGACCAGGACCTGCCATTCTGCATCATAATCTCCCAGAACTGGGAGAGAAGACCTTGAAAGGACTCACCCTGTCTTTGAGTCCCTGCATTGGGGCTCACAGTATCTGAAGGACCCAATCAGCTAAGGCTTCCTGTTTCACTACCTCAAAACTGATCATTCTGCATTTAAAGCAGAGCTTAACACCATCCATGCTGAGGGATCCTACCAGTGGTTTTTTCAGGCATGTTCCTGAATCTTCAAACAAGTGACGGCATCTTCTGACTGCTCAACACTGCTTCATACCCTTGCTGAGGCCATTGCCTGCTAGACTCAACTCAACCACTCAACACCAGACCTGACTCAGACATCTGACTGGATAGTCACTTGCCAATTTGAACCAGGAGTTACCCCACGACTCAACCCGACCTGCCCTCGAATTGTTGCTTCGCCGAACCACACATTGGAGCAATAGAATCACCTTTTTGACAACCGCCGACCTGAACTGCTGGAACATCACTCATCACCATTCCCAGCAGTTACAACCCGACTCGACCAGGCCGGACCTCAACAGATTCTGGTGACCGCCCGTCGTACTTCACCAAAAGCCAACTTTGAACAGTACATAGCTACTACATCTGAACCTGATGGATGCCTGCTTGCTGCTTGGGCAAACACAATGCAATTTAACCATACTGAGCTTGATCCACTTGCACCACTCCTGCAAGTAGTGACTGGTTCCGCACTGTTGACCACCAAGAACTTCAAGACATACTATTAACTATTAAATGCCCTTTTGGTCCAGTTCTCGTCCCTAGAGACTGGTTAGGTGACTAAATTCCTTTTTGAATCCAAGAAATAAACCCAATTTGTCATAACATAATCCTGTTTTTATTCATATTGTGAAATGTAGGTGTTTCATATGGTGCCAGCTTCCACAAAGAGCTGCTTCATAGACCTGCAGAGGAAAAGGGGAGCATAGGATGGGGCTTGGTAACGGGTAGTGAAATAAAAGGAAAAAGACTTGTAGGGGCAATTTTGCATGAAGGGAACCGCAAACACTCGGACATATGTGTTTATGGTCCCTGCATGCAGTTTTCAACAGTCACAAAGCAGACTAATCACCTTTTCTCTTCACTTATACTCTGCTTTATAAGAAATAAAATGCTGCCTGCAAATCACACGTTGTAAGTGGTATTTTATAATAGGCTCCTATGAAATGTGCCAGGTCTTCATCAAGTGCCAAACCAAGGCATATTGCATAAGAAGCCATTGGTTTTACACCTGCATGCAAGTCTCACGTTGGCATAAAAACAAGTGCTTTTAACGAGACAGAGGAGGAAAGCCTTCTTACACATACAAAGGCAAAGGAATGAGATGGAACATGAAATGGAAATGTAGTGCCACTTTTACACTTTGATTTTGCACCCCACTCATTACAAAAAGGGCACCCTTATTGAGAACCAGATCTTGTGTATCGAGTTACTGGGAGCAGACGTGCAAAGGTCGCAAACAGAGCGGGATCAGAATAGCAAGCCCCATACGTAAAGCCATGCCACGCGGGAATTGCCAGAAAAGGAGAGGAAGTGGCAGTGAGCTTAATTTCCAAATTTAGTTGAGTTGCAGCAGCCCTGAATTCCAGGGTAGAAGCGTGAGAGTTCGGAGGAAATTGGATCGGTGAATCCTTTTGTAGCGACATGGGACATCTGCTGCAGTATTGTCTGACTACTCTGCAACCTTCATCAAGGAGCACCAAAAGCTGTGTCCTCTGTTAATTCCTTTTTTCTTCTGTTTTCCTGCCCCCTCGGTAAAATGAGATATTTCACCCTAGATGTAATGAATCTACTAGAGCTGTTAACTCTCTCCATCTGTTAGCTGTTAATCTAGCTCATTACTTCCTGTAGCATCCTTGATGTTATTCGGTTCAGCAATGCAGCCCCATCTCCAGTGATGATGAAGCGTGGCGTGACAGTCATTATTAACTTCTGTCACATGTGTCCTGGAGTACACCAAGTTCCCTAATTCCTAAAATTCGGGAATACACTTAATACTATAATTCCTTCTTTGCTCCAGTGATTTTTTACTAAGGTCTTGGTAAAAGATAAGGGTAAGCATTTTATTTCTATCGGTTTCAATCAATGGTTTGCCAAGTTGTATCTATTGCTCACTTGGGTTACATTTCCCAACGTAGCTTACAAATGGTCTCAGCAGCTGTACCTTTGTGTTAAGGTGAAATGGTGTGTTATGCTCTTGCTGGAGTTCACATCAACAGTCTTATTGTATACTATACTATGCAGGGCCATCTTTGGAGATTTTGGGGCCCACCTTTGGACTGCCCCCTGCCACCAAAAAAGAAGGCACCCAATAATCTCGGATCACCCTGTCCCACCCCCGTTTGTCATGTTTGCAACACATAGCTTGATATGTTGCCCTGGCAACAATTTTCAAAAACATGGGAATTCCTATAGGAATTCTCATGACCACCTATGACCCTTTGGAATGTGAATAATAAACAACTGTCATTTGAAGCACAACATTAGATGTGGATAGTTGTGTTCTAGCATAGCTACATAACACGATTTAGTAAATTCAGCAGTAATTCTAACAGCTCAAACCCACCTTTTTCCCTTGCGGGGGCAATATTTCAGAAGCAGGGGTTCCAGAGGAAAAGATATCTGAGGTAATATTTATTCAGGTTGAGTCGCCAATTGTTACACATAGGTTTTACTTTGTGTGTGGTATTCTGGATTTTACTTAGAACTGGCATGGTGTTTTCTAAGATCCCTGGGGTATCCAGACTCTGATGGGGTTTAAGTTGCATTTTCTTTGCCCCTCTTTGACAGGCTTTTGTCAGATCGGACATATCAGTTGTGTAGGAGGGCCAGAGCTGATTTCACAGGTTGTCAAGGAGTTGCTTCAGAAAAGGGTAGGGAAGAGGTGCCCCTTCCTGCCCAGGGATATAGTGTGCAATATTATTGTACTAAGAAAGAAAGACAATGGTTTTTGTCCAGCTATCATTCTCAAGACCGCAAGCATTTTCTTGTCTTTCATCACTTCAAGGGGAAGACAATTGCTCATTGAGAGCTGTGTTGGGTCCCTGAGTGTGGCTTATAAGACTACACTAATGATGCCTATTTAAAATGCCCAAAGGAAGTTCCTTCAGTTTTCTTGAATAGGGGCACAATATTGTTTTGCTGGCATCAGCTTCTCAGTACTTCACCAAGTTGTTGAAGCCAATGGCAGCATTTCTGATGGCAAGGAGTGTCCAGATACTGGACAACTTTCTGATGATCGTGGCTCCCTCCAGGGAGTAGGCCCTCTCCCAACTTCTATTGACAGTCTGTCTGCCTCCTCTTACAGTTGGTGTTTGTATTCAGTTTAGGAGAAGTCAGAAGTTATTTCATCCCAGTCTGTACTATTTCTGGGCTTTCCGATTGATTGCAAAACCTCCACATTGTGTCTCCCATTAGCCAAGGTGTGTCAGATATCCAGCGAGATCAAGATCATGTTGTCCCCTATAGACATGCAGGTCATGCTTTTGACTAGTATAATTGGCCTCCTGGATGCTTTTATTTAGTCACTTTTTCTGGCTGTAGTATGTAACATAGCTCTCCAAAGGCTGAAGATTCAGGCTCTAAGAAAAGAGCTGTGTTATTCAAGATGGGTACAACTTGTGATGGAAGCAAAGTAGGAACTACAATGGTGGTTACTAAACCTAGAGGCCTCGTAAGAGTGTGCAATTATTCCTCCATCTCCTGGTCTACTCTTAGAGAACAATGCAAGTCAGTACAAGTGGAACTGGGTTGGGTTCTGACTGAACTGGAGGTCCATGGTCTCTGAGGGGGTCAGCTCGGCACATCATTTGTTTAGACATTTAAGCAGGATCATTTTCTTTCTAGAGGTTCACCAGAAATCCATCAGGATATGTGCTGAGTGTTCTCATGAACAATATGTCAGCAGTTCAGTATATCACCTATCTGGGGGAACACGTTATCATAATGTGTCAGCTACTGCTGCGACCTTTTGGCAGTTTTGCCTGAAGTAGTAGAACAAAATGGAAGGAGATGTCTTACCAGGTGCAGCCAATCTCATGGTGGGCTGGTGATTGATTAATCTGTGAGACTCCATCAGCTGAACAATCTGCAGATCAGTGTTTCTTTAACTTCAGCATGCCTGCGGTCTGCTTCACATGGACCATTGTGTGTCTTTCCTCAACAAGCAGGTGCCCAATATTTTCACGTGTAGCCTGGATCTTTTCTAAGGGGCCTCAAATAGCTTTCTCAACATTGGAGGCCAGGGATTCAGCATACCTTTCCACTGTTCTCAATGGTGTCCTTGAGTCACGTTCAAATGCCAGGTGCCTGTGTTTTCTAGTGCCCCCATCTTGTACTGCCTAAATGAGGTTCCAAGTATCCCTGGACTGTTCTTGAGATTTCCTGATGCTGTTGCGAGTTAGCACAATTTAGTATAATAGGACAAAATATATGTAAATGTAGAGCAAAGTATATATAAGTATTGCACCTGTCGGCCAAACAGTATGCAACATCCTTTAACTAACTAAATTTAACAGAGGATACAACAAGGGAGAAAAAGCAGAAACAAGAGGAAATAAAATGGTGGCGCAACAACCAATAACACCCACACCGCCACTCCCAAAGACAACCAAAGCTAGATGACACCACGTCAACAAAGATCCAATTAGGAGATCACAAAACGAAAATCTCCATTAGAACAAACCCAATGAGACAGCAAATCCACTTAGCCTTAGGATGAACGTAAGCAATCCTAAGACCTGGATGATGACAACTATTATGTCCAGCTGCCACAATACAGTGCGCAGATGGGATAAGCCAACACTACACTCAACCAAGGTCAACTACACTCTATGCCACCATAGGTACCACAGGGCAAGGAGAGGATGACAATGAACACTCCTCAAATTGTTGCATCCAACCTTGGAGGACAGGTAGCTCCTTGACACCACACAAATTACACATATAGTGTAAATAGTAAAACTGACAAATGGTCACCCACAAATGAGGATTTAGTCCCGTCAGGATTTAGTCCCACAACAGGATATAGTGCCCTAAAATTAAAGTCTTGCCCTCCCCTGGGCAAGGGTATAATTCTCTAGCTATATTTCCTCACCAAAACAATGATGCCCCCTGTGGGAATTTTAGTTACTCAGTAAACACAAAACAGGGTTTAGTTTGCTAAAAATAAATGAATGCCACCATTGGTCTCAATAATACTGTCAGGCCCCACTTGGGTAAGTTTCAGCGTGACTGCCCCTTGGACACATTTCAGCATGATGACCCCTTTGGGCAAAGGCTGAGTTCCTTAATTCTAGTTCCTAAATAACACAGTATGCTCCACTTGGGCTAATTCCTTTATTAGACCAACATACAGAGAACGCCCCCCTTGGGCAAAGTGTTTAATTCCCTTATTAGACCGTGAAGCCACCCATGGGCAACAATAAGACAACCCCTGACTCAAAAAACACTGACCCACCATCCTTACACAATACATGGCGAAGGGTCATCTCACAACAGATGGAACTCGTAAGTCACCCGAACAATGGCCCTCGTCACACAAACATGTGAGAGGAACCCTTAAGTCACTATTGAAACTCATAGGCTACCAATTCACACCACTACAACAAGCACAGGTCAATGACCAGACACATCCAAAACAGGGCTCATCATCCTCCATACACACAGAGCGATGAAAATTAATTGAGGCACATGTACAGAACATTACACCCAAGTAGTCCCACAAATAAGTCTCTGCAAAACACGATTATGCTTTGCCTAGAAATCCCTGCTCAGCCACACACTATGGAACAGTTAGAATGCATGAAATACATAAATCCCAGCGTAAATGCTTCCATTACACTTGGTCTCATATATCCCACTTATCGAACATTTCAAACATTTCCCAGGTACCCATGCTTCCTGGAAGAAAACTGGAAGTTCAATGTATGTGGTTCACAATTACATGGGAGCCCAGACCCAGTTAAATGGAAAAACGAAATCTTGACAGTTAACATTTCACATATCGCACATTGAATGAGACCTAAAACATGGGTGCATTACACACTAGGTATTTAAAATGACTACAACATTTTCAGCTGACTGAGTTGCGTCCACTGCCTGTTACGAAGGCATTATTAACATTAGCACATCTGCTGGAAAAATGTCACCTTCGGTACATCTACTCCCGGCACACATGACAGTGCCTGCATCCACAGCCTGAGAAGTGGCAGAACAAATTCAAACAGCAGCACTGGAAATGTTTCACACTTATTGAACATTGCAAAAATGCACACGCTACAGCCCTGGTGTGCTCGGGGTTGCTCCCTGCCAAATTCGGATGTTCGAAAGCGAAAGTTCCTTCTCTCCAAACGTCTTTCCAGCGTGGTTGCCACTGTGATGATCACATGACATGGGAGAATGTGGTCATGGGAGACCACGTGATGTCAGTAATAAATGGGAGTCAGAAAGCCCGCAAAGGGATTGCAGCTCCGAGACTGGTAGTGACTGTGCGTGTGTCAGAGCATCACATTAGCAAGGAGAGGTTGTGAAATGACCCCACCGCTGCCCGCCCCTTAAGCCACATTGCATGATGACGCACTAGTTTGCAGACGGACCCAGGCACCCACAGGCCCGCAGACTAAACCGCAGAGTAGTGCCTGTCGTATACTGTGCCTGGGTGCTGAAGACAGCTGCGACACACGTGGGGGATAAGCTGTGAGTACGATCACAGTGCCAGCGCTACCCCAGCCCCCCATATCTGTCGCAGAGGCATCCATACCGTTGGGCTGCGCCACTAGCTGGCCGTACCTCGCTGCAGATCACCAGCCACCATCAAATCATGCAGGAACCCATCACGGGCACCACTGGCACAAGCCTAAAGCCTGCATGTGCGTCACAGGCTCTTCAAGGCTGCTAGTGCCAGCACACCACCAGACACCAGCAAAGGATGGTGCAGTTCCTCCCCCTGAACACCCCAACAAGTGGGACACCCCCAACTGCACGTGACACATGCCTTGGGCCAGCACGCGTGCTGCTCCATCCATCTGGCATATCCTGCATCAGCATAAAGCCTTCTCATGGCAGCCGACCCCACCGCATCACTAGCCAGGTCGCATAACCAAAACCCAAACTCCAGCACATGGTTGGACACGACACAGGACACATTTATGAAGCTGTTGGAGTCTTTTGGCCCGAGAGCAGCACTATACTGGGAACTATGAGTCCAACAATTCGAACTGAGTCTGAAATCACTGAAGATTACTGATGATGAATAGAAAAGGACGCTGCTAATGCTCAACTTCGGCACCATGCTGTTAAGACTTTTCAATGCGCTCCCAAATAGGGGCACTGAAGAGGACTATGACAAAGCAAAAACTGTATTAACAAAAAAGTGAAAACCTGAGCTAAACCCAGACTTTGAAAGTTTCGAAATGAGACCAATGAGACAGCGCCCGCAGGAAAATATTCATGATTTCCATGTCTGAATCTGGGAAATGGCCATCGGATGCGTCTTCCCCAACAAAGAATTTGCAGTCAGACAACAGGTCATACATGGCCTTTCCTTTGAGAAACTTCCCAGAACCATACTATTGGAGACCAATCTCCAGATGGAGACCATCCTCACCATGGGGCGGCAACGTGAAAGGATGGATGAGCACATGGTGAAAATGGAGCAGATAATCAGCCGCCTACCACTCGACACCGAAACGCCATGCAACAGCATGACTACCATCAACGCACTGCGGTAGAATAGACCCCCAACATGAAATGCAGCAAGCAGACTTAGAGACTGTCTATGGTGTGGCAGCCAACAACATAAAGAAGAGTCATGCTCAGCGTACAGCACTAGGTGCTACAAATGTGGGAAAGTAAACCACTGCACGTCGGTATGCCTCAACACGGAGAACAGCAGAACAACCGCCACAAGAAAGAGCCTGAAAATGGAAAAGTGATCCATTAAAACCTGCGACACGTCCAGAGAGAGAGCCTGCATAGTCGAAGGGGATGGCACTGACAGCAGCAGCAATGACGACGACCACTCGAGCAAGCAATCATACCCAATTTGAGCAAACCGCTACCACAAGTCAAGAAGAGAAAAGGGCCACATGATCTCAGCAGTCAATACAGCCAGTGGCAATCAACCACACAAATCACACCGCACCTGCATGGTAACAGTTACAGATAATCCTGTAAAATTAATGATGGACACTGGCACCACTGTAAATGTAATGCCAACCAGAAAGTTTGACAAGCTCCATCCCAGAACATCCTGCGGCGCAGACCTGTACAACTATTTGCATATGGATGTAAGAAACCCCTACCAGTCATAGGTTACTTCAAAACCACCCTCACGTATGGTGGGAAATGCTGCAAAACACACATCTACGTGGTTGACATCGGAAGTGAGATGCTACTCAGCTGCCCAACCGCTGAAAACCTACAGCTAATATTGTTCACTTTTGCGATCCACTCCAGAGAAATCGACCAGTTGTTAGCCAAGAAGCTGTTCCAAGGCATTGGCTGCCTAAAAAGAAGGACAGTAAAACTCCACATTGACCCTACGGTGGAACTAAGAGCCGTCTGGCACCAAAGGGACCCCATTTCACATGAGAACAGCAGTCGAAGATTAACTCAACAATTTCTAAGACCTAAGGATAATCCAGCAAAACCACAGGCCCCACACAATGGGCCCCCATGGTTGTAACAGCGAAACCCAAACAGCCACAAGTTGTACGAATTTGCATTGACATGTGCGTGCCCAATGTGACTATAGGGCGTGAAAGGCACATTACCCCGAAGGTGGATGAGCTAATTGTAGACCTCATTGGTACCACTGTATTCAGCAAACTAGACTTAAGATCAGGGTACCACCATATCCATTTGGCAAAAGAGTCAAGGTACATCACAACCTTCTCATCACACCTCAGGCTGTGAAGATACCACCGACTCAACTTTGGAATCTCCTCCGCAGCAGAGGTATTCCAACATGAAATAAGGAAGGTTCTCCAAGACCTACCAGGAGTCACCAATGTAGGTGACGATATACTATCCTACGGCAAAACAGACGAAGAACACAACAAACAATTAGCAGCAATGGTAAGCGATTGGAGGAGTCCGGGCTGACTGGCCATGAGGGAAAATGTGAATTCGCGAAGTCAACACTACGTTTTTCTGGATACATATTCAATGAAAAATGGGTGTCCACAGACCCTGCCAAAGTTGCTGACATCAAAAATGCCCATTCTCCCTCCAATACAATTGAAGTAAGGAAGCTCCCTAGGCATGGCAATGTACTGCAGGCGATTCATCCCCGACCATGCCACCATCACCACTCCACTGTGAGAATGCACTAAGAGGAAGTCAACGTGGGAATGGAGCGAAGTACAAGAGACATCATTTCAGAAAATAAAAGACTGTTTGTCCAGCGATGCCACCATGGCCTTCTTTGACACGTCACAGAAAACAGAACTAATAGTCGATGCTAGACCAGTTGGCCTTGGAGCAGTACTAACACAAACTGAGCTGGAGGGAACGATAGTCTCTATCGCCTTTGCCAGCAGGGCGCTCACTCAAACAGAGAGGAACTATGCCCACATAGAGAAAGAAGCTCTTGCTATATCTGGGGTTGCTGAACTTTTCACGTATACATGCTGGGCTACCTGGTGAAAGTACTGACAGACCACAAGCCTTTAGTCCCAATCTTCAAAGGGTCTGCACCACACCCCCTAGCCAAATTAGAGCGCTGGATGCTTCAATTGCATCAGTTCGATCTGGAAGTACAATATCAAGCGGGAGCTGACAACCCCACAGACTTCCTGTCACAGCACCAGACACCTGCCAACGTAAAATGGAATGAGAAACAGCAAAAGAGACAGAAAAGCGTGTATGCCATATCATCACGTGTGCCAAGCCAAAGCCGATGAGGCTGGATGAAACAGCATTGGAAACAAACAAGGGCACCTGCCTCCAAATCACCAAAGAGCACATACTGACAGGTTAATGGGAAACGTTTCTCACGGCCGTCGCCTATCGAACACCACAAGCACAAGAGCTGATGCATGCACTATTTGGGATCAGACATGAGCTGTCCGTCTCCCCAGAAGGCCTGATCTTCAAAGGACACTGCAACATAGTACCATCCAATCTACAAGAGTGAGTGCTCCAACTCACGCACAAAGGGCACCAGGGGATCGTGAAGACATAGACCTTCCTAAAATCATGTATATGGATGCCACAAATAGAGCAGAAAGTCATAGCCCTTGTGAAGACCTGTGCCTCATGCGTACCCACCCGCCGGCCAGGACCACCAGAACCCATGCCCTGCCCACCAAGAAGTGAATGCAGACGGGACACGGTGAGTGGTAGACAAATACACACGATAAACCAGTCAACTCCACTGGTACAGCATCTGTCACAACCACCCTTGAGAAATTGTTTGCCGTCCACGGCATTCCATTGTCGCTCAAAAGCAACAACGGCCCACCGATCAGAAGCAAAGAATTCCAATGTTTAATTGACAACATAGGAGTCTGACACCACCACATCACAGCGTACTGACCCCAAGCCAATGGAGGTGCTGAGACATTCATGGCATCTATCAACAAATGTGTGCAAATTGCTAAGGACAAAGGGTGGTCATGGCTACCAGAACTATACCGGTTCCTCCGGTCATAACAACAGACTCCTCACTCGGCCACGCAAGTGAGTCCCGCAGCCCTGATGTTCAGGGTGCCCATCCAAGCAGGGATTCCCCTATACCACTCTTGGTGACCTCCCATCAAGCAGACTTAGAACAGATAGAACAGAGGAGACAGGAACACAACGCAAAAGAAGATTGCACCAGGAGAGTGACACCAAGCTACCTACACGTAGCGGACACTGCGCTGATCAGGAACCGAACGCCCCCAGGAAGATTGCACTCCCCTTTGAATCACTACCTTTGACCATCACCCATCGAGACCATGGACTAGTAACTGCATCCTGAGGATCAGAGACAGTCACAAGGAACGTGTCCCATTACAGGCAGATACCATGCACCACGTGACAAGAGACTCAAGAGGAAGGAGCCCCCACAGGAGCAAACCCCCCCAACAACGGTACATGTGCCCCAGGCGGAAGACAGGAGAGAACCACCAGAGGTACCACCAAGAGAGAGTGCAGATGCAGAAGGGACTTTGACAAACCCCACCGAGTCAGCCATCCCGAGGAGAGAAGATGGGGAACCATACTCGCTCTGAAGGAAACCATTACCCTCCACTCAGCTACGGGGATTCATCCTGAATGGCATTTACTGACAGGCAAGAGCAGGGGAAAACTCACACCAGAAGTAATGAGACTGTGAAGCCATAAGTTATAAGGAAGAAGCAGTTTGTTTTGAAACACAAGATTGCAATTATGACTTTGAAGAATATGTGTTTGTTGGTTATCCTAGTTGGGGAGGGATGTGATGATCACATGATATGTGAGAACGTGGCCGCGGGAGCCCACGTGATGTAAGTAATAAATGGGAGTCGATAAGTCTGCGAAGCGATTGCCGCTCTGAGACTGGCAGAGACTAGATGTGTGTCTACTTACTTCCTCCGACATGCGCCTAGGCCGCTGCGCCTAGACGGCACCTGTTCGGAGCATCAAAGTCACTAAAGCTGACAAGCCTGAAAAAACTTGACAATGTTCTGGGTTCTTTCCTTCAAACGGGCAGCCAGTGCCACAGGTGACATCACCATTCGCAGAGAGGAACGGTTGGGTGAAGTACAATGTCCCCAGGACATCTCAGGAAACTGCCAACCGACACCTTCATGTTAAGAGGGAGGGACACGGTCAGTGGGTGACTCACCGGTCCCCAGCAGATGCTAGATGAGGCAGCTCTTAGCTCATGTCAGTGGGTGACTCACCGGTCCCCGGCAGATGCTAGATGAGGCAGCTCTTAGCTTAGTCCTCTGCCTAGCCAACTTGCATAGAAGGCAGAGGGGCTGCGGTCACAGCCGCCGCTCACACACTTTGCTGCCTTGCACCCACAGCAGACAGCTCGTCAGGATTCTCAAAGGCGGTGGCTTCAGGAAGTTAAAGTCTTGCTGCCTCCCCCTGGGAGACACTCCTGATGGTTCTCTTTGGCTGCTCAGTGCTCTTAAGTGCAGCCAGTATAGGGACAGTGAGCGTGAGCACTGGTGCTTCACCCTGGGTGGTGGGCTCACTTCTTCATGGGGGACGGTGTATCCCCTGTCATCTGCCTCCCCGCAGCAAACCTCTAGATCTTTCCAGCATCTCCTCTCCTTCCACTCCACGGAAGAGAAGACCACTTGTCACCAATGTTATAAGCTGATTTATGGGTATTTCCAGGTTGCAGTAGGGAGAGCAGCTGACATTTAGGTATAGGTTCTTTTTGATTCTTCCCAGTGCGGTTTCATTTTCATGGATATAGAGATGGCTTACAGTTGACTTGTAGATGACAGTACTATGATAAGATACACCATCGCCCACCACCCAGGTGGACATCTTCAAAAACTGACTACTTAAGAACCCTCGGTTCACAAGCTACTGCCTGGGTTCTGACAGTGACCTCGGCCATGACATCACACACTAGGCATAAGCCACAACACACTTTCCCCCTTAAGGGACACATGACAAGCCAAATCAACCGGCTTCATGATATTCATGGCTAGCCCCATCCTCTGGTTCTCACATGTTCATTATAGCTGGTGACTTGGCCACTCTCAGAGTCAAATGGGCCACATCAGGCCTTTCGTCGACTGCTTTGTCTTTCATCACCAAAGAATAGGCTCTCAGTTCCATAAGACCTTGACTGCTTGGGGTACCTAGATACCCTGGCGCTGGAAGGGGAATGTATCCTGTGTATGTAAATGTTGTGAAGGTGCTACATTTTTGTCTTCGAATGCCTGTTCAAAAACATATTGTATGTTTTTTTTGTATAGGTCACATATTTCTTCCTAGTGAATGGCTGGACCATTGGGGATAATCCTCTGGTTTGTCAATTGCTCTATTGGATTAGAGCTCCATTCCACTTAGTCCTGGGCACTGCTCTACGTGGGTTGTCAATTTGGTTCTCTCAATGTTTAAAAGATGGTTTGAGAATGATTTACTATTTCTGTAGGAGTTATCTGCCAAACTGACATGAAGGCTCTGGATCTGTTAGGTTGTAGATTAACCCTTTGGCCTTTGGGGTCACCTTCAGGGTTCATTGAATTACCAAGTCATATTCTAAACTCATTGCATTCCCACCCTTTCTGACTATCCCTTCGTTGTGTGTGGTTTCAAGTGTACAGGTCTATGAACACAGAGAGGCACCTCTAAGAATGTCTGAAGATCACTTTTTAATTTCTTTTTGGAAGCCTTATTTGCCTGTTTCTTCTCTGAGCTTGGCTTGGAGAGTACATTTTGTCATGTGCATAGCAGGGGTTGACATGTCTGCCTTTGGGGCTCATTCGGTTATGGATGAAATGCCTTTCGAAGCCTTTTGGGCTGGGGACTGGATTAAGGACATTCTTGGGGCAACTGGTTGAGATCAGATAAGGTTTTACATATTGTAGACTGAATTAAGAGACATAGAGACTGCCTCAAGTTAAAACTGAAGAGATTCCAGAAAAATGCGTCATGTCATTTCTGATTTACGCTTCACACCATCTAGCACGACAAGGCTGCAATTATGATGAACAAGTAGTCACATGCTCCCTTGTGAAATAGCACCCCACAAATGGCAAAAGGTTTGACACATAACAGGAACACATATTTGAACTGGAGCAATGACTGAGTTTGGAATAACGTTAAACAAACAGCTGAAAATGTTGAAAGCTCAGACCTTACAAATCATGTAATTGTATACCCAAAAATTTGAATTGCCCTAGTGTGTCAGAAATGTGATTTAGCAAGCAAGAGAACACAGCCCGTGCTATTGAAATATTCCTGTAGATGTTATAAAAGTCAAGTGAATTATTCTGTAATTGTATGGTATGTTGCCATGTTATCCAAAGAAGCACTTTTGTGCTGCACACAAAGAAATGACCCAAATACAGAATCTAAAATGTGTACCAGAGAAGACAGGTTTAAACGATGGCCTTCATTTAAACTGCCAAATGTGGATGTTCTAAAGGTTACAAAGGCATTAGTGTCAACTTTACATTGTAAAATATGTTGGACATTTTCACACTTACGCTTGTTTTGTTCTAAGCCCTCTAATGTGACCATTTATTTGATGTAAAACAGGTGAAACAGGTAAATGGAATCAGTATATTTCTTTCCAACAACAGTAAGATTGTGTAGTATAGCCATGTGCTAGATTTCATACACAAATTCATTACAGTCTTATGTCTACATGGCCCAACAGAGGTTTCAATGTGGCTGTGGTAATGTCGAATGTGTGTGCATTGTCAAGTTAACAGAAGAACATGTTAGACCTTTGCATAAACTAGGGTGTGCATCAGGCATGGCTGTCCTCTGACATTCCTGTCCTACGGGGGAAGGCATATTTATCACATCTCACATCAGACAAACACATTAAAACCCCCAACATAAAGAGAAGAAGTTTAAGAGAAGATTCCTGCAAATGCATTTAATTGAATTCCAGTAAGCTGAAATCCATGTTGTTTGCAGATATTAAAATCTGAACTAGCCATGTGGTTATTTTTTTTTTTAATTTATTGGATATTTGTAAGGCAACTATACAACAGATGGTGTTTCAAGGTGCCACAAGACAAGAAAAAGGGGGGGAACAGGGAAGAAAGATACAATAATGGTGCTACTAGACCATGTGCCATTCAGAATGTACAGGTGCAGAACAATACGTGCGAGGTGGTGCATTAAGTGCTGGTCTGCGCAAAACATGTGCTAAGGTGGGAAGGAAAAAGTGTGAAGAGGTGAGGTGCAAGTGCTAAGTGCAGACCTGAGGGCAAGTGCCAACACATGCAAGTAAGGGCAGGGAAGAGGGGACTGGGTGGGGGCACCTGCTTGCAGGAGACTTCCATAGAGAGGAGTAGTCATCCGGTACTATGGGAGAAAAGGAGGGGAGAAATATGGAAGGGGTGAGGGGGTCAAGGGAGGAATGACAGATGGGGAGGTAGGAAGGAAGCGAGAAGAGGAGAGTGACGACAGAATGTCCTGAGTTTTGGAAAGAAAATGTGAGGCTAGAGAGGTAAAGAGGGTCATGGAAGGCAGGGAATATGTGTAGACTGAAGAAGGATTGGCAAGTTCCTTGCAGATTTCAGACAGTTCACCAGAAATGTTAGTGGTCCCATAGATGCAGGCTTGGATGTGAGCTCTGTTCTCCCCACTCCCAGGCATTAAAGAAACTTCATTGCACTTAGTATGCATATTTGAACTGTGCCTCTCAATAAAGCCAGCCAGGTGGTTGGACTAATGGACTAATGGAAGGATACAAAGAACAACTATAATATTACTCAAATCAATAATCAATTGAAAACAGTACAAAAAGTTGCTCACCCGAGTCATTGTGCTGAACAAGAGATGTTATGGCCACAGTTTAAATGGGAAGCATGTTTTAAAAGGTTGCAATATTGTGTACCATACAAACATGTTTTTTAAGATAACTCTCAAATTCTACGATGTAGGATCAAGGGGGAAGGGTGCTGTATTATCAAGAGATTCCCCTCCATCTTACCAGTCTGAAATTGGATTTCCTATGCTTATTAAAAAATAACAAAATATGTAATCTTGATAACTTCATGAAAGTTAACACCACACATAATATGCAACATACACAGATTTGTGTGTGTTCTGGGTGACTACAGAAATACATGTTTTATCATTGTGTCATGTTGCTGTGATTAAATGTAAAAGAAAACACTGATTTAGAATTCAATTTTACTCCTAGCAAATCCGTGCCCTCCTTTTGCATATTCAGATTTATGAACCTTCAATGGAATATGAGGGGTATGTTGACTGATTGATAAGTCAATGGAAGAACTTTACTAATCAAAAAGTGTTTTATAATCATAATAAAATGTGGGAATAGGGGTGATTATAAAAAGCAAAAGCACCTAGTGTATAAGGAGCTGACTCTGGAATCAAAGGCTGTACAGAAGATATCACGGGGGTAATTCATAGAATTTAGCGCACAAGTGGCGCACGCGGCTGCCGCACAGTGTGCGCATGTGAATCTCTGTGCCAGCCGCGTGCGCAAAAATCAATTTCCGCGCACAGCGTATTCATGGATTTTAGCTACCAAAACCAGCCGTGGCGCACAGTGGCGCAGCGACCCTGCAGCAGCGCCAGTTACGCCCCTAAGAACGTCCCTCGCGCAGGGAAAAGCCATCAAAATCCCCAATCCAGCTCAAAGGTCTGCTCTAACCCTGTATCAGCACGGCAAGCGGGGTACGTGTATTACTGGGGTTCGCAGGAAGTTTCACATGCGATTGGCCCTGTGCGAGCGGGGTACGTGCATTACTGGGGTTCACGTGAAGTTTCACACGCGATTTCAGCAGGGTACGTGTATTTCGGGGGTGCGCGGGAAGTTTCACAGGCGATAGGCCCTGTGCGAGTGGGGTACGTGTATTTCGGGGGTGCGTGGAAAGTTTCACATGCGATTTCAGCAGGGTATGTGTATTTCGGGGGTGCGCGGTAAGTTTCACATGCGATTTCAGCAGGGTACGTGTATTTCAGTGGTGCGCGGGAAGTTTCACATGCGATTTCAGCAGGGTACGTGTATATCAGGGGTGCCCGGGAGGTTTTACACGCGATTGGCCTGGGTACGTGTATTTCAAGGGTGCGCGGGAAGTTTTACACACGATTTTGCTGTCAGGGCGGGGAACGCATATTTCAGGGGTGCGCAGGGAGTCCTACATGTGAATTGGCAGTGTGAGTCCTCCCAGGTGTCCCCTCTACCCCCTCCACGGCCCCTGCAGGACTACCCTGCACCTTTGGTCATGTCCCCCAGCACCCCCACCCCCCCAGCAGTGAGGGGCACCTGCCAGCAGGCCCCGACACATGTCCCCCAGCACCCCCAACCCTCACCAGTGAGGGGCACCTGCCAGCAGGCCCCCACTCATGTCCCTCTGCACTCCCACCCCCCCATCATTGACAGGCACCTGCCAGCAGGCCCCGACACGTGTCCCCCAGCCCCCCCACTCCCTCATCATTGACAGGCACCTGCCAGCAGGCCCCGACACATGTCCCCCAGCACCCCCATCCCACAGCAGTGAGGGGCACCTGCCAGCAGGCTCCCACTCATGTCCCCCTGCACCCCCACCCTCCCCAGCATTGACAGGCACCTGCCAGCAGGCCCCAACATGTGTCCCCCAGCCCCCCCCACTCCCTCATCATTGACAGGCATCTGCCAGCAGGCCCCGACACATGTCCCCCAGCTCCCCCACCCCCTCATCATTGACAGGCACCTGCCAGCAGGCCCCGACACATGTCCCCCAGTGCCCCCACCCCCCAGCAGTGAGGGGCACCTGCCAGCAGGCCCCCACTCATGTCCCCCTGCACCCCACCCCCCCAGCATTGACAGGCACCTGCCAGCAGGCCCCGACACATGTCCCCCAGACCCCCACCCACCCATCATTGACAGGCACCTGCCAGTAGGCCCCGACACATGTCCCCCAGCCAACACGTCATCACAATCTAGATCCCTGGCTCTTATGGCCACCCAAATCCCACCCCACGCTACCCCAGTCCAAACACCCAACCAAGCTTTACATCCACTCCAAATTGAAATCCCCATTACATGATAGATCATAAATAAGCAGTATGCGCATGAGTACAAGTCTGTCAGACCCAGACAATGCAACACATGACTGAGAAAACCCACATTGTGACATGCATGAAACCAATGAGAGAAGACCACACATTGAAGTAAGAAACAAAAATGTATTCAAGTCAAAATGAAGGGAATGAAATCAAAACACACAATAATGCCAATAATAATCAAAATGCAGCATGTCCCAAAAAATGATAAATAAATAAAATGAGAATCCAAATTAATCCAAATGAAAATGTGTCCAAAGTCACCGTCCAACAAAGCAAATCCAAAGGGAAAGAAAAGCGTAATATCCATTGCTCCATGGTGAAGAAAAAAAAGATGAAGGAGAAAAATCCACTGTAAAACTATGTAGAAATAGCAAATCCAGGGTCCATGAGCCCAACGACATAAATTAAACCTACAATGAAACCTACCTAATTACTAACTATAAACAAAAATGTGAGGCATAGTCCATGCGCCCCAAATGAAAGGAAAAAGAAATGAAACTTAACACTAATGAACTATATACAATGGCGGCGGGCAAGTCCAACGACTCACTTGTGATTGTCATGGGCCAGGGCATCATCGAACTCCAGTTCAATGTCTTGGAGGCGGGCCTCTTCTCTGGCCCCGAGGTCTCGCAGGGATAACGCCATGTCCACCTCCAACTCCCTGCGAATTCCCTCGAGGCACTTAGCCCGCCTCAGCGCCCTGCGCATGGAGTTCTCCGCCCTGACCATTGTGAGCCGTGCCTCCTCTGCCCGCCGCCGCTCAGCACCTATCTGCTGGCCCAGCCGCTGCCACACAGAAGACACTCCCATTCCAGGGTCCTCCAGCCCTCTAGCTGATGCCTGCCCCTCTGATGTAGATGGCTCCGAGCCATGATGCCTCCCACGTTGAGCCTGCCGCTGCCTCTGACGCAACTGCCTCTGCCAGCACGACGGAATCCAGGCTGATGGAATCCACCGACGCCTTTGTGCACGTGCCCTGCCTGATTATGCCGGCACATCCTCCATCTGTTGGGGTCCAGTTGCTGTGGTGTCCACCCCTGCTGGACCTCCGACTCCCGACTGTGGCAGGGATGGGATCCCCACCGAGCTGGCTGCGTTGGTCAGGGCAGGTCCACAGGAGGCCCTGGTGGCATCTGGGCCGAAAGACGGCATGGAGAACGACTGGTGCATAGTCTCCACAGAGGAGGAGAGGGCCACCAGAGTGGCCGACACATGTACAAAACCCCCGACCATGGACACTCCCAACTGGGCCACGCAGGCACGCTGCTCTTTGTGATGACGTGCGTGCTACCCCCGGGAAGCACGCACATCATCACGAATGTCACGCGTGCGCAACGTGACACCAATCAGGACTTTCTCCATACGGCCAGGGGTCCCCTCGTCCGCAGGTAGAGGAGTGTCAAATGACATGGACATTACCCCTACCTGCGGACGGGCCTGGGATGGGGCCTCCCTGCTGGTGCATGGTGGTGCAGTCACTGTGTCAGGGACAGTGACATGCACAGGCCCCTCTACGGCGACCTGTGCTGCCTCCTCCCCCTGCCCCTGGACTGCACCACTTGCGCCAGTGGTACCACTCCACCAGGCCCCATGTGCGACTCAGTAGGGGCCTCCTCCTCCTCTGTGGAAACCACCAACCTGGATGGCTCCACACCGTCTTCCGCCATTGCAAGCCCCTGTGGGGGCTCACCCACCTCTTCCGCTGCATCTGTAGTGGCAGACGCAGCACCAGTCCCCTCACTCCCGGACGATGGTAAATTCTGGGAGGGTGACTGGGCCTTGCGTCGCCGGCCGGTGGGGGCATCCCCGCCGCTTTGCTCCACAGCGCCGTCTCCTCCCTCTTCATCACTTGCCGCTGTGTAGAGGGAGACATAGAACACAAGCATCAGGGTACTGTGCAATGGTCCCCTAGACAGGAAGCAATAGCAGATGAGTGGCACTGTCAAACATCACTTCCATCATGTCTCTCCACAACACATGGGTCAGTGAAGGCAAAACACATGCAGTAACAGGCATGGCGCATGCAATGAACATTAGCATACATGTCCAAGGGACTCTTGAAACATACAATGCTGGTTTGAAACTCACATGCATCATAGGTCATGCCTATCACATGCACACACTTCACCGTAGTTTCATCCATCTGGCCTTGTACACCCCAGACACAGTGGATACAAGGATGAGTAGGCTGCATCAGTGAATCTGAACATTGTCACAGACATGTGTCATGCATCCATGGCATTTACAAGTCACAGACATGCAAGTCAGACACACAGACATGGACACCATACATGTCCATGACCGCAGCACCCATCGCTCACACCTCATCCATGTCCAATAACAGAGACAGGCATGCATTCATGTGTGCATTCCGCATGCTGCTCCGCATGTTGCATTGTAACACATGCACCTACCATGTGGTTCACACATTACTGGTCTCACATGCATGACTATGATGTCCCTGCACACACACATAAGTACATGGCCTATGTCACACATACAGGCAAGTATCAGACAACCAGCACCCTGCAACATGCCCTGTCTCACACAGCAATGCTTGGCCACTTACCGCTCAACTCCAGACGGGTCTGCCTCTGAAGGATCTGGGCGCGGAACGCTAGGCCTATGCATTCCAGGACCCTCATCTGGATGGTACTCATGCAGCCCCGGCCCCCCTCCAACGAGGCGCCGGGCCTTTATGAGGGTCCTGGACCTCAAGTCCTCCCAGCGCTTAATGACTTGCTTGATGTTGCGGGTTGCCACCCCCTCCGCGTTGATGGCAACCACAAAGTCGTCCCAGATCCTATCCCGTCCTTCTTTGTTGATGCTCCGAAGAGGGCATCATAATGCCCCAGGACATGCTCCACCAGGACACCAACTTCCTTCTGACTGAAGCTGGTGGCCCTCTGCCCCTCTGGCTGGGGGTCGCCAGTGGTCTCAGATGGTGTTTGCCCCGACATGGCGACCCCCGAGGCAGACGTGGGTGGGCAACTGGGTCCTGGGGCTGGGCTGTGGAGCGATGGTATCCCAGTCGGGAGTCTTCTGTTCCAGCAGGGGTGGACACAGTAACTGGACCCCTGCAGATGGCTGATGTGCAGGCACCAAATAGCAGGGCACGTGGGTAGCAGGAAGGCCCTTAGCGCATAAGCGCATCAGCACACATACGCGATTTCATTGGACCAAAGGCCCTTAGCGCGTAAGCGCGTCTGTGATGTATCGCGCACGGGCGTTGCCCTTTCGTGTGTAAAACTTCCCGCGAACCCCAGGAATACACATACCCCACTCGCACAGGGCCCTTTCACATGTGAAACATCACGCGAACCCCAGGAATACACGTACCCCACTTGCACAGGGCCCTTTCGCGTGTAAAACTTCACACAAACCCCTGAAATACACGTACCCTGCTGAAATCGCGTGTGAAACTTCCCGTGCACCCCTGAAATACACGTACCCAGGCCAATCGCGTGTAAAACTTCCTGCGCACCCCTGAAATACACATACCCTGCTGAAATCGCGTGCAAAACTTCCTGCGCACCCCTGAAATACATGTACCCTACTGAAATCACATGTAAAACTTCCCGCGCACCCCTGAAATACACCTACCCTGCTGAAATTGCATGTAAAACTTCCCGTGCACCCCTGAAATACACATACCCTGCTGAAATTGCGTGTAAAACTTCCCACCACCCCTGAAATACATGTACCCAGGCCAATCGCGTGTAAAACTTCCCGCGCACCCCCGAAATACACGTCCCCTACTCGCACAGGGCCTATCACGTGTGAAACTTCACACGAATCCCAGGAATACACGTACCCCACTCAGTATATGCATGCTTTTTATTTGTGCACACTTTTGTAATGCGCAGGGACGCTACTGCCTGCCTTTGTGTGGTGGACGTGTTTAGGCCTGTTTGTGTCTTTGCCCGTGGGCGGGTTTGCCCTATTCAATTCCATGAATATGCGTGGTTCTCGTGCGTGTGGGGGTTCCGTGTACTTCCCAGCAGTACTTCCCCTGTTACGCCTTCTTTTTCACATGTTATTCCACGTGTTACGCCCCAATGTTCCGGCTACTTTTGTTGTGTGCGCTGCGCTATGTGCGCTTTCGCTGTGCGCTTAGCGCATGCTGTTTGGAGACGTGTGCGCCAGCGTGCGCCATGCACGGATTTGGCGCACAACCAGTGGGAAAGTAGCGCAGCACCTTCCTTGAATCGCACACGTGCGTGTGCGCTTGCTTTCTCACGCTTGCGCCTCCTTGCGCCTGCTTGCGCTGGGATTTTCGGCGCACATTTGTTCCATGAATCGGCCCCCACATGTTCCAAATTTACGTGTGCTGAATCTGTAAATTATCTGGCAAATCAGGCCCTACCCATGAGGTGAATATTACCTGGAACATATTTGATTTTTGAGAGCAAGGAGAAGTTGACTAGGAGATCTTTTGAAAACTCAAGAGGCCCATTATGACTTAGCTCCTTAAAGAATATTTCAAAGTGAGTATGAAAACACCTCAAATCTAATGTTAGATAAGTCACATAGAATCATTGCTCCGCTAAGTCCCTGCTAAGTCCCTGGGTAGCTACTAGGAGGCACTCATTCAACATAGAATATCTTGAGTTTTGTGTGAAATATACCTTGCATTCTCAATGCATTGAGATGTTATTTCGAGTTGTGTGTGCAGTGTAAAACTGATAGCACGTGTGTGCAACACAAGCACATTTCTTTGTAAATAAAAATCGAACTCAATTGTGCCCAAAGTGTTTTCACAGAAATAGGCAACATTTCGCTATTTTTCAAAGGTGGTTCACACCATAGCCTATTGAAGAATTGCTTGACAATGTGTGATCTGTGAAAGCCATAGATACGTAAACAGAATTTGGAAATGAGAGGGAGCTTACATTGTATCACTCCCACTCCAACAGAAATATACACTAATGTACATATCAATCACCCCTCACTCTTTACCTTGCACAGTGGAACAGGGTTTATGAGGTGAAAGAGGAGGGGTGTTTATCCCTGTATCAGAAAATCCCCAAATCATTCTTCTAAGTTTGGTGGATGAACCAAGATTCTATGTGTTCCAAATTACTAGCACTCTTTTTGTAATCCAATCCTGCAGAATCAGAAGAAACTAATTACAATCTACATTTAAACTGAAAGCACATGCCAGAACTCCACAACCCAATATTCACATGTTGGACGGGGGGGGACTAATGTAAATATGTGTACTATGCAACTTTTATCTGGTACAAATACTTGTTTTGATACTGTATGAAATATAATGTTCTCGACTTACAATGTATTGGCTGAAGTTGATTTTCTATACATGCTAACTGATGAGATATTTAATATACTGGCTGATAAGTGGCATTATGATCACAGAATTAAGCACTGCTTAGGTGCGGCATAGCATTATTTAGGACTAGAAAGAATATAAATATCTTTATGAGACATTAGGGGGATTCAATGTTTGTATATCACCCCAAACACAACTGTCACAGGTAGCCTACCTGAAATGGGTAAATATGTCATTTTTAATGTATATCTGATGTCTTGTGGTGACCTCCACTGAATAACAATACCACCTTTGATTTTGTTCTGTTTAAATACAATCAAGTTTTGATTAGGAGCAGCCTGTTTATTGTCCAAATATTTTAGGGTTGGGCTGTATATTAGTAAATGTTAGATTAGAAATTGCCATTTAGTGAAAAGAACCAAATATCAACAAATATATCTCTACAAAGGTTTCTATTGCAAACCTGTCCTTTATGCTTCTGACTTGGTTATGGCAAGTTTTTGAACTTGCATAATTAGAGGCCTATGTGCCATGGCATAAAATGTGTATTGCTCTAGTTCTTATTAAGCAGAGCGTTGATTCTGGTAATAGATTAGCCCACCCTTGTAACTCTCAATTTTATTTTGCTTGATATGAGCGCCAGCTGAATGATACAAGAGGCAGAATTTCTTCCAGAGGCCAGATACTTTGTTTACATTTTGGGTGCTGTGGCTTTCTTGTTATTCTTCCTGAGATTGGTGGCATTTTCAGAGCAGTGACAAACAGAGGAGGAGTTTTGTGGGTGCACATCTAAAATAGGCCCAGGCAAATAGTGGTTGGAAACATAAGCTTATATGCCAGGAATTTGGAATTGTGGGTGTTGTAGATTAGGGGTAACTTAATTTTCTATTTTTTGTTGCACTTCTCACTGCTGGTAAAAAATAAATGAACACGTTGCATTTATTATATTCAGTACCATGCCAGTCTCCTTCATAATAATTAGGAACAATTAACATTTTCAGACTGAATTTGCTTGGTCTGTCGGATGTACCTCTTGATTATATGTTGTTTTGTGGCACATGCTGGGATTGCCAGAAAGCCATGTGCGAACGGAAACTAACCATTGGGATCTTCTCTGCATATTCACCCTGGGAACTCAGGGTGTGTAGTGCATTATAAAAATGAAAATAAATGAATAAATAAATAAATAAATAAATAAATAAATAAATAAATACATAAATTATTCTCTTTTCTCTTTGGTTCCACATTAACCTACATTCTCTTTCAGGCACATTAAAATGGACATTGCTGCTCAGTGGCAGCAGTTCTATCCCCACTTTAACTGGATGGATTGAATTTGGTTATAACAGCACTCGGCTGGCGACCTTACCTTGGTAGGTCCTTGAATTCACGCTAGGTCCCTTGAAGAGTGTTTTTCTGCATGCTCTGCTACCTATTTATCCCCAGTCTGTCTTTGTCAGGGTCAATGTAAGGTTTACTCAGCAAAACACCAGTAGCCAAAGGTTGCAGATCCCTGCTCTAAATAGCATAGGGAAACTGGTTGCAAGGATAGCTCTGTGGGTGGAAAGGACAATTTAGCATTTAAATGTCACATTTAGAAAACAGTGTGCTATACACAAGAGATCTCTACATTTCTCTTATTAAGACATGTTTTCCTTCCGTTCCTTAATGTACTTACTGCAAGTACTAGAACAATTTACTCCAGTTGTTTTTCTAAATGTAAATGGACCAGAGGGTTCTGTTAGTGGATTGTTTGATGTGTCTGCAGATGATTCTGGAGAAGAGAGATGTGTGTGTTTCTTTTGTGATGGATGTGCAGTTGATTTTGTACGAGACAGTGTTGTGGTTGTATTGTTTGATGCAGGAGTTGGTCATTGTTTTCTTTGTGGTATTGTTGGGAAATCTGCTATAGCTTCTGTTTCTATAGTTTGACTTTTAAAAGGTTTCTTTTTTAAGGTGCAGGGTACATATCTAGATGGGGGGTATATTGTGCCCGTAGCTTCCAGGATGCAAGGCATGTAAGCATTGACTTTGTTGGCATCAAAGTTATCTAGGAATAGACCATTGAATGTATGCAGATGTGAAAGTGCTACGTAACTTAACTTCTTTAAAGACTGTGCTGCCAATGTCAATCAATGCTTGATCTAGGGTTAGACCTTGTGATTTGTGAATAGTGAGAGCATAAGCAAGAGATAGAGAAAATTGCTCTCTGCGTACGTACATGTTGTTGAAAATAAGGAAACTTCCTATTGTCCGGCAAATTATTTTAACTTCAGCAAGTTTGTCAAAGTAGATGTTGACAAACTGAATGTTGTCATGCGGATATGTTTGGAAGCCAACAACTGCATCAATTGCTCCATTGACTAAACCTTGCTCCACATCAAGGTTATGTTTCAAAATTACTCTGCAGTTCAAACACAATGTTAACATTTTCTCCTAACCAGCTGTGTGGGAGATCAATTTTCCTAAGATATTTAGTCGTTCTGTTGCTTGTTAACACATAGGAACTGTCATGCCATGCACTTCTAGTTTGTCTGTGGCGCTGATATGCACTATGGGTTGCATTTTTCTTTTTTCAACATTGTCTCATTGAATTGACTTCAGCTTGCGAGGGTTGGCAATAAGGACATACATGTTCGATTTTGTTGAGTTAATTGTTCCATGTCATCAGGAGCAGATGTGTTTCATCCATATAGATCATGGATCAGTCTCCTATTTAATATGGATGTTGCATCTTTAGTAAGCAGCCCTGTTCTAATTTAAATTAAATTGTTAGTATAGGTAAGGTTGGCAGACTGATACATGTTTTGAGTTAGTTCTCTGTATTGCAAATGTTGCCATAGATTTACATTTCCTATTCTGCCAAGTGTGTTGCAGCACTATTTGTGTCTTACGGTTTTAAAAATAGGTTCACCTTTCACTGGTGTTAATTGTAGAAGATCTCCAAAAACAATAATTTGTTTTCCTACAAAGAGTTCTTCGTAGTCCATTTTAAGGACTTCTTGTATTCTGAGTGAAATAAAGTCAACATTAGGTTAGAGACCATGCTTACCTCATCTATTAGGAGCATTTTCATTTGTTTCAGAATTCTGCGTACTTCAGTAGCAGCTTCTGTTGATAGATTTTAGTCCTCTAATTTGTTTTGCTGTTCTACTGGAAGGAGCAGTTTTCGATGTAAATCAACACCTTCTATGTTGTAGGCAGCTAAACCTATGGGGGCTGTTGCAACAGCTGAAAGGTTGTTTGTTAACTTTTGTCGGAATTTGCAAATGATTTTTATGAAGACTTTCATGCTTCAAACCATGTTCAATCTGTTCAGTCACTTCAAGGAAAATGCTAAGTTTCTCATCATTTAGCTGCGATTTGAGAGCTGACACGTTTTCTTCTGATTGCTCATATTGATATATGGCGTTCTCCACTTCAGTCATGGCTAATTCTACTTCATTTACAATGAGTGGCTATCCAAGTGGTTTTTGGCTTCCTGTACAGAAGGTTGACCGCCCTCAGGTGTGTCTTCAGTTAGTTGTGCTTGAACTTCTTCCTCTTGTTGGTGTTCATTGTCCAACATATTTTTGTATTGCTTTACATTGACATTTGATATACTGCTTTCATTTGCAATGAATGAATGCAGCTTAAAATGAGTCATGGGTGCCTAATAAATCATCTTCTTTTCTCCACAGTTTAAAAGGTTACAGTAGAGCCATGATATACTGCTTTCATTTGCAATGAATGCAGCTTCAAATGAGTCGTGGGTGCCTAATAAATCTTCTTCTTTTCTCCACGGTTTAAAAGGTTACAGTAGGGCCATGTAGTAATGTTCTCTACGTTGAAGAGTTTTAAATGATAACTTCATATGATTTATTAGGCTGGGTATGGTAAGTTTGACGATTGCTGCCTTCACAAGCTGAGACCACATACTTTCCAATTTTTTTTATCTGGTTTAACATGATTTTGGTAGGAGACATTTTGGGCTATGCAGTACAGGCACATGTTTTCCAAAGCAGTACTTCTGTTTGGGTATTATGTGTCTAGCAAATTGTTTTTCAAAATGTCCTGGCTGTTGGGATCATTTTGGCTATTGTTTCTATGTCTTGGTACGATTTTAAAACTCTTTTTTTTTTCTGGATACAGCTGAACCACGGCTTAGCCAGACTATGGGCCTCATTACGAGAATCCCGCTAAAAATGGGCCCATTACCAGCAGGGAGGAAATAGCGGGCCCGTGCTCGTTTGACGCCGCAAATAGTGGCTGATTATGAGTGTGCGAGCACGTGCAAACCCCCATGCCGGTAATGGCCATACCGCCATGCCGCTAAAGGCCCTCCAACCCCCTGATAGTGGCATCACGGGACCCGCTGATACCGCCTCCGCCTAGAAGGCACGCCTTAATACCGACCCGTTAATGATATCATGTAAATACTGTGCTCATAATACCGGACCCGGAAGTAATGTCATTGCGTCGGGACGGGAAATGCGCCGGTGGCCATCTTTAAAAACACTATCCATTGCAATCCTCCCAATCCACCAGTGCTGCATAGGAGAGACCAGGGCCATTGAATTGAACATATCCAAGGCTACCCGAAAATCCAACCCCCACCTGCGCAAGTAGCGCTTCTCAGATGAGGAATTGAATATGTTGGCAGACACCCTTGCTGCCCATGCCGATGAGGTATTCACCCATAACCTCAAAAGGGAGGTGCAGGAGAGGAAGAAGGAGATATGGGAGGAGGCAGCACACAAGGTGTCTGCAGTTGGCAACACCCCACGCACAGTCAAAAACTGCAAAAAAAGGTCAGACAACCTCTGCCTCAGGGTATGCAACATCCTGGCCAGCAATCGGTGGAACGCCATTGCCACAAGCGGGGGTGCCCACTCCCCTGTCAAACTCATGCGCTGGGAGGAGACATGCAGCACAACCATGGGCTTCGGGGAGATTGAGACGGGTGCCGCAACATCTGGAGATGGAGGTGAGTGACCCTGTAAACCCCAGTAGGGCAAACCATGACGTAGGACAAGTGATGTGGAATAGAGCCTGGGCAAGGCAATGCATGGCCCATCACACACACATTAACATATCCATGGTCAGATGGAGGCCCAAACCCTGCCACACTGAAATGCCTCCTGAGTGCCAATCCCATTACCAACATACAGCTAACACACAGGGACCATTCCCATGTCATACATTACACAAACCCCAATGCAATGGCATACCACCTGGCATGCATCATTGCCTAATTGAGACGTCACGGCTAATGCCAAAATGCCGCCCCCTTCAAACTACCCTGTGTGAAACACCTGTAAAATATCAATGCATGAGAAATGAAAAACTCCACAGCACCATCTCATGCATCTTGCATGTAACACCATCACTGATGCCCTGCATCTCTTCTTCCCCCCCAGGCACCGATGGAGAAGATGGCAGTCAAGACCCAGCCGCAAGGCCATCCACGTACCAGGCCAAACCACTTAGCACTGGCAAAACCACCTCTGGGGCAGCATCGGGGCCCACAGTACAAGCAAGGGCGAGTGCACAGGCCAGGCCGGCACATGAGGGCCCCACAGCAGCGGATGACACTGCAACCACAGAGCTGCCAACAACAGTGGAAGGGGAGGCCAGTGGCACCCATTCCGCTGCAACAAGTTCAGTGGGTGAGGCAGCAGCCACAGCCCCACTCAGTGACATTGACATAGGAGCGGGGGAGTATGTGGACCAAGAAGATACAATACAATATGTGGCTGATGGGGAGGAGACAAGGCGGGAGATCCGTCAGGCCATAGCTGGGAACACTGCCGCAATCAATGCCTGTGCTGTGATGATCCGTGACAGTTTGGGGCAGTCACGCAGGTCCTGACCGGCATACTGCAACACATGCAGCAACACCAGCCTGCGCCAGCCGTGCCAATCCCTACAGCATCCACCCCATCCTCAACACCCTCATTCTCCACACCCTCCAGCCCTGTGCGACTGACAAGGCGGAGTGTGAGGCAGACTGAAATGCTGCCCCCGGACAGCAAGAAAGCACACAAATAGTGTGGGGTAACAATGCTATTGGGGGAGGTGGTGTTGGTGGTGTATGGGGGATTAAGAGGGTGTTCATTGGGGGTATGGGGAGTTCATTTGGGGGTATGGGTAATTCATTGGGGGTATGGGGAGTTTGGGAGTGTTGGGGAGGTGGTAGGAGGGGTGTGAGTGGTGAAGGGGGAGGCATTTTTCTGTAGTTTTCATTAATACACCTGTTGTGTGAAAAATAATTTCATGCCTGGACATTGTTCATTTCATGTGTATTCATTTTATTCATGACAGTGCACAGTGCCCAACTCCCCATATACCCTGTGTGCATGTCCACATGGACCCAGTGCTCAGTGTAGCACTGACACATATCCATCAACGTCCCTGTGGTTCAGAAGTATTCGTCAATCAGTGATTGGCATACAGCACGGCCATCTTGTGCAGCACGTACTGGCAGGGGTGCTGCTTCTCCTCCATCATCATCCACATCATCCTCACCCGGTGAATGCATATCAATGTCAAGTGGCAGTGGTACATATCTCAGGATGCGCATGTTGTGCAGCATGACACAGGCCATGGTGATCTTTGCCACCTTCTCAGGCCCATAAAGAAGTGCTCCACCAGACCTGCTTAGGCAGTGGAAACGCAACCTTCAACAGGCCAAAGGTCTGTGTACTGCAATATGGTCTGGTAATCTGGATAGCATTGTACAGATTATGCAGGGTGTTCACTTGCTTGCTGATGCGGATGTACTGTGGATGCGGAACAATGTCTTGCCTCCCATGATTGCAGTATATACTACTATGTGCCTTATCACACTAGCGACATTGGCACAGTTGTAAACATGTTTAGTCATGCATCGCTTGACATACCCATGGTGGCCTGGTTGTGCGTCTTGCATGTTGTCATTGATGTACGGCATTGGTCTAATGTATGGCAGTGATATGTCATGTTTGGGTTGGGAGGTTCAGGTCAGAAGTGTTTAGCTCTGAGTGCATTGTCCACTCACTTCCCATTCCCACCGAGGTGGAGTATGCATCCCCCCACATCACAACCCCGATACACTGCCATGGGCCAGTCAGGCAACTCACCGAGCAGCCAGGTACATCGTCCAGCATGTCGCTCCATGTGACGGGGTAGCATGGAGTTGCGCAGCACCATGGCGCCATGTGTTTATCCGGGATATTGGGCAAAACAATGTGTGATGATCTTGCTGGAATCACATACCATCTGCACAATGATGGAATGGTATTGCTTGTGATTGCGGTACACCGCCTCGATGGCATGAGGGACTACCAATTCGACATGGGTGCAGTCCAGGGCAGCGACGCAATTGGGCATGCCTGCCAGTGCATAGAAGCCTACTTTGGTGTCAGCAAGCTCCTGGGCAGTCCGTGGTAGCGATATGTGGGTACTAGCATGCTTCAAGAGGGCTTCCAGCACTTGGGTCAGCATGCGTGAAAAGAGTGGTTGTGATATACCATGCAGCTGGCCCACTGTGTGCTGGTAGGTGCCTGTGGCCAGGAAGTGGAGCACAAACACCACCTTTAGTAGCGGGGGGATGGCAGCGTGTATTTCAATGAGGCTGACGATGTCGTCATGTATCATGTCCACAATGGTGTTGATGGTGTCCCAGTCCAACCGGTACAGGGTGTTTATCTGCTCAGGGGTTAAATTGCATGGACTGGGTCTGATGGGAGGGATTGGTGGCTGCCTACGAGGTACTAATGGCTGCACTGGTGGTAATTGCTGGGCCTCTCTCACCCTCCTTCTCCTCCTGCGTCTCCTCTTTGCTGCCTTTTGTTGTGGCTGTAGTTGTTGTTGTAGTTTCTGTTGTTGCCGTAGTTGTAGCAGTACAGGCATGTCCTCCAGCCCCATGATTGCAACAGCTAGTGGTATCATTTTGGTGTGGGAAGGGATGTGGTGTGTGGGTGTGCTCCTTTTATACTGGGACAGGCTCCATTGACTCCTCCTGTGGGGTTTGTGTGCACCTGTGGCAGTTGTCTTCACTGCAGGTTGCTATTTATGGGTGGTCTGCGATGCCTGTATAGCCACCGTCATGCAGGCCCTAATTACCACCTTCGGGATTCTGCTAAGTGCATGCCCGCGTAACTTGTGATGTTCTCCTATTACCGGCATCCCAGTATTTCCTCCGCGAAAGGGGCACGTGTATGCGCGCATGCCGGTATGAAGGGGAACATTACGGGCGGTGGCGGTATTGGCGGGTTGTTGGGTCGTAATGCCCCGAACCCATTAACGATGCCGGTAATACCATTCCGCTTTCCTATTTTCATTAGCTCCATGCTCGTAATGAGGCCCTATGTGTTCAGATTTGCAATATAAGGCTGTGCCTGTTAAACGGTCTGTAGCTGTCATGATGCCTACTCCCAGGAAGCCAGTTCAGGCCCTGCGTCCCCGAAAGCAGACATCATGTTCCCAGGGAGGGACCCAGCAACCCCTTATAGGGGCTCTTTGGACATTGTCCTGGCGCCTTTGGTGCCAGGCTCATAGAAGGCATCAGTCCAGGCACCATAGGCGCCAGGCTCATTATGGGAGTGCCTGGATGAACTTACCTGATGCAGACCATGCTGCCGGATTCAGACCTCCTTGAGGTCTGAAAGAAACAATTTTACCTATGGGACTATTTTACCACTCGGGCGTGGCTGAGGAAGAATACTTACCTGGAACTACTTTGGGGGCTATTTAAACCACAGCCAGACAGCAGCTCACGCTTCGCGTTGTTCTGCATCTAGCAGCTGGACGCTCACCGTGTCTGCTCCTGCATCCTGGCTCCAGCCATGCCCGCCTGCAACCTGGAACACCTGAAAAGGAAGAAAAGGAGAGAAAGGTGAATAATTGAACTTTACCTACCTCCATCCGGAGTCCGAAACCATCACTCCGACGATCCTGAGAAAAGACATTATTTTTAGAAGCGCATCGCATCGCTCGCTGCAGAGCCACGTTCCACTCACCTTCACGAGGCGCCCTCGGGCTCTCCAGCGACCATTGGCACCATCCGCCGCCTTTCAGCGCCTAAAGAGAAAAAGAGACAAAACAAAGGTGAGCGAAGGAACAGATTGAGGAAGGCCTGATTCTTCCACCTTAAGACTTACCTGATTATTGTTGGGACAATCTTTCCTCACCTCGGGTCGGCGCCGCTTCTTTGGCACTTCCGTACCCCGGCCCCTAAGGGGAAAAAGACACACGCATTAGTGGGTGAAAGCAAGATCACTAAGGGAACCATCCATCAAAAAGACTCACCAGAGTTTACCTTCGGCGAATCCATTCCTCTATGCGGATTCTTCATCCTGCATCTGAAATAGAGAAAAGGACAACGGACAATTAAGGCTTGAACTTTTGCAACTGAATACTTACGGCGTCATATCGGAAAAGTCAAGCGGAGTTGAATACTCACCAAACCCGAGATCCAGTGAAGTAACTGGAAATCAACGCGCCCCTGCATCGGAAGCAGGATGGAGAGCTCGTCCTTTCAGACTCTAAGGTGAGACTCTACGGGGAATCGCGGAGGGGGTCGAGGAGTGTGAAAGGGGGAAGGGGGGGAATCCGACACATTATCCAGCAGACAGTTAATCCCCTTTTCCATCTACAGAAGGATTCTTCTACGGGCCCGACAGGCGAGGTTTGGGGGTCCGGTCCAGTCCGTCTTCCGAGTCCTGCGCATCACCTTAGAAGAGGTCATAGCAGTCCAGAACAGGTCGGTGCCTCCGTGGGAATCAGGTGAGCGTTACAGAACGCGAAGCCTACCTACAATTTCCTACCCAGGCGCTATGGAGACTTCCGAGTCAGACCAGCTGGCCCAGCTATTGGGGGAATTACGAGCTGAAGTTCATTCCGCTCGCCAGGAGACGAATGCCCTCAGGAGAGAGTTAATTTTATCTAAAGGACGAACTGATGATCTTGCCAGACAGCTATTACAAGGTCAGGCTGGTCAAACTCCTTTACCAGGTTCTGGGGGTAATTCCGCCCCAGTGGTTTCAAATAACCCTGTGCAAATTAATCTACCTGGAAATACGCCACTGGCCCCACCGGAACGTTTTGCCGGGGACCCCAAAAGGTTCGCCGTATTCATGAATCAATGCCAATTGCACTTCCTCTGCAGACCTGGGGCCTTCCCTAACGACCAAACCAAGGTTGCTTTTGTACTATCATATCTCAGCGGCAGTGCTGCGGATTGGTCAGTTCCACTGGTTATTCAAGATGACCCAATTCTTCGGAACTTCAAGCCTTCAAGACAAGCATGGAAAGACTTTTTGCGCGGCATTCTCAGGGACAGGCCCTGGACAACGAGCTTCTATCCCTACGACAGGGTAACCTGGACCTCTTAGCCTATATCGCAACCTTCAATAGGTTAATTGTGGAGACTGGATGGCCGGAGGATAAAAGAATCACGTTATTCCATCGAGGTCTACGTGGAGAACTTAAGGATGTCCTGGCCCAGGTCGTAAATCCACCCAAGACTGCTCTGAATATATAGACTTGGTGGTCCAATTAGATCACAGACTTCAAAACAGAAAGGCAGATCGGTCCAAGTTTGAGACCCGGGTTTTGGTCAAAACCCATGTTAACCCCAAGGGTGCCGATGTTACTGAACCTATGCAAATTGGAGGCGTTAAAGGACCTTTAACTCAAAAAGAGCGTGAACGAAGACGGCAAATGCAATTATGCCTTTATTGTGGTGCTTCTGGACACTTTTTACGAGATTGTCCTATAAAACTGTCTAAGAAGGCGGTAGGAGTCGCTGATAAGAACCTGATGGAATCTGAGTCGGGAAACGACCACGCCCGACAAGCGTAGGGGTCCGCTTGCCGAGCTTAAAAACTAACTCTCTGACCTCACATTTCATCATGCCAATGGTCCTTGTAAATCCGAAGCATCCTGGGCGGTTACATGCCATTAAGGCATACATTGATGGTGGGGCTATAGGAAACTATGTGGACCGTGAATTGGCTTCCAGGATCAACCTCCCTCTTTGCCCTAAAACCAGTAAGGATGTCATCACCACAGTGGATGGAAGCGAAATCGCCTCTGGGCCGGTAACACACTCCACTACTGAAGTGACTTTGTTGGGTCAAGATGGACATCGGGAGGCAATTGTGTTTGATGTAATCAAGGCTCCGCAATTTCAAGTAATTCTAGGAATCCCTTGGTTGGAAACACATAATCCTCGAATTGACTGGCGAGCAAAGAGGATAACCTTTCCAGATTGTGCACAAACCTGTTATACAAGAAATCCAAATATTGGCCTAGCTACAGTAACCCCTGTCATTTTGCAAATACCGCCAGAATACCAAGAATTTCAAGACGTTTTCCAAAAGGAACAGGCCAACTCTCTACCGCCTCACAGGTCGTACGATTGCCAGATTGATCTATTGCCCGGTGCACAAACCCCTTGCAGCAGGATCTATGCCCTTACCGAACCCGAGAATCTTCATTTGCGACAATATCTAGATCAGTACCTAGCCAATGGTTTTATTCGCCCATCTAAGTCTCCTGCATCCTCGGCTTTATTCTTCGTGCCTAAAAAAGAAGGCGACCTCAGAACTTGTATTGACTACCGCGCATTGAACCAGATAACTGTTAAAAACCAATACCCTTTGCCCCTGATCCCTGAACTCCTTGACCAGGTGAAGGATGCCTGCATATACACCAAGTTAGATCTCCGGGGGGCTTACCATCTGGTGCGAATAAGGGAAGGCGATGAATGGAAAACTGCCTTCCGCACCAAATATGGGCTATTCGAGTACCAGGTGATGCCTTTCGGATTGTGCAATGCACCGGCTGCCTTCCAATACTTCATGAACAATGTCTTTCGGGAACTCATCGACGTCTGTGTTGTCGTATATATCGATGACATTCTTGTGTACTCCTCTTCGGAATCTGATCATAGAAAACATGTCAGGGCAGTTCTCGAGAAATTGCGCCAACACAAACTATTTGCTAAACTTGAAAAATGTGTTTTCCATGCCACAGAAGTCGAGTTCCTTGGTTTCATCCTGACACCTAAAGGAGTCCGCATGGACTCACTAAAAGTGGATGCTATCCTCAAATGGCCATCGCCTAGCTCCGTGAAAGGTGTTCAAAGCATGCTTGGCTTTGCCAATTTTTATCGCAGGTTTATCCCGGAATTTTCTCGTGTGGTTCAACCCATCACTGCACTCTTAAGGAAAAATAAACGTTTCGAATGGTCTGAAGAAGCCAAGCAGGCCTTTCAGGAACTAAAAGCTGAATTTACCTCCGCACCTGTATTGAAGCACCCGCGCCCAGATCTCCCTTATGTCGTCGAAACTGACGCATCCAGCCTAGCCATGGGAGCTGTCCTGTCTCAAAGAGATCCCGAAACTAACCAACTGCATCCCGTTGCATTTTGGTTCAGAAAATTCTCGGCACCCGAGGTTAACTACGCAATCACTGACAAAGAACTGTTAGCCATTAAATCCGCCTTTAAAGCCTGGCGGCATTATCTACTTGGCGCTAGACATACCATCACGGTGATCACCGACCACCGGAACTTACAGTATTTAAAGACCGCCCAGGCTCAGTCATCTCAACAGCTTCGTTGGGCTTTGTTTTTTGCGGAATTCGATTTTGTAATCACCTACCGTCCTGGGTGTAAGAATGGCAAAGCGGACGCTCTATCCCGAATAGGAATGGGAGAAACTGATACTAACTCAGAACCTGTACCGATAATTCCCGAACAGAGAATTTTGGGCATGACTTCTTTACAAACGCTTGAAGACATTCAAGCTAGAGTTAAACAACTCCTGGACCCTACAGACTTACAGGATTGGGTACAAAAGGGATCTGACTTTACTATAAATAATGATTTACCTCGTTTCCAAGGGCGCTTATTTCTGCCACACAAGGAATTACAAGAGCTTGTTATTTCTCGTTATCATGATACACTAATAGTGGGGCAGCCCGGTATTGTCAAGACGGAAGAAAAGGTGAAACGACAATTCTGGTGGCCTTCTTGGCGAAAAGATGTTAAATCATTTGTGATGTCCTGTGGTGTTTGCGCCCAAAATAAAGGCCAAAAGAAAAGACCAGCCGGTCTCCTTCAACCTTTAGACATTCCGCCAGCACCTTGGCACACCCTGTCATTGGATTTTATTACGGACTTACCTCCTTGTTCAGGATATAACACTATTCTTGTTATTGTGGATTTATTTTCCAAAATGGCCCACTTCATTCCATTGAAAGGTTTACCTTCAGCTTCAGTTCTAGCCAAAGAATTCCCTGAAAATATTGTTCGTTTACACGGATTCCCGTCTGTACTAATCTCAGACCGGGGAAGCCAATTCATTTCCCACTTTTGGCGTAGATGTTGTCAATTGGCACAAATCGATGTAAGATTATCGACTCGTCACCACCCTCAGACCGATGGTCAAACAGAGAGGACGAATCAGACCCTTGAGCAATATTTTACGGTGTATGTTGCAGCAATCTGAAAGTAACGGGAAAGACATTCTTTGGATAGCCGAATATGCTTACAATAATTCGGTACACTCTGGAACTGGGCAAAGTCCTTTTTATACTTTATATGGGCATCACCCTCGAACCTCAGACCTCGACTCGCTTCAAGGCCTCGGAATGCCTGCAGTGGACCATCTGCATTCTACAATTACCCAAGCCTTCAAAGAAGCAACTACACATTTACAACAAGCCAAGAGAAAATACAAGAAGAATTCTGACCTGCATCGGAGTGAAGCACCTCAGTACCAGATTGGGGACCAAGTATGGCTGGCTACCAGGCACTTATCGCTCAAGGGACCTCAAACTTTTAATCCAAAATATCTGGGGCCTTACTCCATTACGGCCATAATCAATCCAGCGGCCGTTAAACTTGATTTACCAGCTAGCATGCAAATTCACCCTGTTTTTCATGTGTCACTTTTGAAACCAGTGCAACCTGGAACCAGACTAATCAAGCCTCCAGAACCCATTCAAATAGATGGAGAACCTGAATTCGAGGTGAAGAACATTTTAGATTCAAAGATGTTAAGGTCAAAACTTTTCTATCTAATCGATTGGAAGGGATACAGGCCTCAGGAGAGGTCGTGGGAACCCAGTGACCATGTACATGCACCTCGATTAATTAAGAAATTCCACCGGAAAGATTCAGTCTAAACCTTCCTGCCATCACCTCTTTGTTTTTGCTTTGTCACCCCGAATGGGACGGGTATGCCCAGACGTGGGTCCCGTGCCTGCTGGGCCTAGAGACCCATGCTACTCCTCACTGATGAGCCCCAACAAGGGCGAAACATGTTTGGGGATGCTTGTGGTCTCGTGCAGAAGGGATGTGACCTAGCAGTTCGGGCTGGACTGCCCCTTTTGGGGTGGGGCCAAGCCTGATTTGCATATGGTCTTTCCCCTTCTGTAATGGCTTGGCAGGCGAAGAACGATGGTCTGGAGGGTTGCCCCGAGCAATGCCAGTGGTTAAGATTCAGTCTAAACCTTCCAGCCATCACCTCTTTGTTTTTGCTTTGTCACCCCGAGTGGGACGGGTATGCCCAGACGTGGGTCCCGTGCCTGCTGGGCCTAGAGACCCAAGCTACTCCTCACTGATGAGCCCCAACAAGGGCGAAACATGTTTGGGGATGCTTGTGGTCTCGTGCAGAATGGATGTGACCTAGCAGTTCGGGCTGGACTGCCCTTTTGGGGTGGGGCCAAGCCTGATTTGCATATGGTCTTTCCCCTTCTGTAATGGCTTGGCAGGTGAAGAACGATGGTCTGGAGGGTTGCCCCGAGCAATGCCATTGGTTAAGATTCAGTCTAAACCTTCCAGCCATTACCTCTTTGTTTTTACTGAATATTACATATGTATATATTACAGGGACTGCAGTAGCGGCTCTATAGTAATTTATGGTTACGTTTCTCAACCCATAGACAGAACAATCCTCACTAAACTTTGAAAATGCAGTATATGGCCCCACCGAATGATTCTCAGAAGTTTGGTGTGGTTTTGTCAAGGGGGGGCAGGGCAAAGTTATAGGGGTGTTCCAAAATGTGTGGAAATCCTCTTAGATGCAGTTGTTCTTTGTTTCGTTAGTGGCATAGTTGGGAGATGCGCTAAAGCTTCTGTTTGTATGCATTTTCTTTTTAAAAGTTTTGTTTTTTGAGGTATGGTTTATATAGCGCTTTTCAGCAAAGCGCTTCACATTACAACAACATGAATACAATAGAATAAAATAGAAGCATAAAATTACAAAACATGAGACAAACTATCAAAAACGGTATGTAGAACAATTTACCTAGCTCAATAAAAGAGAAATAGAGCAGAGGAAGAATGAGAGGGAAATAGTGAGGGAAGTCAGGGTGGGGGAAGAAGATGAGAATTCAAGGGGGAGGGGAAAAAAGCATAAGAGAGAATGGAGCAGATAGGAAGAGGTGAGAAGGAGGGAAAGAAGGGATGTAGAAAAGAAGTAGGGGGAAGTAAAGAGGGATGCCAGGATGGGGGGATGAAGAAACGAGAGGGAGTGTAGAAAGAAAGGAGAAAGGAAAGGTAGGGGGAGCGAGATCATGAAGAGATTTAAAAATGAGACAGAGGAAGCAAAATTTAAGTTGGGAGTGAAAGGGAAGCCAGCCAAGATAAGAAAGCAAAGAGGAGATGGAATCATGAGGAGCAAGAAGACAAAGGGTATGAATGGCTGAGTGGTAGAGGGATTGGAGGGGAGCAAGATGAGAGGTGGGGAGTCCAAAGAGAAGACAAGAACAATAGAAAGGACAGGAGAAGATGAGGGAAGAGATTTAGTGTTTGGTAGCATGGAGGGTGAGGGAGGAACAGATTTTGCAAACATTGAAGAGGCGGTAGCGACAGGCACGGGAGGTAAGAGAAATGTGGTGGGTAAAGGAGAGGTTGGAGTTGAAGTAGGAACCTTGATTGGGAGCAGAGTTAGAGATAGGGAGATTAGTAGAGGGAAAGAGAATAAAAGAAGGGGGAGAGGGACGAGGAAGCGTGTTGGAAGGGAAGAATATGACTTCAGTCTTATATGTGGTGAGGGATAGAAAGTGGGATAACATCCATATCTAGATGGGGTGCACAGTGAATGTAGCCTGTTATATTCTCATTTACTTTGTTTGTATCAAAGTTGACTAGAAATAGACCTTTGAGTGTACATAGACGTGAAAGCACTGTGTAACTCATACCTTCTTTAAAGACTGTGCTGCCAATGCAAATCAATGCATGATCTAGGGTTAGACCTTGCGATTTGTGAATAGTGACAGCATTTGCAAGAGGTATAGAAAATTGTTCTCTGTGTACATACATGTCTTTGAAAAGGAGTAATCGTGCTATTGTGTGACCTATTTTTTAACTTCAAGTTTGTCAAAAGGGATGTTGACAAATGGAATGCTGTTGTCATGTGGATATGTTTGCAAGCCAACAACTGGACCAATTGCTCTATTGACTAAACCTTGTTCTAACTCAAGGTTACATTTTAGAAATACTCTGCAGTTTAGAAACAGAGTTACAATTTTTCTAAACCAGCTGTGTTGGAGATATATATTTCTAAGCTATTTAGTCATGCTTTTGCTTGTTTACACATGGGGGTGTCATGCCGTGCACTTCTAGTTTGTCTATGGAGCTGATGTGCAGTATGGGTTGCATTTATTTTTTCAACATTGTATCATTGAGTTGACTGCAGTCAGACGACGGTATATTTGTTAATACCCATTCCCATAGAGTCCCATATGACTCTATGGAAGTGGGGACATGGAAGTACTGGCATAGTTGCTAACGGTGTCCGTGTTGCCGTGAAGGGTTAACCTACTGTGACCACTGTGCCCAACAGGGTCAGTCCTGTCAGGCACAGAGGCTCCAGCAGGCAAACACGTAGTTTGTCGGTTCCAGAACCAAGGGTGCCGGTGCGCTTACCAGCACCCTTGTTTCTGGACCGGCAACAATGTAATGAGGCCCATGGTATTTTCTACCTCAGTCATGGCCATTTTGGCTCTATTTAGAATGAGTGGTTCTTGGCTTCCTGTAAGGGAACTGCCCTCAGGAGTGCCATTATCTAGTAGATCTTCAGTTTCTTGCTCTTGTTGGCGTTCATTGTGTAACATTTGTGTAACATTTGTATGTTTTATTTGAAATTGACCTTCGTTGTACTTCTTTCATTTGCATTGAATGCAGCTCCAAATGAGTCATGGTCACCTAATTACTCTTCTTCTTTTTTCTATGGTTTAACAAGTTGTGTTAGGGCCATGTAATAATGTTCTCTATATTGCTGATTCTATATTTAAATCATAACTTTATATGATTAATTAGGCTGTGTTTGGTAAATTTTACTAGGCTTCTTGCATAAGTTGGGACTGCATTTTTGTGTATTTACCTTTGTTTTTATACCTATGTTGGCTGTATTTGCCACACTTATGTTTTTAGTACATAGGATTTTCGTATTTAGATCTATATGTGTGGTTTCTGATTGGATGTTGCAGGTTATGTATTTTTCAATAAACTATAACTATAAAACAGTGGCATCACTGTCATGGCCGTATTTGATAGCATCTATCATCCACAAAAGCATATGGATGTGTGGTGCTACTCTGGATTGATATTCTTTTCTCCAAAATAAGTGTTTAACTTCTCTGAGTGGAGGGGTAGCTGTACTGCAGATGAAGTGCAGCATGGTGAAAGTACCTTGATACACTGACAGGGTCAAGAGACCAAAGTTCTCCTGGTGTTTTTTGATCTAATCCCTCTTTATTTTGGTTTGCAGTCCGCAGGAAGTCATGCAAGTCATACCATGTGTATTCTGCACAACTAAAAGTAACAAACCATGTCGGTGGGCCTAGGTTCCTTAGCATACATAACATACATCGGCATGACGTCAGAACGTGTATTCTTTTTTAACACGCATGTTTGCCAAGATATTTGTGATACTTGACTACAAAACTTCATCCTTGTCTTTTATCTTTTGAAGTAGTTGGTAGCAGATATGTTTAAAAAATGTGGGCCTGTTTTTAATGTGTGTGCAACTCGATAACATAGAGGTGCTAGTTCATTTTGGAACAGGAGGTGGAAAATGTATTCTACATTTTCTCTGAATCTGGGGTTTTCAGAATCCATTCATAAAGAGCAATATTCTGATGCAGTTATTTGTGTGGATCTTTCATCATATCTTCCTCCTTTTCCTGTAGGAAAGAGTAGAGGAAAAGAACATGCATCTGCACTTATCTCCCATATCCTTATTGGGGATCCTTTGGTTTGGCACATTTGATATGTTTCTAATGCATCTTCTATGGTGTATTTGGAGTGTAGTGGGTGAATTGTATACTGGTCCAAAATGTTGGCTGCAGTAACAGGATCTATACGTTCAAATTGTCCAGTTGCTAGTGAATCTTGAATTATTTGGATGGTTTCTCTCAAGTTTTCCTCTTTTTTTAAATCTTTGTAGTATTCATTCATTTTCTTTCAGATATTCTAGGCCTTGTCTAACTTTGTTTAAGTCGACTAGTTGTTTCCAAATATCTGTGTCTGTGAAAACAAAATAAAAATATCGAGGCTGAGTACCCCAAAAGGAAATACACCGAACACGGGTTACAAAGGAACATACAAAGTACTTTATTTTATACTGAATCCAGTTACTAAGAACAGAGCAAAATCAGATAGCTATCGATCCTCAGTGCAACACAGCGAACTCCAGCGTGGTTCAGTGTGTTCAGTGAGAGACGCTGTACATTAGAATGCATTGGTTTTTATACTCTTTGTGAGCACGATGTCCAGCCCCACTTCGGGTTAATATTCCACTAATACATCACCGATCTAGGGTTCATGCCAAGTCCGCATAAAGCTGGTTTGCTTTTAATGCATATATCAACAAGCATATACGGCAACTGTGTATTGTGGGATTTTCCATGCAGATCTTCTCAAACATTAATACAATGTAGTTAAACAAGTGTTCTACGTTTAGTATTTGAATACATTGTTCTTAACGTATGCTCGTGGATTAGTTTTATTGCACGAGTAATCATTTACACACAGGTCAACGAAGGACAAGGTCTCAGTTCATGACCTCAACAAGTGGCCTGGAGGCAAGTTACATATTAGCTACATACAGAGGTCAAGACGGCCATATTGTATTTTGGAATGACATCGTCCACCATTTTAACTCGCAGGGTGACTTTACAAAGCAAACCTAAAATGCAGATTGACCTAAAATGGCGGCTTACATTGATTCTAAGGTCAGGACCTTGCAACACGGATTTCTTCACAAGCGACTGACAAGCAGCTTGCCGTAGGCCAATATACATATATTTATTGCGATAGGAGGCACAATATAATTTCTCTTTTGACAAACCCTCCTTTTGGCCTATGCCAAGTGCTAAACCTACTTTGGATCTCCTTGCAAATAACTCCATGCATCATCGTCCATGCACCCTGAATCGCTGTCGGAAATATCTATTGCCATTAGGTAATTTGCTAAAATTTCCTTCAACACATATTCTTTGGAGGTTTTATCTGGGGCATACACTTTATGTCCTATCGTACCTATCGCTTGTGCACAACATCCCCCTAGCATCAAACATATACTAGGTAGACACTGAATACAGCAACAAAGAAACAACAGGATTCCCAACATAATCAGCAAGACCGAAAGGACTTTCCAACCCCAAGATCGCAAGAAGTCCCAGAACCAAGCGCTAAGATCCCAGTTTCCCTCGGAAAACGTGCACTTCTGAACTAAGGACGTGCAGATTCTGTATTGCCTTGAAGATGGTTGGGGAGGAATCTGGACAAAAACACAGCAAGCGGACCCCACTAATTTACACACTCCACCACGTTCAGCCAGAATGACATCTAATGCCATCCGGTTTTGAAGTGCTACTAGTCCTATCGCCTTCTGTTCTAACGTCATATTATAGAGTATGTCCGTGGTCCGGTTGATGCTTCTCTCCAGTAATCTCGCTAGTTTTCTAATATCTTCAGAATTCGCTATCTGCCCCCAAAATGGCACAACTGATTTTGCTACATCTCCCAAGATTTGTGCTGGGGTGTCACCATTCTCGTTCCGCCGTGGACGAACCTTTGAAACTTCTTTTGTACTAGCTATAAACACACCAGGTAACAGGATTCCTAAATAACAGGTTCCCTGCCAATACCTGGGCAACCATGGGAATGCCACATTACCGCAGACAAAGTAGACAGGTTCGCCTACATACAGAAGTCTGTTTTCCCCAGTCAAATTTGCAACGTTGGCACAACCTAGAATATCTCCCATTGACTGAGTTCCATTCCTTTGTATACAAAAAGAAACTGAATCGGGGCTATGATTAACAGTGTAAGAAGGAGGCATGGCATTCGTATTGCCTATCGGAGCCATCTTAAAGGAAATCAAAGATTGGAAAGGACGAGACAGTCTATCAGAAGGCCTAATAGAAGCAACGTTAGGTTTACTCCTGTTTGCGTAAAGCGAGCATCCCAGGGGAGTCAAAACACGTTTCTCAAAACTATTCATATTGGTGCCATCAAAGTTCCCTGAGATGCTATCATTCCAACGGCCAAAGAACAGTGCTCTAAGAGAAGCATAGCAAGCAGTTGTCAGAAGTAAAGGATGAATATACCAACCCAGCCCCTTATCCCTGTGTTGCGGTAAATGTGAACAGATCCAACAATTAGACTTATTAAAAATGGAATGCGTAGCATTCATGATATGTAGCAGAGTATTATTGTGGTACCTTTGTCTATGCCGAGAGTCCCTAGGGGAGAGAGTATGCAAATGTACAAAGGGAGTAGGAACAGTAGGTATACTTTCAGTAGGTAACAACAATTCTAAAGAATGAGTTTCCTCAAGGTACCACAACCCTAAGGCAGCAACTAATAAAAACCCAAATATCATTATAAAAACACAGCAATACGTTTTTGGGGATAAGGCATACTGTCCATTGTCCCGGTTGGTCACCCCCTCATTTACAAGTCCCATATGAGCGGTAGCGGTAGCAGGCATTGCAGTCTTCAGACGGATACCCCCAATGTTCGTTGCTGGCGAGCTCCCGGTCGCGCGACTTCTTAGTCCTTCCACAACCCTAGCCAACAGAATCCCCTTTCTCAAATTTGGGCAAAAACAAGCCCTCAATGATCCTTTTCTTCTTTAAATGCACAGCCGAACTGTGCCGTAAGTCTATCAGAGGCACAGCAAAACCGTGCCGATAGTCTATCAGATGCACAGCAAAACCGTGCCGTAAGTCTATTTTCTTGCACAAAGATTGTACCTTACTTTTCCCGGTACTGATTGATCCGGAAACAATGTGTTGTCACTTCCCGCTGGAAGCAACGTATCAGAGACAAGTGAAGATGCCGAATTTGAAACAGCAGTTTCCGGATGCAAAACCTTTGGAGAGTGTGGAGACAAAATGGCCATTTCCCCATGCCTCACGGGCCCAGAAAAATTCTCAGACACATTCTCAGCACTATTTACTGCTTTGGGATCTTTGGTTGCAGCATTAGCGAGGGGTTCTGTTTCTTCTGTAACGTGTGGCCCTGGATGAGGAAGTTTCTTGACGTGGGACGCGTGGATCCAGTTCTTTCTTCCAGAGACCTGCACCGCTGTTTGGGTGACCAACAGGACTTTGAACGGGCCACGCCATAGAGGCGCAAGGCAGGAAGAACGCTCAAATGCCTTGATGAGCACCCAAATTCCAGGCCATATACTGTGGCCCAGGCCCTCGCATCGCACAGGTAAAGCTTCTCGTACCTGGTGATAAATCAAATACAGGTTTTTAGTCAACTGGCTGCAATAATCTGAAAGTAATACATTTTCAACATTTCTCAATGAATTGCATTTAGGAAGGCTCCAGATATTGGCAGGTCTCCCCATTACCACCTCAAATAGTAAGTCTTAGTTTGAGGGGTTGTACGCATGGATAATAACACAATCGGTAAGGCGTCCGCCATTTTAGTTTGGTGCCGGCACATGTCTTAGCGAGCTTGTTCTTGATGATACCGTTGTGTCTTTCTACTAGTCCGGCGCTCTGAGCATGTCTGGCCGAATGGAACCGTTTGTCAATTTGTAATGCCACACATATCTGCAGAATTACAGCAGCAACAAAATGTGGACCATTGTCCGACCAGATAACTCTTGGTAGCCCGAACCGTGGGAAGTATTCCTTTAACATGGTTTTTGCAGTAGTCATGGCTGTAGCATCTTTAACGGGGAAAGCCTCAACCCATTTACTAAAAGTACAGATGACCACCAGCACATATTTTTTATTGTCACATCGTTTCATTTCAATGAAGTCAAAGTGGATAACTTCAAAGGAGACAGAGGGTGGCCCAAAACTTCCCCTTGGAGTTACTGTCCCCTTTCCCACATTGTGTTGTAGGCAAATCATGCAATCCTGGACGTAGCGTTGGGCAATTTTCAAAATTTTGTCATTTGCCCAAACTTTCTCTAACATTTTTCTCAACTTCTGGGCACATACATGCGTAGGACCATGGGCCATGATGACCATCATCATTATATATGCGTCAGGGAGTAGCCATTTCCCTTCAACTATGTCCACCCAACACCCGTCATCATCAAGTTTCCCCAAGCCTTCAGCCCACCTCTTGGATTCTTCTAACGTGGCATCGGCTTGGATATCTCGTACAGACCCAACACCCTCATCCATTGCATAAGCATTTACAGTCTCCCTTGAAACATACATCTCCGTAAGGGGATCAGTAGCAGTTTGTCTAGCTATATGATCAGCGAAAGCATTCCCTTTCCCTATGTCATCTGTAATCTTTCGATGTGCTGCACATTTCATAACTGCTAACTGAGTAGGGAGTGCAAGCGCTGAGAGCAGTTGTACTATTAGGGAGCCATGTTGGATTTTAGTGCCATGTGAAGTTAAGAACCCTTTCTCCGACCAAAGTCTCCCAAAGTTGTGAACCACCTCAAAGGCATACTGACTGTCAATATATATATTTACTGCAAGCCCTTCGGAAAGTTCACAAGCTCGGGTCAATGCTATAATATCTGCGGCCTGTGCAGAATTATGCGTGATTCTCTTAGTTTCCACAACCATGCTAAATGTGGTGATTGCATAAGCAGCTGTGGATGTACCATCCGGAAGTTTGAAGCAAGAGCCATCACAGAACAGCTCTCCTTGCGGATTATTCAAAAGAGTGTCTTTCAAATCAATTCTACCCTTTGTCTCTTGTTCGGTAGTATAGAGACAGTCATGTAATTCTTCATCGCCGCAAGTAGTATCTTGCGGGAAAGGTGGGAGTTCAGCCGGATTAAGAACACAACACCTCTTAATTTGAATGTGAGGAGCAAACAAGATCAATTCATATCTTGTCAACCGTGCAGAAGTGAGGTGTTGCGTTTGGGTTCGGTTCAGTAGAACATCTACAGAGTGAGGCACCATCAGCGTTAGATCATGGCCTAGGACCATTCCTCACTCTGTTTTACAGACGCAGCAGCAGCAGCGACAGCTCGCAAACATCTTGGCAAAGCGCATGCTACAGGATCAAGGGCGGAAGAAAAGTAACCGCACAGCCTATTCTTCCCTCCATGTTCCTGCGTTAATACAGCCAAAGCACATCCATCACATTCATGCACAAACAACACAAAGGCCTTTTCATAGTTTGGTGTGCCCAAAACTGGTGCAGCGCATAATGCAGTCTGCAGCAAATCAAACGATTGCTGGTTTTCCGCGTTCCATGGCAATGGCGAAGAAATGCCCTTCTTCGTCAAAGCCAACATCCGTTTGATCACTAGTGAAAAATGTGGAATCCACAACCTACAGTAAGAAGCCATACCTATAAAGGCTCTAACTTCCTTCTGTGTATTTGGGATATTTTATTTTTCAGGTGTCAATCTTCTTCCCTCCTTTGACAGGAGATAGCCTAAATAGGCGACCTCCTAGCAACAACATTGAGATTTTTTAAGCAAAGCTTTGTGACCATGCTTAGCTAGATGGATAAGCAATAACACAGTGCCCTCCTTACAGGCGCTCTCAGAGTCAGCAGCTAAAAGCAAGTCATCAATATACTGAAGCAATGTACAAGTAGAGGGCAATTCAAGGGTATCAAGCTGTTCTTTCAAAGCCCTACTATAGATGCTAGGACTCTCTGTGTACCCTTGAGGTGCACGAGTAAATGTGAACGAGTGTCCCCCTAAGGTGAACACGCACAAGTATCTACTATCCTTGTGTATAGGAATACTAAAGAAAGCATTCTTTAGATCCACAACACTAAAGTAAGTAGCTGTAGCTGGAATCATGGTTAAGATTGTTGTCACATCAGGCACAATTGGAAATTGTGGAGCTGCAACTTTATTAATGGCACGTAAATCAATTATGAATTGCATTATCGCCTTCCTTGTACATGGGTAAAATCGGACTATTACACAAACTTGCTGAAATTTCTTCAATCACCCTGCGATACACAAAATCGGAAACAATGCATTTCGAAGCTCGCTCACCCTCAACTGAAATCTTATACTGGGGAATGCATGGCAGCTCAATTCCATGTTTCAAAACTATCTTAACAGGCTCAATCTGTAAAACACCAACATCATTGTCATCAACAGCCCATAAGCTCTCTGGTACATGAATGAATTCTGGCGGCAAAGGTCTAGTCAAGAATTGCGAGACAGAAAATTGCTGTGGTGAAATCGTCAAACGCACTCCATCAGAAGAACAATAAATCACTGCATTTAATTCTTTTAACAGATTCAACACCAGCAAGTTCTCTCCACAATTCGAAGTCAACAGAAATGGACAGTTGTCCGTAAAGGGACCCAAGGAAATGGGTACCGGCGAAGAAATCGTACAAACAACTGGTGTGCCAGAAAACCCTACAGAAACATGGTTTTCCCTGACAGTGGAATGTTTGGAACCCGCGAATGACCAATGGAACACTTCTGTGCTCCAGTGTCTATCAAAAACTGATGTTTCCTATTTCCCACCACCATTTCAACGTAGGGACCTTTCTGATTGACGGGAATAGGTGTAGGTTCCAAACCCTGCTTCGGGCAATCCTAACGAAACAGAATGTCATCAAAAGGAAGCTCTTCAGATAAATATGCAGCAGAAGGATGATCAAATATGTTCCTGGTGTCCACACTCGAAATCTGATTATCCTGTGAAAAAGTTTGCTGAGGATACTGTGTAAACTGACCTCTACCAGGGCCCCTTATACCCGGGCGACCTCTGGATCGTCTACCCATATTTCCAAATGCTTTATTCGACCTTTGTCAAAGGATGGAGCATTGTGCACGCCAATGACCCTCTTGACGACAATAGGCGCACTTTTTAATGTTCACAGGACCCAGGGGCACATTCCCTTGCGGAACATACTGACCTCTAGTCTGAGAACTACCCCCTCTGGGGCCTCTAACAATTTGCTGTAATAGCACTTTAGTCTTCAAATCACCTTTTCGTTTTTCAACTCTATCTTTTTCATTATTGACATGATTCTCGTAGTACTGAGCATGTGCAGTACTTCTGATTGCGATTTTGCCTGCCAAGCGCTCTCAGAAGACATAATTTGTGACTGGATGTCAGGCAGCAATCCACGCACTAATTTGTCCACAAATAACCTTTTCCCAGACTCTTTGCTAGGTCTTGTCCACTGAAATCCGAGAATACCTGTTCGAACCGATTAAAGAACTCGGTAGCACCCTCTGACTTTCCTTGGACACAGGCCGTAAGTTTGTCCCAAATAATTATTTTCTCTGGAATTATGGTTTTCAATTTTGCAATGATTCTATCAGGCAAAGTTAATATCACCTGAGGCGGTCTTTCAACAGCTGGTCTTTCTCCATCGAGTCTAGTCATATTCACCCATGTATCTCCCAAACCTGGCACGTCGTCTCTAGTTCTAACTTGTTTCCACAAATCTACGGGCAGCAGTACAGGGAATAACAAATCAATATCACCTGTACGATTTTTCCTAATATCAGGAACTTATTGTCTAATAGTATTCACTTCCTGCCTTGAGAACGGGACGTGAACTAACTGCGATACATAATGTGCAGGAATGTTCACAGCAACTATACCCTGTGCAACATCGGCCGCAACCTCAACCTTCGGGACAAATGTTGGAGGAACCTCTCTCATAGGCAACTGAGAAGTAGGTGGCTCTGAAACGCTTACTAAGCAACAGAGCTAAGTCGAGCGCTAAAGCAGTTGAAGAAGTGTCAAGTGAAAAAGCTCTCTTTTGATACTCAATAACTCTGTGGGACAACTAATCTTTCTTTTTACACAATCATCCTGTAGGTACTCTATCATTACCTGTATCACTTTCCTCTGCATTTCTGGCGTATACTGTCTATATGTGTCATATACTTCAACTGGATTTATCGACATATCTGAAACCCATCTAAGCGCTTCCTTCGCACAAATTCGTACTTCCTCAGATATTGATTAACGACAAGGAAGGAACCATTTCTGTACATACATACTTTCCCCCTCGTCATCCTCATTCTGCAACTTTTCAACTCCTTTCTATACCCAAATAACCTCTCGACATGCTCATTTACTTTCTCCACAGTGTCTCTAGAAAACGCTAAAGTATTTAGATCTCTTAACCCTTGCGGGAGATCTGTATAATATAATTTGCCCCACATTACATATAATTGAATCCCTAAACCTTCAATAAAAACACTTTTCTCAGGAAAATTGTCCCTATTACAAAGTGTGGCAAAAACATTAACTTTATCATCCCTCTCCATACAATGCTTAGCCCTGCAAACAAATCACGTTTCTTCTCTGGTGGTACAGTATTGCAAGTAACAACCTTCGACCCTGCACCTCGATCGACTACAAGCGGCTCAGGACCACTTGGAAGAGATGGAACAGGCAAATTCAATGGACGTAATATAACTGGTGCGATAAGAAGAGGTGGAGGAGCTGGAGGAAGGGGAACATTAGGAGGAGCAGGAACAACGGGAACAACAGCAGGTAGAGCAGGAATATCAGGAGGAAGAGGCAAAGCAGCAGGAAGAGGAACATACGGAGGTGGCGCAGAGGCACCAGGCCTTCGTTCATTTAACAATTTGTCTATGAATTCATCGGAAGCATGAAGGTCTTTGGAAGGATACATTTTCTGAATTCCAAGTGAGAAAGCCCTATCCATATTCCTAGTCGATTCAGAATGTTTATCTTGGTCATACAATAATGCCTTTTCAGCGTTCGTCTTATGACAGCGCGCATGTTTTTCTCTACATGTAAGTTGCTGCAACGTTTCTTTTTTCCAATTCTGCAAAACATCAAATGCTGCAAGTCTTGCCTTTTTCTTTAATGTAATTGACTTTAAATACTCAATACGAGGGATTTCAAAACTACAATTGATTGGCCACTGAAGTTCAGAGGCATGTCCGGTTTGTCTGTGCCAAATGTCATTAAATACTATACTTCCAATGCCATGCTGACAGTACATAGTACATGCCGGCGACCCCTCCTGTGGTGCGCGATGGCTAAATTCCAAAGATTGTCTATCGCTGGGGAACCTGAACAAATCTAAGGAGGTCCGATCGGATTTCAAAGAATCTTACCTAACTAATCTTACCTCGTTTATGGTGATTTCGGCAAATCTGCCCGCCTCGATAAGTGGACTCTTGTCAAGATGCCATCTCGGACCACAAGCTAATTGTCCAGGGATCAGGTCATGCAGCGCTGCTGAGGTGTCGCATCTCATTCAGTGGGGCCCCTTTTTGTCACACCGTCCGATCCCGGTCCGATAGCCTGCATCAACCTTCAATAATCCGGCATCAATCTTGAGTGTCCCTATTCGGGCGCCAACTGTGAAAACAAAATCAAAATATCGAGGCTGAGTACCCCAAAAGGAATTACACCGAACACGGGTTACGAAGGAACATACAAAGTACTTTATTTTATACTGAATCCAGTTACTAAGAACAGAGCAAAATCAGATAGCTATCGGCCCTCATTGCAACACAACGAACTCCAGCGTGGTTCAGTGTGTTCAGTGAGAGACGCTGTACATTAGAATGCATTGGTTTTTATACTCTTTGTGAGCACGATGTCCAGCCCCACTTCGGTTTAATATTCCGCTAATCCATCACTGATCTAGGGTTCATGCCAAGTCTCGCACATCCGCATATAACTGGTTTGCTTTTAATACATATATCAACAAGCCTATACGGCAACTGTGTATTCTGGGATTTTCCATGTAGGTCTTCTCAAACATTAATACAATGTAGTTAAACGAGTGTTCTACATTCAGTATTTGAATACATTGTTCTTAACGTATGCTCGTGGATTAGTTTTATTGCACGAGTAATCCTTTACACACAGGTCAACGAAGGACATCGTCTCAGTTCACGACCTCAACAAGTGGCCTGGAGGCAAGTTACATATTAGCTACATACAGAGGTCAAGATGGCCATATTGTATTTTGGAATGACATTGTCCACCATTTTAACTCACAGGGTGACTTTACAAAGCGAACCTAAAATGGCGGATTGACCTAAAATGGTGGTTTACATTGATTCTAATGTCAGGACCTTGCAACACGGATTTCTTCGCAAGCGACTTACAAGCAGCATGGCGTAGGCCAATATGCATATATTTATTGCGATAGGAGGCACAATATAATTTCTCTTTTTGACATGTCTTTTGTTGGTACACCATTAACTAGTACAATCAAAATTGATCTTTTGGGCGTAGTACTCCTAGAGTTTCTAAATTATCTTTATGATGTAATGGCAAATATACTATTTTGCCACAAATGCCCTTTGGTAACTCAGATGAAGGCAATGTGTCTGTTTTCAGTTGAAGGCATATATTAGCTTTAAATGGGTTTACTGTTTGGATTATAAAACCCTCATACAAGTTAAGTTGTTGGAGATCCTTAAGAAGTGGAAATACCTCTATGTTATTAGTGATGGCACATGATGGCATTTGTTTATTGTTAAGCTTTGTGTTGCAGTATGTGCAAACTATTGAGGGGTCAGTTATATTGTATTTATTTTTTGTTGTTAGATATAAAGCTAATTTGAACCATTGGGATTCCTCATTTTCCTGTATTGTGTAGGACATATCTACTATTTCTTTGATCTTTTTATGAAAGGTTCTTCTTTGTAAGTGTTTGTTAGGAGTTTGATGTTTGTCAGGTTTTTACTAATGTTCTCTCAAGTTCAGTTAAAAAATATTTACTTTTGGATGAGCTCTATTTCTTGAAGGAGTTCTTTGGCTGTTCCTTGTAGGAGAATGATATTTAAATGTAGCAGGTCTTTTTGCATAGTACAGCCTATGCACACAATTCTGTATAGCGGAATGGTTTGTTGTTAACATTTTGAGGTGATGGAAGGTGCTTTTGCACGCAATTCCTGAAATGCAGGCTAATGAATGTCCTCACAGTGAAGTGCGGCTGTGAACTGGGCAGGAGTCCATGGTTTGCCAAGTTTTCATTCTACTTTTGTCTTTTAGTTTCACATAGTGATTGAGGAAATTGTTTTAAAGATTTGATGGATTGTTGGTTTACTTTATACATTGAGCTGCATGGCCATTTGTACACTGGACGGTTTGTTTGGGCAAAAGGAATATTCGGTTGAACGTTTGTTGTTTTTCTAAAAGAGTTTCTTTTGCCATATTGGTGTCTCCTACCATTTCATCCCCTCTGGCCATTACTGTCTATCACATTTGTTTTTTTTTTTGTTCTTGTTTATGATATGATATAATATGATATGATATGGCATTTGTAACGCGCCTATACACAAGTGTTTCAAGGCGCGACGAGGCAGGGGGGGGAAGGGAAAAGTGCAAGGGGAAGTGGAGGGGGGGGAAGTGCAGTACAAGGTAAGTAGCGTAAAAATTAATAAATAAGGCCAGCTGGTGGCAAGTGCAAGGTAGATGCAGAACAAGTGCCGGGAAGGGGGGGCTGTAAGGATACAGTGACAGTCCCGCAGTGCAGGGGTGTGCCAGGGAGGCAGTGCAAGTGGAGAGTGGCTGGGCCCTGGACCGAGGTCACTGAGAGTGGCCCAGTTGCAGATTCAGAGCAGATTCAGTGAAGAATTAAAGCTGTTCAGCAGGGGAGAGGGAGAGAGAAAGCAGAAGCAAAGAGGAAGGTTTTGAGGTGCTTCCGGAACCGGAGGTGGTTCTCCTCAAGTTTCAGGGAGGCAGGAAGGCAGTTCCAGAGGGAGGCCCCTGCTGCAGAGAGAGATCTACCCCCAGCTCGTTGCTTCGAGAAGCGGCTGACCCTGAGGGAGTTGGAGACGGATGAGCGAAGGGCTCGGGAAGGAAGATATTTAGGAAGAGAGAGTTGAAGGTATTTGGGCCCCAGGCCCCAGAAGGCCTTGTGGACAATGCAGAGGGTTTTGAACTTAATCCTCGCAGCCACTGGGAGCCAGTGTAGAGATTTCAGTCCTGGAGAGATACGGTCCGTGGGCTTGAGGCCAAGGACAAGTCTCGCAGTTCTGTTCTGGATGAGTTGCAGAGGGCGGAGAGTGGAGGCAGGCAGTTTAAGATAGAGGCTGTTACAGTAGTCCAGATTTGAGAGAACCAGGGCTCGGGAGACAGTGATCCTCTGGGGGAAGGAGAGGAAGGGAAGAATACCTCTGAGGAGGTGCAGCTGGTAGTGTGACTTCTTAGAGACGTCTGATATATGAGGAGAGAAGGAGAGTGTGGAGTTGAAGATGACCCCGAGGTTTTTTGCCTTGCAGGTAGGAGCAGGAAGGGGGCCAAGGGAGGCCGGCCAGGGAGTTGCAGGGAAGGAGGGAGTGGGTGTGCCGATAAGTAGAATCTCAGTCTTACTGGCATTAAGGCAAAGGTCATTGGCGGCACACCATTCCTGGATAGCAGACAGAAAGTCAGAGATGAGGGAAGGAGAGGAGGAGGCCGAAGGTAGCCTGAAAATGAGCTGGGTATTGTCCGCATAGCACTGGAAGTTGGGGCAGAGAACGGCATTGAAATATGGTTCTGTGCTTCTTCTGATTAAAAAGGGTAGATTGTGACTTTTTCGGTTGTCTTTATAAGATTGTGAAGAACTCTATGGTGGAACATTTTTTGTCAAATTATTTTTTTGTCATGCTTTACTTGGCTACATTAACATTGGCAGCAATAGTGTAAGGTTCATTAGTAGGTCTGCTTTTGTTTGTAAATATTGTTTTTACTTGTATTTTTTTTGCAAGATGGGCCTTACTTGTTTTAGCGGTGGCTGGTTTCATTTTATTGAGTGAGGTTACTAGCTGTTTCGTTTTAATGTGTTCTATGCATTGTTTTAGAGGTGGATGACCATATGGCATGCTTTTATTTTTATCTGCTCTATTTATTCTTTGTTTTCTATGGAGTTTGATTTTAGTAGGCATGCTGTTCTGTCTGTTGTGAAAAGATAAAGTTTGTGTTTGAAAGTTGCGGAATGTATATGCATGTATTATGTATGGGTGTGTGGTTGGGACTGTAGAGATGAATATAGTGCTGTGTGAATGTGTAGTGGGATGATAGGTATGGTTGGGAAGGTTGTAAGAGTGTTTGTACATGTGTGATGGGCTTGGATTAGTGAGTGAGGGAGTGGTGGTGTTTGATTTAGTGAATAGGTATGAGGGTTCTTGGGTGTAATGGAAAATGTGTTCGAAGGTGTGTGTATGTGTGGCAATGTGTGATAGTGATTTGGAATTTAATGAGTGTGAAACTTGTTGGGTTGCAATTAGGAGCTCATGTTGTTAGGTGTTCATGAGAGATGAATGTGCTGTAGGCCCGTAAGGAATGGGTGGTGTATTGATAAAACTTAAAGACTCTGGGCCTCATTACGAGTGTGCCGGAACGGCACACTCTGAGTCTGCGGGCAGCTGCCAGGCAGCCCGCCAGGTGAGACCTGAAGGGCGGGATGGCACCTGCTTGCAGACTTTCACGGAAGCACCAGCACCATTATTAACGGTGCTGGTGCTTCCGTCATCCCCATTCCCATTGAGTCCTATGGGACTTAAATGGGAAAGTGTATTAACGATTTTCCGGTGCTAGACTTCCAGGAACACTGCACTTTCCGTGAAGCCAGGAGCTGGAAAAATACACCAGTCCGGCAGCAGCCTGCCGGTTTTATCGCAGGGCTACTGCCAGACTTTTAATGAGGCCCTCTGTCTCTGTCAAACCTTAGCTTGCCCACACCTTCTAACTTAACAATGTGTTGTTTATTGGTCAAAATATGTGTTTCAAAAGAATATCAGGATGGTCAGGGAGTTTCTTCCCAACTCTGTTCCCCAAGTTGAAGACTCTCGCGATCTATCGTCAAAGCCATCTAATAAAACAGTTCTCCTTTAACAATGTTCCTCTTCTCAGGCTTCCCTTCCCTGAGTCAGTGCTTTTTAGCATAACACAGTTCTGACTTAGCAATGTTCCTGGGCAGATCTTTCGTGCTTTCCTCACCAAAGCTTAGACCCTGTTTTCTTTTCACTTTAAAAACTTTTATCTTTCAACATTTCACCATCTTGGTACACAGGGATCCCTTCCCCACTCTTCCTGCTTTCATGATGCAGTTTTATGTCGAAGACTTTCAAAACAGCACTGCTGTACTTATCCCCATGCTTGACCACTCTGACACTGTAGCTTTCTGGTTGTTGTATTTCTTATACTTTGTCTACTGTTTAATTCGATTCCCTCGGGATGCTGTTTTACTCAATGTTTTCTCTGTTGCTTTTCTAATTGTATTTCACTCTCATCAATTTCTTTCACTCACTTTTCACTTTAGCAAACTCATACTCAATTTTGCATTTCACAGAGACTTTCAACAATGTAGTTTTCCACAGGACCATTCTGCTACTTTGCTGCCCCACAATTCAAAACAATCAGAGCTTTCTGTCAACATGTCTCGCTCCTTACGTGTAACCTTGCTTGCTTGCAATTGTAATCATTCACGTTTCTACAAACCGGGCTCTATCATCACTTTGAACTCACTGGTTGTACTTTAACACGCATCTTTCACATTTATATCCGAGGTCAGGATCCCTCCCCTCATGCTCCTCAGACCATCCCGGGAAACTCGTGGTCCCAGGGAAACACATAATTTCTTGACAGTTTCTTGACCCAATTTGGAACAATGAAACAATGTCTCGGGTTCCTTTGATGAACCCATTCAGTTTCTTAGAGACATTGCCCCCTCGCCACCCTTTCTATTGCTTTCACCTGCAGCTTTAAGTGTCTCGGCGTCCCGTTCTCTCAAGCCTGGTTCTCGACAGCCCTTGCTCAACTGCTCGCAATCTCGCCTGATCTCCTTCCCAATCTCACCCTTGCCGTCCTGGCTGCTCATGCTCTCTTTGTACATCTGGGTTCTACCTTTTATACTTAGTGTGGTCTTCAAATGGATTCAGGTTTTGGTGGTTGTAATTAAGTGTCTGACTTCACCAGAGGGACATGTGAGAAGCATTGCTGGCTACAGGGAAATCAGGGGTCTGACTGACAGTAGGCTTAGGGGACATGGGGCACAGGGTTATTTGAAAAGGGAGAATACTATGTCTCACCCCCAGGTATCCCACCCAATTCCAAGGACCCTCCACCCAGGTGATCGTCCCTCACTAGTCCGCCTCCAGGGTCGGGATCCAACAATGATGACCCTCCCCTGGCCACCTGTTTGGAAGGCCACCCTGGAACGGGAAGGGAAAAACACCCAGGTTTTTCATACCCTTGCCCTATGCGATTAGGATGGGACTGCTTCACAGTAGGACCTCGAATGGAAGTCTGCGTTACCTTGTTTGTTACACTTTCTGTGTTTAGCACTGAGAAGCCGTGGGGTTGTAAGTCCACGGTTGGACTCTATGTGCTGGCTGATCCAGACAAGGGGAGAATGGTCAGTGATCAGTCGAAATTGACACCCCAGTAGGTAATATTTTAAATGGAGAATAGCTCATTTGATGGCCAAGGCCTCAAGTTCTATGACAGAGTAGTTATTCTCCCTTGGGAATAATTTACGACTGCCCCTTTTATTTATACACTTCTGTCACTGCACAATGCATATGTACATTTATATGAGTACTGTGTACAATTTGTTTGTATAAGTATAGGAAATGTAGATGCAAAAGATTTGTAGAACAATGTTAACTGGCAATTGGTGGGTGGACGTTAATTACGCTGATAGGCTATATGTAGAGTTTTTTAAGTGATTGATGGATATATGTGTGAATGGTTTAAAGCAGGCAATGAGGGAGTGTTACAAACATAACAGTAAAAAGAGTAGGAGGGCTGTGGTGTGTGATGGCGTTTTCTAAAAAGGCATGGGCTAGATAGGGGAATGTGGAGACTGTGGATAGTTATAAACGGCAATGGATTATGGTGTTTATTGTACGTGACAGAGAAGAATTTCGACCATGAATTTGCTTCTGTGCTTTTTTCTTTTTCTCTAGTATACAATTGTCCATTATATCCTTTAGCATAGAAGAAAATGCTAATGGGAATGTTTATCATTTGCAGGGTAGCTGGTGGGATTTTGTGTCCGACAGAAATAGTCAGTGTGGTTACAGCATTGGTTGAGGAATATGAGGTAGTGGAAGACAGCCTTCTACTTCCTAAGAAAGGAACAGCCTTTCTGAGAGCATTGCAGTGGTTGGATTTGGTGTGGCGGCACATGAAGGTGGTCCCCTAGGAGTACTGGCCAAGTTAATCCGTGACTTAGTACAACGTTGCACTCAGTGCACTTCACTTCGATAGCTTTAGCCTTTGGTACATTTCCAATAGTGGTAAAGAACTGTCACACCCAAGATTCGGTCTGGGTGCTAGAGGCAGGCACTTCTTCTACCTCACCCTCCTGGTCTTCTTTATTGTCTTTTGAAGCATTTGACTTTTTTCGTTGTGTAGGTCCTCAAGCTGATGGTGGTGGTGGTTCTTGGGGAGGAGGGATGGCAAGGTGTAAGAGCTGTGCAAGGGTACATTTTGGGCTTCAAAGTTCCTGGATGGGCTGAAAAAGGCAGTTCTGAACTGTTCGCGAAGCATGGACCTGCAAGCGAAGTGCGAACAAGTTCATGAACACATCATCATGCCGCTCGCATGTGCGTGCTCACGTGATACTGTCCAAAAAAAGTCTGCTATGACATCAGCCATTCACAAACATCGGCAAACACAAAAACAGTGGAAAAAGCTGCAAAAAGTGTATAGAAGTGTTAACAAGTATGCTAAAAGGTGGTGAATGGCGCAGTTGTACGTTGAAACTTTCTAAATTGCAGAAAAATATTGCTATATTGGGGTAAGTATATAAGTTGAAGCAGATTAGGGTGCACTAATAAAAACCCATGAAATTCAAAGAAAAAATGATGTTAAAGAGATGTTATGGTTAAGTTGCAATAATAAAAACCCATGAAATGCAATGAAAAAACATTGTTAAAGTGACATTATGGTCACAAATAAAACCAAAACCACCCAGAAATTCCCCAGTTATAGTAAGCTATGCAACCAGAACTCAGACCACCACTGTGCACTGCTAATACAAACACACATGTCTGTTGTGTGCAAATAGGCAAGATAGGCTATAGTTTCTGACCACTTCTGTCAAAAGTGTCCCCACCCGGACAGATAAAGCCAGGTGCGACAGAAGGCACTGATCGTCAGTGTGCTAGTCTAAGAAGCTGGTTCAGCCATGTTCCTCAAAGAAACCCCCAGTTTACTCTGAACACTCAAAATAGACTGATATTTTCAGTGCACACTTTCTTCAAAGACGTGAGGCGGCTACCACTTTCAATTATTCCAAAAAACGTTTTCCCACACAGTGGGTGCTTATGGTTATGGGCCATGGTACCGGCCCCTTAACTAACAAACCAACAGTTCCAAACGCTACCGGTAATGGTAAATATGCCAGTACTTTCACCAAGGAATAGAAATTAACCAAAGTACTCGGTCAGATATATATATGGTTACAAAAGTTAGCACAAAAAAATGGCTTTGACAGGTGCAATGGTTGTAAAATGTGTAGATATGCGGACAAAAAAGAAAGTGTACAGTATGGCAAGCATCAACAAAAATGCTGGCATATATCGCATAGAATCAACTGTCTGACTAAATGTGTAGTGTATGCAATTGTATGCCCTTGTAAATAAATGTACATAGGCTAGACCATTTGCCAGCTTAAGATCAGAATATTGCAGCATTATCGTGCCATCTTGAACAAAAATAAAAATTACCCTATGGTAGTAAACTTTACAGACATGCACAACAGTGATACTAGACTAATACGGTTTTTTGCAACTGCCCATATACCTATATACAAGAGAAAAGGTAATAGGGAAAGGATATTATGAACGTTGGAATCCAAACTTATAGTGGAATTCAAAACCCTATGGGTCTTAACTCTGATGAGGAGTTGGCAATCCATTTGATACTACTGTAACAAAGATATGAAAAAGATGTTTAACAAATGTGTGGACATTAGGATACCTGGTGATTGTAGGTAACAATGTGTATGTGAGATAACGGGCCCAGGATAATAGAATAGAATATTGATCTGACTTTGGGTCTTTGGAGACTAAGTAATTTACATGTTGTCGTCAGTTCTTTGCATTTCATATTAATTATATAACTGAAGTATATGACATTTATTGTACATGTTCACAGTAATATTGCATTAAGCACGAGTCACTTTAGTGGTATTAAGACATAGGAACATCTTGCCTATTTGCAAATAATTAGCACATGTCACTTTCACAGTTACCTTGGAGCTGCAAATGTGAAGGAATGGAATGTCTAGAGTATTGATTAATGTAGTGATATTCAATGTTGAGGCAGTGTTATGTAGGAAGTGTTGACTAGCTAGCCCACTGGGGCATAATTAGAGAACCTTTGAGACTCAATGTAACAAACTATAGTGGGTGACAGCTCTCATATATTTACACAGGAACATTGTACTTAACACTAGCCACTTTAGTACCTTTTAGACATAGGGACATCTTGCTTAGTTGCACTTAGCTACCAGCACTTGTCACTTTCAGATCCAACTTAGAGGAATAACTGGGAAGAAATGGAACGCCATGAGTGCTGGGAACTGTAGCCCACTTGGTCGATATTGATTATTGATATGATGCCTCATAATGGTATACATTGTGTACATAGATACTCAATGTTGTGCAACATAGGAAGTGTTGATTGGTCAGCCCACTGGGGTGCAATTCTAGAAATGTTGAAACTTTACTTAACATCCAATGCAAACAAAGAATGAAGTTTTACATACTACAATAATGGTTTTACTGAATTAAATACATATTAAATTGTCTGCTGTGAATCTCATGCCTCTTAAAACATAAGTAGTCCCATCTGTGCGACGCATATGACATTTTGACAATTTGGAAAATAAGGACATATGCTTTTCGAACTATACTGATGATTTGCAGTGTCTTATCACCTTGTCTGGAAACTATGATCAGGATGCCACGACCGTAGCAGAAATATATGATTTCATCCATAAATGCGAGGATGCGAACGGCATGGCCCTGAATCCCGGGAAAACAGAGCTGATGTTGATCGGTTCTAAACAAAGGCTTGATAAATTGACATTAGACTATCAATCTTTCAGTATTGACAACAATGTCATTCAAGTTAAGGATAAAATAAAAATTCTTGGAGTAACCTTTGAGAAATTGTTAAGTATGTCAGCCCATGTAAACAATCTAGTTTCCTCATTGGCATATTACATTTGACTCCTGGCACATATAAGAACATTTCTGTCACGAGCAGGATGTGAAACCATTGCGAGAGCCATCATATCTGCTAAATTGGACTATTTTAGCTCTTTGCGTATTGGTATAAACAAAACTGAACTGAACAAGCTCCAGGTAGTTCAGAATAGCTCAATAAGAGCTGGCATGGCTGTAAGAAAATATGCCCATGTTTCAGAGATAAGAAGGAAGTTGCACTGGCTGCCCATAGAGCAAAGGGTGAAATTTAGACTCATAACTATCACGTTTTTGGCTCTGTCCGGTGATGCGCCTCCTCACATAATTAACAGGTTAAAACCTAAGCAAATGAAACGTCCACTCTGCTTAAGTAGAGATCGAAATCTTGATGTTCCTGAAACCTCCTTAGAACTTGTGAGAAAGGGTTCATTCTGGGGTAGTGTCCCTATTACATGGAAGGCATTACCATCCAATATAAAAAACTGTGGACCAATTGGAGAATTTAAAAACAAACTCAAAACTCATCTCTTTAGATAATTTCCCAAGATGTCTGCTTAGAGTGACCTACTCTAACGATCTGCACCCGTATGCCTCCGGACCATTTTGGTTGCGCATAACAAATAATAATAAAAAAAAACTGTAGTGGATTCCAGTTATGGCGATCAGCCAAGCCATTTGGCTTAAAGGGCATAACACTGGAATTCTCTATATTAAAGAAAAAAACACACCATGAGTCTAAAATGAAAGGAATGGATGGGTGATCATTAACATCATTTGATCCAATATATCAAGGTATAATGGAATTATTACTGTGATAAAATCAGGCTAAGATGGCTGCCAGATTTACTGAGGTAATAGGAGCACACCAAAAATAGGTCACATGACCAAAGAGCAGGTGACTCTGAAGTATGTTTAAATAAAAGATGCCCAGAACATTTATTTGTAATTTTGCCTGAAGAAGTCCCAGAGGTTGGGGTGGAAAGCGTGGCGTTAAGTGAAGCATTGGGGACTACCCAGATTGCTTGCAAGCCCATGTTGGTTGCAGGAATATGAAGGTATTTTAACTTGTAGATGTAAAAGTAAAGATGTTTTTCAGCACATATATCTGACCGAGTGCTTTGGTTAATGTTTGTTCCTTGGTGAAAGTACTGGCATATTTACCAATACCGGTAGTGCTTGAAACTGTTTGTTTGTTAGTTAAGGGGCTGGTAGCATGGCCCAAAACCATAAGCACCAACTTATAGCAGGCTGTGCACCATGAGTATGGGAAAACGTTTCATGATATATATATACATTGCATGGCCTGGTAGCAGCCATGTTGTTATGGTTAAGTTGCTAATCCATAGGAAGATCACTTTTTGGACGGCTTATAACTTTGCTCTCCCTGGACGAATCCTCACCAAACTTTGCAAACAAAGTATATGGCCCACTTTTGCAAAGTTGGGTAAGGTTTGGTCCGGGGGGGCAAAGTTATAGGGGAGTTTTTTTTTCCATAGACATAATGGGAAAAAACTTTGCTCACGCCGACAGGCCAAACCGCTGGATGGATTTCCACCAAATTTGTGGCAGGAGCGGCGGCTTAGTCCCGAAAGTGTGCTTTTATTAATTTGGTGTAAATCCATCCAGTATTTCTTTTTTAAATGACCACAACATAGGGCAAAACATTTACTGATATCTATGTCCGCTCCGCAGACACATTTCCATGTTCCCTCCACGGACAGGACACCGATTGGCTAATAGACTTGCATCATGTCTGCAGACACGCAACGTGTTCGCTGATTGTCTGGAGTGAGGCATGAGGTGCGTCACATTGTTTCAATGCGCCTGCCATCTTGGATCCACATTGCGGCGGCGAACAGAGGCAAAATGCAATTTTGGGGAGTGTGTTGGTGTGTAGGTGTGCTTGGGGAGTGTTGGGGAGTAAGAGATGGGTCAAATACTGTATTTGTTTAGGAGGCAGATGCCCCTGATGTGTTTGCCATGTCCGCGGTCTTCGCGGCTGTCCGCGGACATAATAAATACACTACTAGCTATTTTACTTTTGTATGATGTTGGTTTTGGGTTGTTGTAGAGCCTTGGTTGTAATTAATATCCCCTATAAGCAGCCGCATACCACAGTCAAAATGTTTGGTAGCATAGGTGTGTTATGCTGCAGTGGTTGTGGCCATGCACCTAAACCTCTAGGTCCTGGCCACAACCACCGCAGCATAACACACCCATAGAATCAAACACCCATCAAATATCCACAATGCAAAGGTTTGTTGAATGTGAAGTTTTGGATAGGCTATACAGTTTACCCATGGAAGTAAACATTTTGGATTGTGGTGTATGGTTAGATGTTTGCTTGAATGGGTGTTTTATGCAGCAGTGTTTGTGAGTCCATTTATTTTATACTTACTGGTTGAGTTTTTTGTGGTTGTGTGCAGTTTTTTCATTACATGGGTAATTGGACCTGACATACTTTTTCGATCTCAGTGATGAAAGAAAAGATCAGGGATGTGTGCGCCATTCTGCCCGCAAATCCTGATTTGTTAACCAGGGATTTGCGGGCAGAATGGCACACAAATCCCCATTTTTCGGCACACAAATCACATGAATCAACCCCTATAGGTTAGAGTAGGTAGTTCATATTGAGTTATTGCATTGCATAATAGACATTTCTGTATTTGTTTACCCTCATATTTAGTACTTTACAAGTAGTGTAGTTCAAACCAGTGTACTGCGCAATTTGCTCAATTTCTGTGTTTGTTTTCTAAATCATTGGGTCTGTGGGAGAAAAAAATCGATGCTGGATTTTAAAAAAACTTCTACGTTGTGGTACAATATATTTATTTCATTGTTTTACTGTTTATTTCTTGTTTCTTGCTAATCTTCTATCTGTTGGCTTGTTGCAGATTTTTGGGGCAATTAGATACCTGTTGGCATATTCTAATTATTTATTTTTACTTTTATGCTATTCATCTATCTGTTGGGTTGTTGCGGATTTTTTGGAGCAGTTAGATACCTCTTGGCGTATTCTAACTGTATATTTCTTTTTTTATTTTGGTGGTATTTATTTATCTGTTTGCTTGTTGCAGAATCTTGGGAGAGTTAGATACCTGTTGGCGTATTCTAACTGTGTATTTCTTGTTACATTTAGTGGTATTTATTGATCTGTTTGCTTGTTGCAGAATCTTGGGGCAGTTAGATACATGTTGGCGTACTCTAATTGTGCACAGTTTTGAAGTTGAAGTTTTGCTTATGTTCATACACAGATTATGTATACAATTTTGGTTTTAAGAATATTAAGAAAGCGTTTACAAGATTTGCTGGTAATCTCTGCTTTAGAGTAATGGTACTATCATTACATTCGAACCATCCACAATTCTTTTTTATATATGCAGTGTAGTGACCTGCATTAGTTGTGGCTCCTGCATGGTAGATTATACCTATTGTTGTGAAGGTTTTCTTACCAAGTGATACTTGACCATTTGTGAATCCAGTCAGTTTACAGCTGTTTTTGGCACCATATTCATTGTAACGTAAAAGCATTACTACTACATATTTACTATGTGTCTGTATTTGTAAGGTGGAGCAATTATCTGAATTGCAGGTAGTACATATTCTGCCCTGGTTTGCATTTTGTACAAGTTGCTGAAATTGAATGTATTCACAGTTAGGTATGGATACATACACAAAATGTTCATTAGGGACTTGTTCCAGTGCCACATGGCTGCAGAGAGGGCATGTATGTTTCCACATGTATGAAATCTGGAAGATTTCACTTATATGTATGTTTTTGTTTTCCAGTCCTTGTAGTAAGTACATTAGAAATTCTTGTGGATCTTCTTGTGAGTTTATAGTGAATTTGACCATTCCAGCACAGTAGTCCGATTCTTGTCTTATTCCATGAACACTGTAAGTGTTGTCAGGATTCTTGGTTGCATTTCTATGAAGGACTAACATTTGCAAACACAATTGGTCTGTACTGTGTAAGTAAATGTCAATAATTGGCGGTAATTGGAATAGAATATTAATTGCTACATTTGCAAAGCAATTTACACCAGTTGTATTTCAACATTTTAATGGACCTGACAGTTCTGTGTCAAAGTCATTTGTTCGGAGTATGTGTTGCTTCTTTGAAGAAGTAGTTGAGTTACTTTGACCAGCAGATTCTTCTTTGGTTGTGGTACTTGATGAAGTATTAGTTTATTTTTTTTCTTTGGAGGTATTGCAATGAGATCCTGTATCGTTTCAGTTTGAAGTAGTTTTCTTTTACAACGTTTTGCTTTTTGTGGTACAGAATAGGTTTTTAGATAGGGGTGCAGAGTGAACACAGTCTATTGTATTCTAGAATGCAAGAATATTAGCATTTACTTAACTTGCATCAAAGTTGATTAGAAATAGCCCGTCAAGTGTACGTAAGCGTGATAGTGCTACATAGTTCATGTCTTCTTCAAAGACTGTACTACTAATATCTATCAATGCTTTATCTAGGGTAAGACCTTGTGATTTGTGAATGGTAAGTGCGTATGCTAGAGTTAGTGAAAATTGTTCTCTGCGTACATACAAGTCGTTGAAAAGAAGGAAGCGGGCTGTTGAGCGTCCTATCCTTTTAACTTCTGATAGCTTGTCAAAGAGAATATTGACTAATTGAATGTTGTTGTCACGTGGGTATGTTTGAAATCCAACAACCGCACCAAGTGCTCCATTAACTAGTCCTTGCTCCAAGTCAAGGTTACGTTTAAGCATTACTCTACAGTTTAAAGATAATTTTCATATTTTCTCCAAACCTGCTGTGTTAGAGATAAGATAAGATAAGGTATTTAGTCTCTTTGTGGCTTGTTGACACATGTGTAGTGATGCCATGTATGTCCAGTTTATCTGTGGAGCAAATTTCAAATATTGGTGCATTTCTTTTTTCAGCATTGTTTCATTGAATTTTGAACAGCTTGCAAGAGTTGGCATCAAGGACATACAATGGACATTTTTGTGTGCTAATTGTTGCATGACATCAGTAGCACATGAGTTGTGGCCATAGAGTGCATGGATGTGCCTAGATTTTAATATTGATTGTGCTTCTTGAGATAGTACACCAACTCTGATACTTTTTAAAATGTTGGCATATGTTATAGCTGGTCAAGTGGCACAGCGAGTAGAGCACTCAATTTAACATCCGTGCAGAGCATGCTAATGCAGGTTTGAATCCTGGTAGGGCCAAACTCAGCCTTTCATCCTTCCGAGCTCAATAAATGAGCACCACACACCGTGGGTAATAATAAGCAGCGCTCATATACCTGAGGTTTCGTAGCGCTATATAAATGCAAAATTATTATTATGTGAGGTCTGCAGACTGGCACATGTTTTCTGTTAAATCTTTGTATTGGAAATGTTGCCAAAGGTTGACATTTCCTATGCTGCCTAGAGTTTTACGGCACAATTTGCGCCCTAAGGTTTTAAAAATAGGTTCACCTTTCACTGGTGTCAATTGACGAAGATCTCCGAAAACAATAATGTGTTTTCCTCCAAAGAGCTCTTCGTAGTCTGTTTTGAGGACCTCTTGTAATCTCAGGTGAATCAAAGCTAACATTAGGTTGGAGACCATGCTCACCTCATCTATTAGCAGCGTTTTCATTTCTTTGAAAACTCTGGGTAGTTCCATTGCAGCTTCCGTGGAAAGTTTATAATTGCCTAATTTGTTTTGGTGTTCTACTGGAAGGAGTAGTAATCGGTGTAAAGTGACACCACCTATGTTGTAGGCAGCTAAACCTGTGGGGACAGTTACAACAGCTGACAGTTTGTTGTTTGTCAATTGTTGGAAGAACCTGCTGATGATTTTGATTAAGAATGTTTTGCCTGAATCAGCTTGACCACTCACGTATAGCAGTATAGGTCTGTAGTCTTGCCAGGTACAGTTTTCATTTTCATGTTGCACTCCATGTTCTATTTGTTTTGTTATTTCTTGGAAAATTCTACGCTGCTCATTGTTCAGTTGTGATTTCAGTACACCAAAGTCTTCTATAGCTTGTTCATACTGACACATGGGGCCTCATTACAACCCTGGCGGTATGGGGTTAATGGCGCCATACAAGGTGCCGGCGCTGTTTACCCCGTACCGCCTCATTACAAGGTCCCGTCGCGGGACCCAGGAAGTAACGCCTGTTCAAACCAGGCATGCTTACCCGGTCCCGCGAGGGGAAGAGGGACCAAACAACGGGCCAACTCATAATGGCCCGTTGTTTGCTCCCTCTCCCATTCCCATTCAGCCCTATGGGGGCTGAAATGGGAATGGGGAAAGACCGGGTCTGGGTCCTTGGAGGGAGGAATTACCGGGCCTTCCAAGGTCGTAATGAGGGCCATGGTGTTTTCTACTTCTGTCATGGCTAAATCTGCCTCATTTTCTATTAGTGGCTGTCCAAGTGGTTCTTGGCTTCCTGTTACAGAAGATTGACTACTGTCGGGGGTGTCCACTTCTAGTTGGGCCTGGAGTTCTTCTTCATGTTGCTGTTCATTGTGCAACATTGTTTGGTACTTTCTAAAGTTTTCGTCTGTTATAGTGCTTTCATTTACTTTGAAAGCGGCTTCATAGGAGTCATATGTATCCAGTAACCCTCCTTCTTTTCTTCATGGTTTAAAAAGTTGTAGCAGGGACATGTAATACAGTTCTTTATGTTGAGGAGTTTTTAATGACAATTTGATATGATTAATTAAGCTGCGTTTGGTAAGTTTCACTAAGTTGCCTTCACAATTTACAAGTGTGTATCTGCACTTTTTTTCATGTGCTTTAATATTATTTTTGTATGTGAAGCTTTGGGCTACGTGGTAGAGACACATGGTTTCCAAAGTGGCGCACCAGTTTGGGTAGTATGTGTCTAGTAAATTATTTTTCAAAATGTCTTGGCTGTTGGGATCATTTTTGGCTATTGTTTCTATGTCCTCATATGATTTGAGAAGTCTTTTTCTAGATTTAGAAGGACCAGGACTTAGCAATACTTTATGTCAGATTTTCTATACAATGCAGTACCAGTTAAACAGTCTGCAGCTTCACAGCAGCCACATTCTCTATGAAAGAGCATTTTTATGCCTAAGCTGTACAATGTCTGTGATAGTGTTTTGTCAGATGATATGTCATCCCAGAGGGGTTGAAGTTCTCTTTTCTCTGCTTTGGTTAAGTAGGCTGTGACATATCGTGCAACTGCAGTGGAATTGTCTGCAATGTACTGCACATCTATGTTTGCATTCCATAGGAGGGCAATGATTACACTGTAATCATTGATGTATTTTGATTCTTCTGTTCTTTTTATGTAATATGTGTTTTTAGGTTATTTACCTTTGACACTATGTCTGACTGAAGACATGAAGTTGTTTACTTGACTTGTTGCTGAAACTGGTCTAAGGAAACCAAAGCGGCATTTGGTGTAGTATTTCCCTTTTTTTGTAAAATATTTGCAATTACAATATTTCCTACATTTGTGTCTTTGAAATTGTAAAATGTGTGCATGAAGGTCACTATGTGTTGTTTGTGAAGGGATTTCACAAGTGACATATTTCTGGATGAACTGCAAAACAGTGGCATCACTGTCTTGACCAAATTTAAGAGCATTGTTAATCCATAATAGCATGTGGATGTGTGGTGCTCCTCTGGCTTGGTATTCTTTTCCCCTAAAGAAGTGTTGAATTTCTCCAAAGGGAGGAACAGTCTTATTACAAATAAAGTGTGGCATAGCAATGAAGCGATGATGGAAATATCTTGATACATTTACAGAATCTAGAGAGCAGAGTTCTCCTTGTGTTTTTATATCTATGCCTGTTTGGTTTTTGTTTGCTGTGCATAGGAAATCGTGGAAATCTTCCAATGCATATTCTGCACAACTTAATTTAACAAACCAAGTGGGTGGGCCAAGGTTTCTTATCATACAGCGTACATCTCTGTGATGTCAGAACCAGTATTCTTTTGTACCATGCATGTTTACTAAAAGATTTGTAATACTTGACTGTAAAACCTCATCTTGTTCTTGCACTTTTTGTAATTATTGTGTAGCTGACATATTTTGAAAGTGGGTTCCTGATTTCAATGTGTGTGCCTCTCTGTAGCATAGAGTTGCTAGTTCACTTTCAAAGAGAAGGTGGAATATGTATTCCACATTTTGTCTGAATCTGGGGTCGTCAGAATACATTCGTAAAGAGCAATATTCTGATGCTGTTATCTGTGTGGGTCTATCATCGTACCTTCCTCCTTTCCAGTAGGAAAGAGTAGAAGAAAGAACTGTGCTTCTATACTTTTTTCCCATATGCTGATTGGAGATCCTTTGGCTTGTCGCATTTGGTACGTTTCCAGTGCATCATCTATAGTGTCTTTAGAGTGTAAAGGATGAATTGTATAATAATCTAAAATATAGGATTCTGTAGCAGGATTTAAAAGTTGAAATTGACCAGTTTCTGGTGACTCTTGAATTATTTCAATGGTTTCTCTCAGGTTTTCTTCAATATTAATTGCTTTGTAGTATTCATTGTTGTTTGTTAGATATTGCAGGGCTTATCTAATTTTACATAAGTCCACGAGTTGTTGCCAAATCATTTTGGCTTTTGTAGGTACGCCATTTACTAAGATAATTAAAGATTGATCTATTGGCTGTTCCACTCCTAGAGTTGTACATTTTCTTTGAGATCTAATGGTAAATAAACTACTTTGCCACAAATGCCTTTCACTAATTCAGAGGGAGGTAATTTTGCTGTTTTTGGTTGAAGGCGTATTATTGCTTGAAATGGGTGCACTGTTTGAATTATGATGCTCTCATATAAATGTAGTTGTTGAAGGGGTTTTGGTAGTGGAAATAATTCCAAGTTATTTGTGATAGCACGTGAAGGTGTTTGGTTGTTGACAAGTTTTGCAGTGCAGTAATTGCAAAGTATTAAGGGGTCAGTAATTTTGTATTTGTTTTCTGCTATAAGGTAGAGAGCTAATTGGAACCATTTGGAATCTTCATTGTCTTCTATTTTGTATGTTATGTCTACAGTTTTTGTGCTACTTTTATAAAAAGGCCTGCACCAACACACACACACACATGGTTTGGTACTTCAGCGAAGGTACTTTTAAGCTTTAGTATTTCTTTTTTGTATGTGTTTAATAGAAGTTTGATATGTGTACGGTAGTTGCTAGTTTGTTGTAAAGCTATTGCATTTTGTAAGTGGCTTTCACTTCCAAAATATTTTCTCTGGATATGCTCTATTTCTTCGAGCAGTTGTAAGGTTGTACCATGTAGAAGATTGTTATTTAAATTGGCTAGTATAACGCAGGACTTTTAGCATAGAAGAGTTTATGGACCAGATTTCTTATAGTTAAATGATGTGTGGACATCATTTTGATATGATGGAAGGTGCTTTTGCAAATAGGTCCTGAAATGCAGGCTAATGAATGTCCTTGTAGTCCTGTGTATTTGAGCACTGGACAGGCATCCATATTTTGTAGTATTTTCATTTTGAATTTGTCGTTGCTTTTTACATACTGATTGAGGAACTAGTGTAAAGATTTGAAAGATTTTTTGGCAATGTTACACATTGATATGCACAGCCATTTGTAGACTGGACGTTTTGGTTCAGTAGAATGAAGAGGTGATACTTAGTTTTATGGGGATATTTTTGTGAGCACATGTTCCATAATGCTGTTATTACGTTTTTCATACCCTCATTCACTTCTATGTATGGCAATTGGGTTTGTTTGCTTTTGTTTATATGCTTCTTCATTAAAATATGGTTCTGTGCTCTTGGGGAGACTCCATTCACCTCCACAGATGTTTAAGAAATTATTTTTGTTGATATTCCATTTATTGAGAAGTCTTTTGTGTAGTTTAGTGGTTAGTTGTGTTAGCGGTTTTATTATGTTTAAAATTAAAATAAATAACTTCCTATTGAGAAGGATTGCACTGTCTATGAGAGCTTCTAGGATTAACTTTCTACGGTAGGTTTTAACGGTTGTGCATGATTTCTCTCCTGTTTTTATAAGTTTCCAAAGGACTCTGTGGTGGAACATTTTTTGTAAAATATGTTTTTTTGGTATGGTTACTTGCCACTACATCAAGATGTATAGGTGCAGCGTTAGCAGTAGTGGTAGCTGAAGTCTTGTTAATCACTTTCTGTTTTGTTTTACATTTTGATAGCGGAGGAAAAGTTTCTGTACTGGAAGCTTGTTTCGCTTAATGACTGTATTAGCTGTTTTGTTTGAACTTTTTGTACAAAATCTGCTAGAGATGGATGCTTATTTTGGACACTTTTATTTTGATTTGCTCTACTTCTGCATTGCTTTTTGCAGAGTTGCTTTTTGGTAGGAATTCTTTGGGGTCCGATGGAGAAAAAAGAAAGTGTGGGTTGGGCTGTTGTGCAGTGTATGCATGCTTTGTGCATGAGTGTCTGAGTATGATGGTAAGGATGATTGTGGAGGTGTATGATTGTGCAATGGGCAGCTACATCAAGTTGGGAAGCCTATTCTTGTATTTGTGTGTTACTATGTTGGGCTTCAGATGGCAATATAAAGTATGCAGCTTGTAAAGGGACACACTAATACTTCATCGAATGGTAAAGGGTTAATACACTTGTTTTTTCTACAATATTTAAATGCTAGTCTGTTTGAGTAACAGTTAGAACATTATGTTAGTATTGTACTTACTTTTTTATATGGAAAGAGTAGGTTTCTTCTAAGTCTTTGTTCGTACATCAGACACTGCTGCTTTTCAGGAGAGTTGTCTTCAATGCAATTGTAAAAGAAAGATGTAAGTGAATATGTGTGTTTATAGCACATTTCTTAATGTAGACATTGTTTTTTTTTGTTTTTGTAGTAGTAGTGTTTTCTTATAACTGAGCATAGCATGCACATGCACTTTCCTTTGCCTATGTGCATCCTGTATATTTTATTCAGAATATGTTAGTTGAATATGTTTTACAAATGAGTATAATAGTAAACATATAGAGCACACTTTTTTAATGTTATGTTATTGGATGTTAAGCGATAGAAAAAATAATCATATGCATGTTTTGCTATTTTTACAGGGTAAATGGCAGAGATTGTACAGAAAACATGCAATGTATGCACTTATGAAGGTGTGGGAAATAAAGCAGAAGGATTTCATATAGAGGCAGTGGTGTTGTTTGAGTTGGGAGCCTTTCTAATTATATTGTCTGTGTGTGTGCTTGAATGAAGATGCATGTACTCATCCTGGCTGGGTGTAATTTTATTACACACTGGACAGCCTTTTTCATAATCATACTATTATTTCTCCCATCTTTTAATATGAAATACAAATTTTTTAGATAGCTGTGTGTGTAAACAAAAATTTGGAGAGCAGAAAGTTTAGCAATGGACACTTCATCATAGCAGATGGGAGAAATGACTGTAAGTTCATTTTACCGTTTATACAGAGTAAGTGACAGTTACTCTGTTTATATGTATTCCTAGAAGAGATGTACATGCACTGTGTAGAAAATATTCATACCTGTCGTCTGTGTTCATACATGTGGATGTGCATGAATCTGCAAGTGGAAATATTGGGGTGTATAGTAGTTGTTGCTGTAGGTCCTTTGCAGTCACAGCACAATTGTACTGAGAATGTTCAATAGTACATCTAAAGTGCTGATCTGTGATGATAGAGTTGGATGTAGAGTTCTTGGATGTGATTGGTGAATGTGATGATTGTGTGACTGCTTAACAGTAGCCAATGAGGAAATGGTGCAGAGAGTGAAGTGGAAAGGGTAGAAGGGCTGCCCCAGTGTTATGCGCCCTGCGGACACTGCAGATTTCCACAGACAGAGTGTGTCACATCCAGGGTTTCTCAGCAAATCCTGCATGGAAAGGGGACTGTAGGGATCAGCCAATCAGGGGCAATATGGGACAATAGTTTTGTTTTTTGTCCTCAGCAAAACATTGCTAGGTGGGCAATCCACCGAGGCATGTTTGCTTTCATGCTTAGAGCTAGTATGTTCTTTTGCAAGAATGAGAACATTGATTCTGGTGAAGTTTATTTTAAAGAAGATGGCATTTCTTTATCTTTTATGGGAAATGCCATGTTGTTTTGGAACATAAGGGTTGCTTTGGAGAAGCTAATGTGAAGATTTTTAGAGAAAATAATAAGAAAAAATCAAAATAAAAGGTGTTTCTGAAGCATCTGCAAAATAAAAGGCTCTTTTCAGAGCCAACCTCAAAGGGGAAATGGGGCACACTATTTAAATTTTCATTCCCCACGTTCTGATTTTTTGATTTGTCCGCAGACACTGCGGTTGTCCGAGGGCAATGTGTATTACATACAGGGATTTTGGGGTTGAGAGGTATGCAAATGAGACTGAGCAGAGCAAGGGATTGGTTAATAAGGTTTACTGGGTGTGTTGTGTAAGGAGAGAGTTTGTCAGTAGGTATTTTTCCTGAGAGAAAAGCAGATAGCTATGGCTGTGTGTTTCAGAAAGCAGATTGATTGGATTTTGGGAGATTCATGGATAAATTGGTTGGAGGTGCATGCAGATCGCTGTGGAGTGGCTGCACATCTTGGATTCTCTCATGTGGAAATGCAATGGCATGGAGTGCCTGGAATGAAGTGGCTGGATTTGGTACCTCTCTGTGCTACTTTGGTGACACAGCGTCATCCAGACATTATTATTATTCATTGTGGAGGGAACAGTTTAGGACATGTGTCTTGAATCTCTTTGCAATTTGCAATGAAAGAAGGACTTGGGAAAGTCATGGACATGTATCCAAACTCCAGAGTAATTCTTTCCTGTATTGCGCAGAGACAAATGTGCCTGCGTTCTTTTTCATTTGGTCCACAAATGGACAAAACAAGGTGCAATGTTCACAAGGCTGGTTGTGCCTTTTTGAGAGATGTTGGTATGTCCTCTTTTCAGGATGAAAACATTATTTTGTAGCACACACATTTTTTGCAGAGATGGAGTACATCTTACTTATGCAGGCAATCAGATTTTGCTGCGAAATATACAAAATGCATTGCAGCCTTTTTTGGAATTACAGCAATCCATTTTGCAGTAGATGTTGACCATTTGAAGTTTTTGAAACACAAAAAAACCCCACAAAAAGGCTCTTTTCAGAGCCACCACTTCCTCACATAGAAAAGTGCAATGGCTCTGATAGGGCAGCACCCCAAAAAAATAAATGTCCACGGACTGTCCGCTGACTTCTAAAAAATGCAAAGGGCCCTGCAATATTTATTTGTCACTTCTATTTTTAAACTCTGAAAGGCGGCTCTGAAAAGACCCTTTTTTTGTTGTTTTTTGTTGTTTTTTATTTTTTGTTTGTTTTTAAACACTACACATAAGGAAAGGAGGGGAAAGGAGGCTAAGGAAGGGACACCAACCACGGGCATGAGAAAGGGTAGGTGGAGAGAGGAAGTTGTAGGGTGGGCCTTATTGAGGTAGGTCGCAGACCTTCTCATGCTCCTTGACCGCAGTCTCAAAAGCACTCCGAAGGTTCTCCCCCTGCAGATTACTGCGTCGCAGTACATGCACAATATTGTGACCCTCGAAAGGTAAGTGTCAACAGCATCATGAATGGTCTGCGAGGCAGCTGCAGGGCTGCACTGTCCCACATGAGTGTCTTTTGTGGTGACAGGAGCAGAAACGGAGGATGATGAAGAGGAACTCAACCTACTACCTTTATCAGAAGGTACAACCTTACGAATAGCCCCACCGTGGAATGACTTTAGGTGTTGCTACATTGATGTAGTACCATAGCTATATGAACCAGGCTTGCCATGACTCAGACCATGCGGCACTGAGTGCAGATCACCTTGTTTGCACAAGCTTTTGCCTTTCCATCAACGGTGGTAAATATCTGCCATACCCAAGACTCACGATGAGTGCTAATAGTAGGGACTTCCAGTACCTCATCCGCTTCATCCCTCTCCTCTGCATCCTCACGCCTGTTCCTCTCTGCAGGCCCTTGGGGACATGGTGGTGGTGGGGAGGTGGGGGGTGGATGCCGAGGCAGTAGCAGCAGAAGCAATTTGAGATGCCATCTGGAAGGTTAATTACCAGGAACAGCAACCTGCACAATTGTCCTGTTGTAAATTGTGGAAATCCAAAAGCAGAATGAGGATCAGCTTCGGGGTGCAGGTGTGTGCTTCGTGAACACCCGCGCTGTCAGCGGACATGTCAAGCACCAAGAAATGGCTCAAACATTTCCAAAAACTATGTAGATCGGAAGAGACATTGTCTGGGACATGTGCAATGGTGAACTTTTGCTGTAAAATACCTTGGATTGCTCAAAAAACACTTTTTAAATTTTCAGGGGCCCGGACAGCGTCCGTAAATAAGAACACACGCTTAGCTTGGGTGTGGTCACATGATGACGTCGCGGACACATTTGCGAATGGGACGGCTGTCCGCAGGACAACAAATGTACAGGGATGGTTATGCGCATACGCACGGGTGTCTACGGACAGTGTTCAGGTCCCTGTACTAATTAAAAGTGCGACACACGTGCAGCTGACAGTTACAGACAGGCGCAATGTTTGTAGGACCCAAGTGTGTGATGCGCATGTGTGCGGGTGTTCTACGAACAGCGTTGAAGTCCCTGAATAAAATAAATGTGTGTCAATACTTTGCAGACAGGCAGACAGGATATGTGTTCTACACATATATTCATTTTGGTTGCAGACATTACAAGCAGGGGGGGTGCTCTTAGGAAACCCCCATTTTGGGTGATTGCGGACAGGCAGACATCTTGTGTGTTCTAAGGACACCTCCATTTTAATTACAAACTGGTATATTGTCCTTAGGACACCCCCATTTGGGTTAATTGGGGACAACCGGACATCTTGTGTGTTCTAAGGACACCAGCATTTTAATTACGAAAAGTACGAACAGGTATATTGTCCTTAGGACACCCCCATTTTAGTTAATTATGGACAGGCGGACATTTTTCCGTGTTCTAAGGACACCTCCATTTTAATTACAGACAGTACGGACAGGTATAGTGTCCTTAGGACACCCCAAATTTGGTTGATTGCAGACATAACGGACACCCGTGTTGTCCAGGGACACCCTACCTGCCTTTTTAAAAAAAAATAAGACACAGGCATATACTAAGAATGGACTTAAAATGGTATTATCGTTTAACAGTATAAACATTACGAAAGAGAGGGGGAAGCAGAAACTGAAACAAATACAGTGGAATTAGGGGTTGGACATGATGTATGGGAGGGTAGGAAGAGATGGAAGTTTCATCGTAACGTTTTTCTTGCTGGGGAGGGTTTGGGGATAGTTGGCTGGGACATGGAGAGGGGAAATGGGTACGTGTGGGACAGTGCTATTTAATGTTTTCTTTAATGTGGTTCTCAATAAACTTTTTTAGAAGATTGACATTTTTCATTAACATATCCATTTTTAGTTCCATTTGTCTCATAGGATCTTCTAATGTCTCTTTTGGTATATTATATTTATTGTCTGTCTGGTCAGTTAAAAAAAGAAATGTGTTAAGTACACATAAAGTAATGGTTATTAATTGGCTTATATAGAGAAATGTTGTGTCTACCATTAGTATCACTGGGCTATTAGAGCCATGGCTGCCCCCTTACCGCATTCCGGGTCCGGGTTCCCGAAATAGGGACTTACCGGATCATTCCAAACCTTGGAGGACCTGGTGAGTCCCCATTCCGGGAACCATTCCCCATTCCCATTCGAGCCCCCATAGGGTTCAATGGGAATGGGGATGGAGCCATTTGCGGTACCGTTATTAGCTCTGAAGTCCATTAATGGGTCCCTTCCATAACGCCTGGTAAAACCAGGCGTTAAGGAAGGGACCCGCTAAGGGACCTCGGAATAGGGTTGTAAGGGATTACCGGCACCGGTGCCCTTACCGGTGCCATTAATCCCTTACCACCTACTGCGTAATGAGGCCCACTGTCTTCACTCATTTCATCTTGTGGGAAATTTTCTTCCAGCCATTCCAAAGTACTGGATATTTCTGTGTAAAAAGAAAAATAATATTAGTTTTAGTGTACCTAATACAGAACATGTATAAATATATGAAATAAATATAGTGTACTCACTAGTTTCTTACACACTGTTGGTGTTACTGCTGTGTAGGTATACTCTTGCTTTTTGCTGCACAGTTTCTGTGAGGTAATTCTGTTGGAGGCATATTTGTTTTGTGGTATATTCCATTATATTGGAAACGCTATTTCAGTGGATGGTTGGTGTCTAACATATACAGTTTCCACTTCTTATTTATTACTAAATGTAATGTATTTGTGTGGTGCTTTTTGAACATGTTTGGTATTTTGTATTGTATGATACAATAATGTAAGATACCCCCTCAGTTTTTGGATAGTGTTGATGGTGACCGCGTCCGTCCGCAGACATGCGCACAGTCCGCGGACATCAAAATCACTAGCAGGGGCAGGGGGTTCAGTATTTTCAATGTTATATGTATGTAAGCTAAGGGAGTCTTAGTAAACATTTATCACATTTACATTATGTATATCTATAATTCTGTGAAAAAAACTTTGTTAAAGGGACTTTATGGTTAAGTTGCGCTTCTAAAAACCTATGAAATTCTGTGAAAAAACATTGTTAGAGGGACGTTATGGTTCCAAGTAAAACCGAAAAACCCCTGAAATCCCCTGAAATTCGCCAGTTATGGTAAGCTAAGCAACTATAACTTGCGCCACCACCGTGCACTGCTAAGACTAACACCCAGGACATCAAAGATGACATCACAAATGTCATTGTTGACATCACTTTGATGTCCCCGGACATGTTCGGACAACAGTACCACTACCTAAAAACTCTGGCGGGTTATGTTTAATTGTTATATCATAACATAGTTACATTTATTCACAAAGTAGCACATATACATATTATGTGTAGTAATACATAAGAAATGTAACCCATATATGTAACACACTAACCATTCATTTAAATACAATATGTTCTAAAATGGAATATACCAAAAGAAGATAAATTGGCTTCCAACATAATTACCTCACAGACAGTCCAGAACTAAGAGCAAGACCAGACCTACAGAGTACTAAGAACATATCTTACCTGAAATAGTAAGTGTACTTCATTTTACTCATATATTTATAAACCTTCTGTATTAGATTAAAAAAAAATATATATTATCTTTTTTTTCTCACAGAAATGTCTATTACTCTGGAATGGCTAGAGGAGCATTTCCCACATGAGGAAATGTCAGAAGATAGTGAAGCTAATGGTACACACTTAACAATATAAACCATCTAATTATTATTATTTTATATATATTTAACATAAATATTTTTTTTCTACAGAGCATTCCAAAATAGAAAATACCTCTGAAGAAACAGTTACGGATAACACTCTTGAACGCATAAAAGAAAAAATTGATTCATTGTTGACCAATTTTAATAATTTGAAAACTTTTGTTGAGGATCATTTTAAAACAAAAACCTCATACCATTGTCCCACATGTACTTGTCCCCCCTCACCATATCCCAGTCAATTATCCCCAAACCCTCTCCATAACCCAAAATGTTTTGATGAGACTTCCATCCCTTCTTCACCTGATACCAATCATGTTGAAACCCCTAATTCTCCTGTTTTTGTTTCTGTTTCTGCCTCACCTTCTCTGTCATAAATTGTTAATATATGTTAAATAAAGTTACATTTTTATATTGTGTTGTAATTAGTTTCAGTTTAAAAAAAAAAACAATTTAGGTGTCCGCGGACAGTGCGGTTGTTCTGAAATGTTCATAAATAAATGAAAATGGAGGTGTCCTGAAGAACACTATACCTGTCCGTACTGTTCGCTAACAAGTTGAAACTGTTCTAGAACACACGCGGTGTCTTGAAATGTTCGTAAATAAACGAAAATGGAGGTGTCCTGAAGAACACTATACCTGTCCGTAATGTTCGCTAGCAAGTTGAAACTGTTCTACGAACACACGCGATGTCCTGAAATGTTCGTAAATAAACAAAATGTGGGTGTCCTGAAGAACACTATACCTGTCCGTATTGTTCGCTAGCAAGTTGAAACTGTTCTAAAAACACATGTGGTGTCCTGGAATGTTCATAAATAAATGAAAATGGAGGTGTCCTGAAGAACACTATACCTGTCCGTACTGTTCGCTAGCAAGTTGAAACTGTTCTAGAACACACGCGGTATCCTGAAATGTTCGTAAATAAACGAAAATGGAGGTGTCCTGAAGAACACTATACCTGTCCGTAATGTTCGCTAGCAAGTTGAAACTGTTCTACGAACACACGCGATGTCCTGAAATGTTTGTAAATAAACAAAAATGGAGGTGTCCTGAAGAACACTATACCTGTCCGTACTGTTCGCTAGCAAGTTGAAACTGTTCTAGAACACACGCGATGTCCTGAAATGTTCGTAAATAAACAAAATGTGGGTGTCCTGAAGAACACTATACCTGTCCGTATTGTTCGCTAGCAAGTTAAAACTGTTCTAAAAACACATGTGGTGTCCTGGAATGTTCGTAAATAAACAAAAATGGAGGTGTCCTGAAGAACACTATACCTGTCCATAATGTTCGCTACCAAGTTGAAAGTGTTCTAAGAACACAAGCGGTGTCCTGAAATGTTTGTAAATAAACAAAAATGGAGGTGTCCTGAAAAACAGTATACATGTCCGTACTGTTCGCCAGCAAGTTGAAACTGTTCTAAGAACACACGCGGTGTTCTGAAATATTCATAAATAAACGAAAATGGAGGTGTCCTGAGGACACAATGTCTGTCCGTATTGTTCACAAGGAAGTTAAACTGTTCTAAGAACAAACGGTTGTCCGTACTGTTCGTTTGACGTGTGACGCACTTTTAATTACTTCAGGACCCGAACAGTGTCCGTAGAACATCAACGTGCATGCGCAAACCAATGTCCGTGCATTTGGTGTCCTGCGGACAGCCGCTTCCTTCGCGAACATGTTCGCGAAGCGATCATGTGACCGAGCCCACTCTGATCGCGTGTTCTGAATGCGGACACTGTTCGTGTCCTCGAACAATTTAAAAGTACATTTTCAAGTAATCCACAATATTTCTCAATAAAAACTCACCATAGCACAAGTCCCACATACTAATCCTGAGTTTCTCCATAATTTTTGAAACCTTTTCAACCTTTTTTTGTGTTCGATCTGTCCGCAGACAGCGCGCATTTCCGCGAACCGCATACAAGCACCCCTATAAAAGACCACGCCCTAGAGCTTATTCTCATTGTGTTTCTGGCTATTCTTCAGAACACAGTGATTTTTGCTGCCACCTGCAGATTACACCATCATCGAGATGGCATCCATGGCAGAACTACTGCCACCTGGTACTGCACCTGCTTCAGCACCACCCCACCCCCTCCACCACCACCACCTCCCCAAGGGCCTGAAGAGGGGAGTGAGTCTTGGGTGTGGCAGTTATTTACCATTCATGGGAATGGTCCTAAGGCTTGTGCGAACTGAGTCACCTGCAATGAGTGCAAAATGGTACTCAGTCACAGGAGGCATGGTTCATACTGCTTTGGGACCACTACCATGAAGCGACACCTCAAGTCATTTCACTCTGGGGCCGTTCGCAAGGTTGTACCTTGCGAGGAGCGTAGTAGGTTGATTTCTTCTACTTCATCCTCCGTTTCCGATCCTGTCACCACAAGGAACACCTCTGTGGGACAGCGTCTTCCTCAAGCCGCTTCACAGGCCATACATAATGCTGATGACCCTTACCTTTCGAGGGTCACAGTTGTGTGTATGTACTGCGACACAGTACTCTGCAGGGGGGAGCAACTTTGTAGTGCTTTTGAGACTATCGTCTCAGAGCACAAGAAGACCTGCTCACTACCCAAATAAAACCCACTCTACATCTTCCTCTCTCAGCTCGCCCTTTCTTATCCCTGTGGTTGGTGTCCCCCCCTTTCCCCTCCTTTCCCCTCCTCTCCTAGTGTGTCGTGTATAAAAAACCAAAATAAATATAAAATAACAAAAATCAAAAAAATAAGGCTCTTTTCAGAGCCGCCTTTTACAGTTAAAAAATAGAAGTGAAAATAAATGAAGCAGGGCCCTTTGTATTTTTTAGAAATCCCTGGACAGTCCGCGGACATCTAAAATTTTGCGGTGCTACCCTATCATAACCATTGCAATTTTCTCTTGGAGGAAGCGGTGGCGCTGAAAAGAGCCTTTGGGTGGTGTTTGTGTTTCAAAAATAATAAATACTCAACACCTACTTCAAAATGGATGCTGTACTTCTAAAAAAGGTTGCAATGCATTTTGTATGTTTCTTAGAAAAATCTGATTGCCAGCATAAGTTAGATGTACTCCATTTCTGCGAAAAATGTATGTACTACAAAACATAATATTTTCATTGTGAAAAAAAGACATGCCAAAATCTCTTAGAAAGGCACAAACATCCTTATTGACATTGCGCCTTGCTTTCTCCATTTGTGGACCAAATGAAGAAGAACGAAGCCACATTTGTCTCTGCGCAATACGTGAAAAAACTACTTGAGAATTTGGAAACATGTCCATGACCTTCCCAAGTCCTTCTTTCATTGCAAATTGCAAAGAAATTCCAGACACATGTCCTAAACTGTTCCCTCCACAATGAATTATAATTATATCTGGATGTTGCTCTGTCTCCAAAGTAGCACAGAGAGGTAACAAGTCCAACCACTTCATTCCACCTACTCCATGCCAGTGTACTTCCACATGTGGGAATCCAAGAACTACAGCTACTCCACAGTTTTCTGCATGCAACTTCAACCAATGTATCCACGAGTTTCCCAAAATCCAAACAATCTGTTTTCTGAAACACACAGCCATAGCTATCTGTTGTTCTCTCAGCAAATAGAGTATCTGAGAAACTCTCTCCTGGCACAACACACCCACTAACCTTTCCTGACCAATCCCTTTCAGTGCTCATTCTCATTTGCATGACTTCTGAACCCATAAATCCCCGGATGTAACACCCGATGTCTGCGAACGACCGCCATGTCCGCGGACATATCGTAACATGAACAGCCCTTCTACCATTTCCACTTCACTCTCTGTGCCATTCCCCCATTGCATGTAGCTAAGAAGTCATATGACCATCCACCAATCACATTCAAGACCTCTACATCTAACTGCATCTTCATAGATCAGCACTGCAAATGTACTGTGAATCTCTCTGAGTACAAGTGTCATATCATTGGCAAGTACCATCTATAAGAAATACTGTACAAATCTCCAAGATTTATACTTGCAGCTCCATGCATATCCATATGCATGAACACAAACTACAGGTATGCATATTTTCTGTACAGTACATGAACACATTTTCTAACTGACTTTTAGCTTGTATAATCTGTGAAATGATTCTACAATCTTTTTTTTTTCAATCTCCTAAAATCAACTGTCACTTACAAACCTTTATACTATTTAATATCTTTATACACACACACACTCAAATCATGTTAAACTAACATTTTTTAAATGAAATATATAGACTACATATAGCCAAACAAAATTGCATGCACACTCAATATTCAAATCTCAAATAATAAAACTTGTACAATTACATATTTTTTTTCTTCTTTATTTATTTAATTACTTACATTTACATAGGACAAGCAGCCCATGACATTGAGGCACTATTACTTGGAAGAGCTTAGTTACAGGAATAATGGTATTCAGTGCTACATTATGAATTTCACAAGACATAGTAAAGATATTTTGTTTGCTACAGTAAGTAATTGCAATACTATTTGTTCATTAAGAACATATCATATGTATTCAGCTGGTGCAACGTATCTTATGTAAATAAGATAGTTTTAATGGTTTTGAGGAAGGCGCTGAGGATGCCAATTAAAAATTAAAAACAGTGCTTTATACAAACAAAATTACTAATTTGTTTCTTTTACAATTGCAGTGAAGACCATTCTCCTGAAAAGAAGCAGCCGAATTTGAAGTACAAAGAACAACTAAGAGGTAACCTGCTAATTTTAGAAAAAAAGTAAGTAGAATATCACCATAATATTTGTATTATTACTCAAACACACATTAAGGTTAATTCATGCCATTTATGTGCCTAAAAATAGAGATTCTGCACCATTCTGTCCAAAAATACCCATGTCTTAAACAGCGATTTACAGTCAGAATGGTCCACAAATTCCTATTTTTCGGCACAGAAATTACCCAACTCTTCCGCTGGAATTTAGATGTTATAGAACAAACAACTGTTTTAATTGTATAGTATTAGATATACTGTTTATACTTCTCCACACCACTAGCTTACTTTTTTCTGTCCTCTGAACCCCAGTTTAGTAACACATTAATTCAATAATACCCATCCCTACTAGTTGTAGTTCCCAATGCACAATCACACACCATTCCATACATCTTTATCATCTTACTCAAACACTCATGCACACACCACACATACATTGAAGAACACCCCGACTCATACCTTCTTTATTTTTTTCAACAGACCCTAAAGAATGCCTACCAAAAATCAAGTCCTTAGAAAGCAACGCAGAAGTAGAGCAAATGAAAATAAAAGTGTCCAACATAAGCATCCATCTCTAGCACAATTTGTAAAAAAAGTTGAAACAAAACAGCTAATACAGTCATTTAGTGAAACAAAAGAAGTTTCAAGTACAAAAACTTTGCCTCCTCTATCAAAATGTAAAGCAAACCAAAAAACAATTAACAGAAAATGAGCTATCACTACAAATAAAACTGCTTCTTTAAATCTTGATATAGTTCAAAGTAAGCATACTAAGAAAAGTATTTTAGCCAAAATGTTCCGTCACAAAGTCCTTCAAAATCTTATAAAAACAGAAAAGAAACCAGGTTCAACGCTTAAAACCTATCGTAGTAAATTAATCTTAGAAGCGTTGATAGACAGTGCAATTCTTCTCAAAAGAAAGTTATTTATTTTAGTGTTAAACAAAATTAAACCACTAACAAAACTAATAACTAAATTACAAAAAAGACTTCTCAATAAACGAAATGTCAACAGAAATAACTTCTTAAGTATCTGCGTTGGTGAATGGAGTCACACTACGAGCACAGAACCATACTTTAATGAAGAAGCGTACAAAAAAAAGCAAACAAATACAATTGCCATACATAGCAGTGGTCGAGGTAATGAAAAAGTTAATAATACCATAATGGAACAAGAAGTACTCCTTACAAAAATATGCCCTGAAAACTTAGAATTACCCCTCCATTCAACTGAATCAGACCGTCTAGTGTACAAATGGCCATGCACGTCAATGTGTAACATTCCCAAACAATTTTTCAAGTCTTTACGCCAGTTCCTTAATCAATATGTGAAAAGCAAAGACAAAATCAAAATTAAACTACTGCAAAATATGGATACCTGTCCAGTACGCAAGTACACAGGACTACAAGGACATTCATTGGCCTGCATTACAGGACCTACTTGCAAAACCACCTTCCATGATATCAAAAGGATATCAACACATCATTCAAGTATAAGAAATCTAGTTTATAAACTGTACTATGCTAAAAGTCCTGCTTTAGCACTAGCCAATTTAAATAACATTCTTCTACATGGTACAGCAAAAGACCTACTAGAAGAAATCGACTATATCCAGAAAAAATATTTTGGAAGTGAAACCCACTTACAGAATGAAATAGCTATAAACCAAATTAGTAACAATTTTACACATGGCAACCTTTTACTACACACATACAAAAAAGAAATACTACAATTTAAAAGTACATCAGCTGAAGTACCAAACCATGTGTGTGTATGTTGCCGCAGAACTTTTTTATAAAAGTAACACAAAAACTGTAGACTTATCATACAAAATAGAAGACAATGTAGATTCTAAATGGTTTGAATTAGCTCTCTACCTTATAGCAGAAAACAAATACAAAATAACTGACCCCGTAATACTTTGTAGTTACTGCACTTTACAACTTGACAACAACCAAACTCCTTCATGTGCTATCACAAATGTTTTGGAATTATATCCACTACCAAAACCCCTTCAACAACTTAATTTTTATGAGAGCATCATAATTCAAACAGTGCACCCATTTCAAGCAATAATACGCCTTCAACCAAAAACTGCAAAATTACCTCCCTCTGAATTAGTGAAAGCTATTTGTGGAAAAGTAGTGTATTTACCATTACATCTAAAAGAAAATGTGCTCACTCTAGGAGTGCAACGTCCTATGCAACAATCTTTAATTATCTTGGTAAAAGGAGTACCTACAAAAGACAAAAAAATGTGGCAACAGCTGGTAGATTTACTTAAAGTTAGAGAAGCCTTGCAATATCTTAAAGAGAATAATGAATATTACAAAGAAATTAATATTGAAGAAAACTTGAAGGATACAACTGAAATGATTCAAGAGATACAAGAAGCTGGTCAATTTGAGCTACTATATCCTGCTACAATGTCAAACACTTTAGATCATTACACAATTCATCCATTGCACTCTAATGACACCATAGAAGATGCACTGGAAACGTATCAAATGCGTCAAACAAAAGGATCACCAATCAGCATATGGGAAAAAAGTATCGAAGCACATGCTTTTCCTCTACTCTTTCCTAGTGGCAAAGGAGGAAGGTGCGATGATAGACCTATTCAAATATCAGCATCAGAATACCGCTCATTACGGATGTATTCTGAAGATCCCAGATTTAGACAAAATGTGGAATACATATTCCGCCTACTCTTTGAAAGTGAACTAGCAACTTTATGTTACGGAGTTGCACACATATTAAAATCAGGATCACAGGCAATGGCGGCGAACAAAAGCAGATCCAGACAGGGCCAGGATCTGACCCAAATCTGGGGAACGGGAAACAAAGGGTCGAAGCGAATAAACAAGCAGAAGAACTCAGAGGCAGACCCAATAGAGCAGCACCCGGACACAAACATGGCCACGAGGGACGACATGAAAGCCTGGTTTAAGGAATTTCAGGATCAGCTCCTCACCTCCACGCAGGCACAGTTTGATAACATGAAGGGCGAACTGAAACAAGCTGTCCATGAACTGAAGAAGGACATAGAGAACCTAGAGGAGAGAACAGACAACTTGGAAAGGACGGTCCAGAATATGGATGAGGAAGCACTTCAACAAGCAGAGGCCCAAGAGCGCCTTGCACGATTGGCGCTGGAACTGGAATCCCAATGCGAAGATTTAGAAAACAGGTCCAGAAGCTCGAACATAAGAATTAAAAACATGCCGGAATCCGTAGAAGAAAAGGACCTCCGCTCAGCGACACAACAAGTATTCCAGGATATACTAAACGACGACACCGGGGAGGACACCCACTTCGACAGAATACACAGAGTGGGCCCACGAAGAACAGGGCAGCCCGGATCCCGCCCGAGAGACGTTCTAGTGGCCATGACTCGATACGCACAAAAGGAACAAATCCTAAGGAAAGCCAGGACCTTGGAACAAATAAGGATGAACGGGAAAGAAATACAGTTGTTCCAAGACCTAGCTCAATCCACGCTCAGAAAGAGAAGAGAAATGAGCCAGCTCACCAAACTCCTAACCGAAAATCAAATCCGATACAAATGGACATTCCCATTCGGCCTTCTATTCACATGGGAAGAAAGACAACATCGAATCACTACCTGCGAGGAAGGCCTCAAGATAGTGGGAAATCAGAAACTTGAACCAGACCCCTCAAATACCAGCAAACCCCGGAGAGAAAAGAGACAACCGAGGGGATGGCAGACATAGAAACGGAAAACTAGACCCAGATCCCGCAAACCGGAGGAAAACTGAGAGCCCCCCGGAAACGAAACAGGCATGCACGAACGAAAGGAGGGAGAGGCAATTAATCCGCAGCCAAGCAAGCCAGGGCAGATGCCCACATGAAGGCGCGGCAGAGCCAAGGGACCGCCATGGAATCCATACCACAAGCAGGGTTTAGGAATCCCTGCGAACTGGTAATCCTGAGATGTTAGAGGGCATGGAGCAAAGGCACAACGCTGGAGCAACCATAGGGCCCAGAGCCCTCCTCAGGGACAAAGTTAGGGGAGAAAGGGGGGCGGGGGGAGGGGGAAAAGTTAAAGGGGAAGTTCGGAGGGGAAAAGACACTAACACCGGTACTAATGCGCACCACTGCAATCCACAAGGGGAACCATATAAGAATTCTCAAACAAACACAAAAGAATGGGGCTAAAAATTTTAACATATAATATCAGAGGGCTGAACACGCCAGTTAAAAGGAAAAAAATGGAACACTTCCTGCACAGAGAGAAATTTGACATAATTACTCTCCAAGAAACCCACATACAGAAAAAAAGGAGAGGCCTAACTCGGATAAGAGGCTACAAGCAAATCCTCCAATCCAATGACGAAGAGAAAAAAAAGGGAGTTCTTATAGCATTCGCTAGCCAACTGCAGGTCCACATCAAAGCGACACAAACGGACAAAAATGGCAGATATGTTTTTGCGAAGGCTCAGATAGACAACCGCCAAATAACAATAGCTACCCTATATGCTCCAAATACAGGCCAGGAAGGATTTATCAAAGATACGATCAATAAACTAGAGAACTTCGCAGAGGGAGAGGTGATCCTGACAGGTGACTTCAATCTAGCATGGAACCAGAAGGAAGACCGATCAAACCCTAAAAATAGCCCACAGGGGTCCCCCACTCAAGCGGTTAAACAGGCAATGCAAAATATGGCACTAGAGGACGTGTGGCGAAGACTCAAAGGAACAACGAAAGGCTACACATTCCACTCACACGTTCATGATACCAGTTCCAGAATCGACTATATATGGGCGACAGGGACCCTAGATGGAGAAATCCAGGACCTCGAAAAAGGCCAGATCTCACTGTCGGATCACGCTCCGCTATGGATAACACTGCCCAAATTAAGAAAAAGATCCGGGCTATGGCGATGGACGCTCCCCAGAGACATCATACAAGATCCAGTGGCAAGGGAATCTATCAGAGAAAAGATAGAGGAATACTTTGGGGACAATGTCACCCCGGAGGTCTCCCCAAGCATGACATGGGACGCCTTCAAGGCAGTGATAAGGGGACAACTAATAGCAATGAAAGCACAAAAAGATAAGCTCGCACATGAATGGGAAGACGAACTGGGGAAAAAATTGGAGGAAATAAGAGAAGAAATGACAAAGAACTCTTCCAGGAAAATAAAGAGGGCATACCGACACATCCAGAGCCAGATAGATCTGATAAGGACCAAGAGAGCAGAGACGCAACTACTGCACACAAAACATTGGTACGCGATGAAATCGAATAAAGCAGACAAGCTACTAGCAAGACAATTAAAGGGCAAGCAACAAGAGCAAATGGTACAATCCCTGCTGGATGGACAGGGAGCGAAGAAAACACAAACGAAAGACATCAAGGAAATATTCCGGGACTTCTACCAGAACCTATACTCCTCACAACGCCCGAGAGTGGGGGAACAGGCGTCATTCCTGAAACATATTACTCTTCCAACGGTTACCCCAGCAGAAAAAGCGGCGCTGGATGAGCCAATAGCACCAGGAGAAGTAACAAAAGCAATAAAAGACCTCCCCAAGAACAAAGCTCCAGGCCCGGATGGCTTCACGGCAGCCTTCTACAAAACATACGCTAACCAACTAACACCATATCTAACCACCATGTTCAACACCTTCAAGACCACGAACAACATCACCACCTCCATGAATGAAGCGAAGATACTAGTTTTCCACAAAAAAGGGAAAGATCCAGAAAGCCCGAGCTCATACCGCCCAATAGCCCTAATCAACGTGGATGCCAAGCTCTACACGAAGGTACTCGCGAATAGGCTGGCACCCCTGCTTCCTAAGCTGATCCATCAAGAACAAGCAGGATTCATTCCCAATAGGAAAACCCACGACAACATCAGACGCATAGTACATCTAATAGAGAAGGCCGGAATGATGAAACTCCCATCAGCAATAATATCGCTAGACGCCGAGAAAGCGTTCGATAGGGTAGAATGGACCATGCTTTTCGCGACACTACAGAAAATGGGCATGGGGAAAGAGTTCATACAAATGATCAGGGCGAACGACAACTCCCCTGCGGCCAGGATCGCGGTAAACGGGGAACTGTCGGAACCCATCAGAATAGGAAGAGGCACAAAACAGGGATGCCCCTTGTCACCCCTGCTCTATGCAATCTTCCTAGAACCCCTCCTGGCCAAAATCAGAGCATCACCAGATATAAAAGGCATAGAGATGGGGGGACACATGCATAAGACGGCTGCATACGCCGATGATATGCTGATGACAATAACGGAACCAAGTAAAACACTCCCGCGACTCATCCAGCAGATAGACGACTATGGGACAATCTCGGGGCTGAAAATAAATAAGCAGAAATCATCAGTAATGGCACTGGCGGGAGACATAGACGAAATCCACAAGAAAACGAAAGACCTACATCTGCAAACGGCGGAAGAGGGAGTGAAATACCTTGGAGTGACACTGACCCCAAAGATAAAAGACTTGTACTTGGGGAACTTTACAAAACTCTTAGAAGACGTAAAAAGAGACCTGAACAGGTGGAACCCACTGACCATCTCCTGGTGGGGCAGAATAACGGTCATCAAGATGTCGATTCTACCCAGATTGCTCTATTACTTCCAAGCACTCCCCATTCGGATTCCCGCATCATTCTTCAAGACACTCAGTAAAACAATCACAAAATATATATGGCAGAATAAAACTCCGAGACTATCACAACAGGCACTCACAGCACATAAAATAAACGGAGGAATGGCGCTCCCCCACTTCATAAAGTACTACGAGGCGGCACAGCTGTTGGTTCTTAACGAATGGATCACAAACACATCAGAAAAATGGTGGGAGGCTCAGGACAGAGCCGTCGCAAGATCAAACCACTGCCACCTCCTGTGGAGGAAACCAGAGCACAGACATCAAAACATCAAAATAAGCGAAGTCATGGGTACAACCATGGAAATATGGGACAAAGCAACTAAGAAAGAAACCCTCATGATAAATCCAGCCCCATTCATTCCAATCTTCGACAACCCAGACTTCCCCCCGGGAATGGAAAAAGGGACATTTCAGAAATGGCGAGACGCCGACTGCACAAAAGTGGGAGATATGTTCGAGAACCTGCAAATCAGAACCTTCACAGAATGCCAAGATCTGCTGGGTCTCACGGAAAAGGATAGATTCCAGTACGAACAGATTCACCATTGGCTCACGACTCCAAGAATAACAAAGGCCATGACAAGGGATCCCACACCATTCGAGACCTACATGATGACCCACACGGGAGAAAAGAAATTTGTCTCAAACCTCTACAAATTTATGAACGCCCAGAACGAAAACATAACTTGGCAGTACATGAAAAAATGGGAAACCACGATAGGAAAACAAATCGCGAGGGATCAATGGATATACCTATGGCAAATAATTCCCAAATGGACACGGGCGATACAGACAAGGGAAGCATGGACCAAAGTGATGATCCAATGGCATTACACTCCGGAGAGACTACACAAAATGTTCCCGACAACGACGGGGAAATGCTGGAGGGGATGCGACACCAAGGGAACTTGGAGGCACATTTGGTGGGACTGCAGAGAGATACAAAAATTCTGGGTGGAAGTGAAAACACAGATGCAAGAGATATTCAAGGGAGCTGCCGACCTGGGAGAAGAAATATGGATGTGCGGCATGTGGGCCCCCCGAGACAGGTCGCTCACAAAGACGCAAAAGCCAAACTTCATGGGGTTCCTCATCGCAGCATGGATAGCCATAGCACAAAAATGGAAACAAAAATCTCCTCCAACAACGCAAGAATGGCTACACAGGATATGGAACTATCTGGCAATGGAAAGAATCACATATAATCTCCAAGGAGAAAGGCAGAGCTTTGCTACAGACTGGGGAGACGCCATAGACTTCCTGCAGAGTGACTATATGATGCAATGGTGCCCACACAACATTCACATCCTGGACATGTTCACAGGCTAGGATCGAAACACCCTGGGAACGCAGTGGAACTGCAGGGACTATAGAACCGGTGGGGAGGGAGGGGGGTGGGCTGAGGGGGGATTAGGGACACTGTTGAGTCCCGATGCTCATGTTTAAATAATTGCCAATACAAATATATAAAAAAAAATCAGGATCACACTTTCAAAATATGACAGCTACACAATTATTACAAAAAGTGCAACAAAAAGATGAGGTTTTACAATCAAATATTACAAATCTATTAGCAAATATGGGTGGTACTAAAGAGTACTGGTTTCGACGTCATGGAGATGTACGTTGTATGATCAGAAACCTTGGCCCACCCACTTGGTTTGTTACATTAAGTTGTGCAGAATATGCATGGGAAGATTTACATGAATTCCTACGCATATCAAACAAAAACAAAACAAACATAGAACCTCGAGAACGTTGTTCTCTGGATCCTGTTAATGTTTCAAGATATTTTCACCATCGCTTCATTGCTATGCTACATTTTATTTGTAATAAAACTCTTCCTCCCCTTGGAGAAGTGCAACACTTCTTTTGGAGAAAGGAATACCAAGCCAGAGGAGCACCACATATCCACATGCTTTTATGGATTAAAGAAGCTCCTAAATTTGGTCAAGACAGTGATGCCACTGTTTTACAGTTTATTGAAAAATATGTCACTTGTGAAATTCCAACGGAATCCAAAAATAGTGATCTTCATGCACAAATTTTACAATTTCAAAGACACAAATGTGGCAAATATTGTCATCGCAAATACAAAAACAAAGGGAAATACTACATTAAATGCCGATTTGGTTTCCCTAGACCAGTTACAAATACAGGTCAAGTCAACAACCTCATGTCTTCATTTAGATATAGTGTTAAAGGTAAGTCACCTAAAAATACATATTACATAAAAAGAAAAGAAGAAGAAAAATATATCAATGAGTACAATGCAATCATTGCCCACTTATGGAATGCAAACATAGATGTACAGTACATTGCAGACAATTCTACTGCAGTTGCACGATATGTCACAGCATACTTAACAAAAGCAGAAAAGACAGAGCTGCAAGACCTCTGGAATGACCTGCCATCAGATAAAACAGTATCTCAAAAATGATACAGCTTGGGCATAAAAATGCTGTCCCATAGAGAATGTGGATCCTATGAAGCAGCTGACCGTTTAACTGGTACTGCACTGTATGGTAAATCTGAAAATATAGTATGGCTAAGTCTTGGTCCAGCTAAATCTAGAAAAAGAGTTCTAAAATCATAATAAGATATAGAAACAATAGCCAAACATGATCCCAACAGCCAAGACATTTTAAAAAACAATTTATTGGACACATACTACCCAAACAGGAGTACCACTTTGGAAATCATGTGCCTATACCACATAGCCCAAAACTACACATACAAAAATAATATAAAACCTGATGAAAAAAATGGTAAATACAGAGCGACAAACTGTGAAGGCAGCTTAGTAAAACTCACAAAACCAAATTTAATTAATCATATCAAATTGTAATTAAAGACTCCTCAACATAAAGAAGTATATTACATGTCCCTGCTACAACTCTTTAAACCATGGAGAAAAGAAGAAGAAATACTAGATAACCATGACTCATATGAAGACGCTTTCAAAGCAAATGAAAGCACTAAAACTGATGTAAACTTTACACAGTACAAAACAAAGTTGCACAATGAACAGCAACACAGAGAAGAACTCCAGGCCCAACAAGATAAGGAAACTCCTGACAGTAGTCAATCTTCTGTAACAGGAAGCCAAGAACCACTGGGAGAGCCACTAATAACTAATGAGGCAGAATTAGCTATGATAGAAGTAGAAAACACCCTGGGGCCAATTCATAGAATTCGGCGCACAAGTGGCGCACGCGGCTGGCGCACAGTGTGCGCGTGCGGTAGTCTGCGCCAGCCGCGTGCGCCGAAACACATTCAGGCGCACAGCGTATTCATGGATTCCAACATCCACAAAAAGCCGTGGCGCAGAGTGGCGCAGCGACCCTGCAGCAGCGTCAGTTACGCCCCCAAGAACGCCCCTTGCGCAGGGAAAAGCCATCAAAATCCCCAATCCAGCGCAAAGGGCAGCAGCAAACGCAGAGCGGGGAGCGTGTATTTCAGGGGTGTGCGGGTGTCCCCACACGCGATTGGCCTGGGTACGTGGATTTCAGGGGTGCGCGAGAAATTCTACACGCGATTGGGCTGGGTACGTGGATTTCAGGGGTGCGCGAGAAAATCTACACGCGATTGGCCTGGGTACGTGGATTTCAGGGTTGCGCGAGAAATTCTACACGCGATTGGCCTGGGTACGTGGATTTCAGGGGTGCGCGAGAAATTCAACACGCGATTGGCCTGGGTACGTGGATTTCAGGGGTGCGCGAGAAAATCTACACGCGATTGGGCTGGGTACGTGGATTTCAGGGGTGCGCGAGAAATACTACACGCGATTGGCCTGGGTACGTGGATTTCAGGGGTGCGCGAGAAATTCTACACGCGATTGGCCTGGGTACGTGGATTTCAGGGGTGCGCGAGAAAATCTACACGCGATTGGCCTGGGTACGTGGATTTCAGGGGTGCGCGAGAAATCCTACACGCGACTGGGCCTGTGCGAGTGGGGCAGTGTATTACGTAGGTGTGCGGGAAGTTGAAGAGGTGAATTGCCAGTGTGGGTCCTCCCAGGTCTCCCCTCTACCCCCTCCACAACCTCTGCAGGCAGCCCACACCACAGGGGACTACCCTGCACCCCTGGTCATGTCCCACAGGCAGCCCATCCACCATGGGCATGCCCCCCAGCCAAGCCACATGTCCCCTTGCACCCCCACCCCCCAGCAGGCCCCCACCCATGTCTCCCAGCACCCCCACCCCACAGCAGTGCAGGGGCAGCCTCCACCAGGCCCCCACCCATGTCTCCCACCACCCCCACCCCTCCAGTCACCAGGGGCAGCCTCCACCAGGCCCCCACCCATGTCTCCCAGCACCCCCACCCCCCAGCAGTGCAGGGGCAGCCTCCACCAGGCCCCCACCCATGTCTCCCACCACCCCCACCCCCCCAGCAGTGCAGGGGCAGCCTCCACCAGGCCCCCACCCATGTCTCCCACCACCCCCACCCCTCCAGTCACCAGGGGCAGCCTCCACCAGGCCCCCACCCATGTCTCCCACCACCCCACCCCTCCAGTCACCAGGGGCAGCCTCCACCAGGCCCCCACCCATGTCTCCCACCACCCCCACCCCCCCCAGTCACCAGGGGCAGCCTCCACCAGGCCCCCACCCATGTCTCCCAGCACCCCCACCCCTCCAGTCACCAGGGGCAGCCTCCACCAGGCCCCCACCCATGTCTCCCAGCACCCCCACCCCCCCAGTCACCAGGGGCAGCCTCCACCAGGCCCCCACCCATGTCTCCCACCACCCCCACCCCTCCAGTCACCAGGGGCAGCCTCCACCAGGCCCCCACCCATGTCTCCCACCACCCCCACCCCCCCAGTCACCAGGGGCAGCCTCCACCAGGCCCCCACCCATGTCTCCCAGCACCCCCACCCCTCCAGTCACCAGGGGCAGCCTCCACCAGGCCCCCACCCATGTCTCCCACCACCCCCACCCCTCCAGTCACCAGGGGCAGCCTCCACCAGGCCCCCACCCATGTCTCCCACCACCCCCACCCCCCCCAGTCACCAGGGGCAGCCTCCACCAGGCCCCCACCCATGTCTCCCAGCACCCCCACCCCTCCAGTCACCAGGGGCAGCCTCCACCAGGCCCCCACCCATGTCTCCCACCACCCCCACCCCTCCAGTCACCAGGGGCAGCCTCCACCAGGCCCCCACCCATGTCTCCCACCACCCCCACCCCCCCAGTCACCAGGGGCAGCCTCCACCAGGCCCCCACCCATGTCTCCCAGCACCCCCACCCCTCCAGTCACCAGGGGCAGCCTCCACCAGGCCCCCACCCATGTCTCCCAGCACCCCCACCCCCCCAGTCACCAGGGGCAGCCTCCACCAGGCCCCCACCCATGTCTCCCACCACCCCCACCCCTCCAGTCACCAGGGGCAGCCTCCACCAGGCCCCCACCCATGTCTCCCACCACCCCCACCCCCCCAGTCACCAGGGGCAGCCTCCACCAGGCCCCCACCCATGTCTCCCAGCACCCCCACCCCTCCAGTCACCAGGGGCAGCCTCCACCAGGCCCCCAACCATGTCCCCTTGCACCCCCACCCCCCAGCAGGCCCCCGCTCATGTCCCCTTGCACCCCCACCCCCCAGCAGGCCCCCACTCATGTCCCCCTGCACCCCCACCCCCCAGCACTGTGGGGCACCTGCCAGCAGGCCCCCAACCATGTCCCACTCATGTCCCCTTGCACCCCCACCCCCCAGCACTGTGGGGCACCTGCCAGCAGGCCCCCAACCATGTCCCACTCATGTCCCCTTGCACCCCCACCCCCCAGCACTGTGGGGCACCTGCCAGCAGGCCCCCAACCATGTCCCACTCATGTCCCCTTGCACCCCCACCCCCCAGCAGTGCAGGGGCAGCCTCCACCAGGCCCCCACCCATGTCTCCCACCACCCCCACCCCCCCCAGTCACCAGGGGCAGCCTCCACCAGGCCCCCACCCATGTCTCCCAGCACCCCCACCCCTCCAGTCACCAGGGGCAGCCTCCACCAGGCCCCCAACCATGTCCCCTTGCACCCCCACCCCCCAGCAGGCCCCCGCTCATGTCCCCTTGCACCCCCACCCTCCAGCACTGTGGGGCACCTGCCAGCAGGCCCCCAATCATGTCCCACTCATGTCCCTTTGCACCCCCACCCCCCAGCAGGCCCCCACTCATGTCCCCCTGCACCCCCACCCCCCAGCACTGTGGGGCACCTGCCAGCAGGCCCCCAACCATGTCCCCTTGCACCCCCACCCCCCAGCAGGCCCCCACTCATGTCCCCTTGCACCCCCTCCCCCCAGCACTGTGGGGCACATGCCAGCAGGCCCCCAACCATGTCCCACTCATGTCCCCTTGCACCCCCACCCCCCAGCACTGTGGGGCACCTGCCAGCAGGCCCCCAACCATGTCCCACTCATGTCCCCTTGCACCCCCACCCCCCAGCACTGTGGGGCACCTGCCAGCAGGCCCCCAACCATGTCCCACTCATGTCCCCTTGCACCCCCACCCCCCAGCAGTGCAGGGGCAGCCTCCACCAGGCCCCCACCCATGTCCAACTCATGTTCCTGTCCCAACATGTCATCACAATCCAGAACCCTGGTCTCTATGGTCAGCCCCCAAATGCAAAACACCCACCCGAGTATTGCAACCACCCACTCATAATTTGCAATCACATCACAGAACACCAATTGCAAGTTCCGAAACAAACACATGTCCCTCACATACACCCAATGGGTGTCAGTGAATCTCAAAACACATAACATGAAATGCATGAAAACAATGAGATACCACACAATGAAGTTCAACAAAAAAATAATGTATTAAAGGAAACATGAATAGAATCAAAAATGAAGAAACAGAAATGTGAATGAAAAAAAATTAAAAGAAGCATGTCCGTTCAAAATAAAAAAAATAAAAATATATTGAAATCCAAAGTAATGTTGTACTAAGTCAATGTCCACAAAACAAAATCCAATGGGAAATAAAAATAAAAGCCATTGATCCATGGAGAATGTTAAAAAAGAAAGTATGTACAAGTCTACAACTATGTACAATGCAAGAAGCCAGGGTCCATTATCCCAACAAAATAAAGGAAACCTATCTAACTACACTAACTAATAAAAAAAATATATACAAAAATGTGGCCAATGTCCAAAAGGTCCAAATGAAACAAAAACAAAAATGAAACCTAACACTACCTACATAACTATGTACAAGGGCAGCGGGCTAGTTCCACGGCTCACTTCTGGATGTGCCGGGCCAGGGCATCATCGAACTCCTCCTCAATGTCCCGGAGGCGGTCCTCCTCCATGGCCCCGAGTGTCCGCAGGGCCGTCGACGTGTCCACCTCCAAACCCCTGCGGATTGCCTCGAGGCACTCGGCCCGCCTCAGGGCCCTCTGCATGGAGTTCTCCGCCCTGACCATTGAGAGCCGTGCCTCTTCCGCCCGCTGCCGCTCCGCATCTATGGCGTGGCCCAACCGCTGCCACACGGAAGACACTTTTTGTCCTGGGTCCTCCTGCCCTCCGGCCGACGGCTGCCCCTCCGATGTCAAAGGCCCCGAGCCTTCATGGCTCCCACCATGGTGCTGCTGCTGCTGTGCCTCTGCCCCTGCACTGCCTCCTGCTGCCTGCACATCCTCCGCCGGCTGGGGTGCAGTCGTTGATGTGGCCACCCCTGCTGGACGTCCGACTCCCGACTGTGGCAGGGATGCCTCCTCCACCAGCCTGGCCGCACCGTCAGAGGCAGCTCCACAGGGCACCCAGGTGACTGATGGGTGGGAAGATGGCACAGAGTACGACTGGCGCGTAGGGGGTCCAGCTGAGGAGGTGGTCGTGGCAAGCCCCATCAGACGGAGGAATCCGGCCTGGGTGACCTGTCCCAGCAGGCTGACGTGGTCAACGAGCCATTCGAGATGACCTGCAGTCTCTTCATGAAAAGACTGCAGGTCACCTCGCATGGCCCGTTGACGCAACGCCACACCAGCCAGGACAGGCTCAACCCGGGCCTGGATAGCCACGTCCGCAGGCAGAGGAAGGCCAGTTGACGTCAGCTCATCCCCTGCCTGAAAACTGGTCTGGACATAGGCATCCCTGCTGGTGCAAGATGATGCAGGGACGGGATCAGGGACAGGATTGCACACAGGCACCTCCGCGGCGGCCTGTGCTGCCTCCTGTCCCTGGTCCTGCACTGCACCACTAGCACCAGTGGGATCCCCACCCCCAGACCCCGTCTCTGGTGCTTGCACGGCCTCCTCCTCCACCAAACCCCCCACCAACCTGGATGACTCTGTGCCATCTTCCCCCGTTGGGCCCTGTGCGGTCCCAGCTGCCTCTTCTGCTGCCGAGGAGTCCAACTGCAACCTCCGCCTCTTGGACCTCCCCCCGGCAGCTGCGGCCTGGGACGCGGCACCGGACTCCTCACTCCCCGACGAGATGACAACATGGGAGGGGAGCCGGGCCTTGCGTCTCCGGCTGGCGGTGGGATCTCCGCTGCTGTGCTCCACAGCACCTTCTCCGCCCTCTTCATCAGTTGACGCTGCAGACAGGGAGAAACAAAACACATGCATCAGGGCAATGTACAATGGACACATACACACATGACAGTTGTACATGAGTGGCATTGGCAAACCTCAGACATGTCATCACGATCCCCAACACACATGTCATTACAACTCGCACACACGAGCCATACCACAGCCATATCGCAACTGCCAACACCATCCATACACATACAACAGCATGAGCAGCCAAAGGTGAGCCAGACATCACATGCAACACAGGAAGTGCACCACACATGTACACACACCACCACACTTGCATGCATGTGTACACCTCTGCCAAGTGTCGCAGTGTTCAGACGGGCATCCATGTCACATCTGCCCATCAGGCTTCCACATACCGCTGTCACATGCATCCATGTTGCATCACTGTTGCACCCTTGTCAAATACACACACATGCACATGTACACAGCGCTGATACATGCAGCTGAAAACAACATACATGCGTGACATCACGGACATGTCTACTCACCTACACATTCATACAAACTTGTGTGCCCACACAACTGCATTTGGCATGCAAGCCCACACACACAGGCACCATCCATGTCTCACACATTACAGCCCTCGCATGTGTCAGCCCCACGGACCTGAACACCCGCACCCATACTCGACCCCATACAAACAGATGTGCAACCTGCACACTACTGAACAATCACCACACGCACTGCTCACAATCAGGATGCATGTACACTCACCGCTCGACTCCAGACGGGTCTGCCTCTCAAGGACCTGGACGTGGAGCGCTGGGGATATGTGTTCCAGGACCCTCATCTGTTCCTCCGACAAGTGGCCCCGGCGCCCCTTGGCATCCGCTGCCTTCAAGAGGCGCCGGGCCTTGTTCAGGGTCCTGGACCTGAAGTCCTCCCAGCGCTTCTTGACATGTTGGAAGTCGCGGACTGCCACCCCCTCCGCGTTGATGGCAGTCACGATGTCAGTCCAGATCCGAGTCCGTCCTTCCTTGTCGGCGCGGGAACTTCCGAAGAGGGCATCATACTGCCCCAGGACTTGCTCCACCAGGACACCAACTTCGGTGGCACTGAAGCTGGTGCCCCTCTGCCTCTCTGGCCGGGGGTTGTCAGTGGTCACAGATGGAGTTTGCCCCGACATGACAACCCCAGAGGCAGGAGTGGGTGGGCAACTGGGTCCTGGGGCTGGGCTGTGGAGCGATGGAATCCCAGTCGGGAGTCTTTGGTTCCAGCAGGGGTGGTCACACCAACAGCACCCCTGGCTGATGTGCAGGCAGCAAATGGCAGGGCACGTGGGCAGCAGGCAGTCAGGCAGCAGCAGATGGCAGGTGGGAGCGTGCTCGGGGCTCTGGGGGGCAGTAGTTCGGCCTTCTGGGCAGGAGCGTGGTCTTCCGTGTGCTTACGCGTGGCCAGCTTGATACGGAGTGATTTGGCACGTGAAAATTCTGCACGTCAGCGTGTAATTCGAGGAAAGGCCCTTAGCGCGTAAGCGCGTCTGCACGCATACGCATTTTCATTGGACCAAAGGCCCTCAGCGCGTGAGCGCGTCTGTGACGTGACGTGCGAGGGAGTATCCCTCATTGCACGTGATGACAGAACACACGTGGATTTCAACCAATCGCGTGTGAAAGTTCACGGCACCCCGGAACACACGTACCCAGGCCAATGGCGTGTGGAACTACCCGCGCACCCCGAAACACACGTATCCAGGCCAATGGCGTGTGGAACTACCCGTGCACCCCGAAACACACGTACCCAGGCCAATGGCGTGTGGAACTACCCGAGCACCCCGAAACACACGTATCCAGGCCAATGGCGTGTGGAACTACCCGCGCACCCCGAAACACACGTACCCAGGCCAATGGCGTGTGGAACTACCCGCGCACCCCGAAACACACGTAGCCAGGCCAATCGCGTGTACGCTCGCTCCCCTCCGATCACATGCGATGACACCCGAATACGGGAAACCAACGAGTCCGCCCACACGGAGGCGTCCCGCGCCCGCGCACAGCATAAAAGTGCGCGCAAACAACTAACGCGTATATACAGCGACGATGAATGCCCCATTTGTTGCTGCACTGATTGTGGGACACCGCAGGAGGAGGAGAATAGCCAGGGCACGCATTTTTGCACCACGGACAAGCCTTTTTGGGATGCCTGACGACCAGGTCTACGGCAGGTATAGGTTTCCACCCCATATCATCCTAGACCTGGTCAGGGAGTGGGAAGATGACCTCACATCCCCCACCCTTTGCTCCGAAGCATTGAGCCCCTTGGAGAAGCTGCTCAATGTCTTGCATTTTTTGGCCACTGGGTCGTTTCAGCGGACCACTGCCATAGTGGGGGGGGTCTCACAGGCCACGCAGTCACGCTGCCTACACCAGGTACTGGCAATCATGACAGCGCGCACCTCAGTCCGCAGGCACATATACATGCCCAGAACACCCGCAGAAAGGCAGGCCGTTGTCCTGGATTTTTTCAGGGTGGCACACTTCCCCAAAGTGCTCGGTGCCATAGATTGCACCCATGTGGCCCTACGTCCACCTAGGGCCACTGAGCACATCTACCGAAACCGCAAGCACTGGCATTCCATCAATGTACAGGTGGTATGCGATGCAAAGGGAATCATCACCTCTGTCTATGCAAACTACCCTGGCTCCACCCATGACAGTTTCATATACAGAATGTCCGCCCTGAGACGGGCCCTGGAAGCTGGGCAGCATGGCGACACATGGCTCCTAGGTCAGTACAAATGCCCTTGCACATGCATGCAAGTCACACACAGACAAATATCCCAACCCTAATAATCTCAATTATTATCACCTCCCCAGGGGACAGTGCCTACCCTCTGAGCAACCACATGATGACGCCAATCCGGAACCCCACCACACCACCCCAGGTAAGATACAACGCCGCCCATATTGCAACCAGGGGCATAGTGGAGCGCACATTCGGAGTGCTCAAGTCACGTTTCCGCTCCCTTGACCGCTCTGGTGGGCAACTACTCTATGCACCACCAGTAGTGTGCAGGATCATTATGGCAGCATGTGTCCTGCACAATGTAGCAACACGGCAGGGTGTCCCGGTGGACATGGTGGTGCCCCCACATCCCCAACCACAGGCACAGGCGCTGCCCATGGGAGGGGACAGGGCACGTGGCGAGGAAGCCCGGACCCAGCTAGTGGCCACATTTTTCACCTAAACTCCCACCCCTGCGGAGTGCACACAGGCCTGGCACATACCAGGTGACAATCGATGATGACAAAGTGACAGTCAACTGTCACAACCCTACCACCCTGAGATAGTTGCCATGGAAGTGCCACATCGTCTGCATCCCTAGCTACTTAAACACAAGCTATCCTGTGCAACCAAAATGCACACATATGACATGTGACATGACATGGGCCATACACAAGTATTCCAAGGCCGAATGAGGCAGGGGGGGGGAACAAGGGAACACAGAGAACGGTACTACTAGGCCAGGTGTCATTGAGATTGTGCAAGTGCAGGGGTAGGGGGAAGGGCAAAGTGCAAGGGGAAGGGTGGGGGGGAGTCCAGTACAGGGGAAGTAGGCCAAAAGAATAATACATAGGTCGCCTGGTGGCAACTGCAAAGATAAGTGCAGACAAGTGCTGGGAAGGGAGGGCTGTAGGGATAGAGAGACAGTACTGCAGTGCAGGGGTTGCCAGGGTGGCAGTGCAAGTGGACAGTGGCTGGGCCAGGGACCGAGGTTGGTGAGAGTGTCCCAGTAGCAGCTCCTGTGCAGTTCCAGTGAAGAATTCTGCAAGGGAGAGGCAGAGAGTAAGCAGAAGCAAAGAGGAAGGTCTTGAGGTGCTTCCAGAACTGGAGATGGTTCCCCTCAAGTTCAAGTCAGCCAGGAAGTCTGTTCCAGGGGGGGGGCCCTGCTGCGGAGAGAAACCTACCCCCAGCTAGTTGCTCTGAGAAGCGGATGACCTGGACATGCAAGGTGTGCATCACACACACCTGCAAAACAGGCCATGGCCATCACTGTCATGTCACTCAAACACTCCCAAACATCAACATGACATGGCAAGCAATACCCATACACTGACGCAGTAACAATAAGGAACACATTGCCATGTCCTAAATGTACAGTGGCATCGGACAATGATGCCTGACCCGGAATCAGATGAAATGACAGACCAACAAAATGTCCCACCCAAAATAAGTCGTTTCCAAATGCATTGCAACAGTCGTAGACGTAACATCACAATGAATGCCTGTCTATATGCACATTATGCATTGCAAAATCAACACTGCAGCTCATGTGTGCAGTGTCCCACTCCTGCATCACACTGCTCAGCGCACAGCACAGTGAACAGCCATTGCGTGTGATGCACACCCTGAGCATCACATCTAAGTGACAGACTACATCAAACATCAAATTTGGCATGTACTGGAACCATAATCTGTCACAGAACATGTGCTGCCGGGACACAGTGGGCACCAGAAGGCAAACAGTGTACACGTGGATATGCAAGGGTGGGAGTACATGGAGTGCATCCGAGTGCAAGTGTGTGGTTCTGCAGGGACATGCACTCCACATATGCATGTGCACTCAAGTGACCATCAGTGTTCCCTACACATCACATGTGAACATCCACCATGTGTACACCCCAGCATGTCAAACCACAACTATCCCCTCGCACCTGAAAGGAAAACACAACACATGAACAGGCATTGATCAGCAGAACACAACATGTACATAGGACAACAACATTACAATGTCAGAGTTCCCATCACACTGCAGGGCAATGCAACTATCACCAACAACCCCCCCTCCCGCACAAATGACCATGACCCGCTGAACAACTGCACCTGGGTCATGGAGCCTCCAACCCTCATTTCCACCTGGCCACAGGATCACCTTTACCCTTCGTGTCCATCTCCCACCTTGTGTGTAAAAAGATGCCTGAACCCTCAGAATCCACACTCATTTACAAAATCACAAAATCCAAGGCATGAAAATGAACCCAAACACCCTCCAGTAGATGACTTGACGTAGCAGTACCTCACAAACGCCAAGTACTACCACAATGATGCAACAACCAAGGTAGCACAGCAGAACAATGTCACGACAGGATGTGAGACATGTGTGGTACATGACATAGGATGATGCACAATGAATGGATGTGTACTGTCACAGGTCCCCTGTACAGGCGCGGGAGTCTCATGAAACAACCACCCACACCATGTCCCGGGTGCCTGCAAGGTCAAACTCACACAGGCCCCTGAGATCATGGTGGGGAATGAGGTTCAGGGATATGGAGTCGGGACAGGTGTAGACACACTGGATGACTGGAATGAGTGGCAGGTGAGGGGAGGAGGAATGACACATGAAACTAGGGAATGCACGAAAATGTACAACCTGCATGAACACATACACAATCCAAACAAACTTGGACATCATTGTCATGACAATCTGTAGTCCAGGCTCAGGAGTGGTACGAACCAACCACCCCCTCTAGGGTTTTGGCGCCTGCAAGTTCGGGGCTTACACAGGCATCCGCAACCCCAGTGGGGAAAGAGGGTCAGGGAACGTTGCTTGGATAGGCAGGGGAAGCAGGAACACCGGGTAGAGGGTACAGGTTTCATAATTGCATAGGATCACGGGTGAATAGGGAAAAAAACATACCAAAAAGGACCACACATACATCCGTGCATCAGTACACTCCCCAGCAAGCCTATGCAGGGCAGTTTGTAAGGAAAACAACAAGACACTTAGCTCTGGTTTTGAGTGCTGGCCTCCTGCCTGCGCACTCTCAGGGCCGGTTACAGGAGCACTCCAATGCTGCAAAGAGAGACACAGTCAACAACCTGTATGTGCCAATTACACGAAAACACAACACAAAACATGCCCCATAGCAACAAACTACTCTACAAACAGACAATCAGTGCTCGATGCTTCGTACCCATATATAACATCACCCCTGTGACGGGTCATACACAGTCAATGCAGTGAGTCAGGCGCTGGTGGGTGCGTGGCAAATGGAACACCAATGTGTCACAATTCACACAACATGCAATGTTCCCTGGGTAAGCAGACAGACCCATATGGCAAGATATGACTACAGAGCAAGTTGCGTACCACCATGACCAAAACAAAATTGGCAGTGCATTTATCATGAAGTACGTGGAATAGACATGCACTGCACCCAAGTATGTCCCTTGCTGTATGTCCCTGTGAGCTGCCCCTTTCCATGTCTCTGAAGGCTACATGGTTGATACAAGTGCCTCAATGAACCTTGGTGTACCGCAGGGTATGTGCCACTGCCCCTGCATGTGTCCCAGACAACCCTACTATCAACAGCCATCAGTCCACAAACAGATCTGAGCTGCATTGTGTGCTTCCACACCAATATTCGTCTAAGCTCTCCCTCAGTGCTGTGACTAAGCCTGCATGTGCAACTCGCCTGGTGCAAGCTTTGCTGTGTCGTGGCCCCCCTGTGATGCTCACCTTGCCTGGAGTTCCTTGGAACATGTCAGCAGTTCTAGGATGTGGGTCTGCAATCACTGTGGCTCTGCTCGTGCACACATGTGCATGTGGGCACCAACAAACGGGTCAGGAATTCCGTCGTCCAATGGGCCATGTCTGCAGGCAAAGGTGCTCTGGTGCCTCATCCCCCTGCAGAAAGTGCATGAAACAAATGATTAATGCATCAAAGTGATCTGTGTGTGTCTCATCAGGCATCTCATTACTTCACCATGTCAGAGAGTCACATCACAAATCCATACGAAAAGTAAGCGGTTTATTTTATATGATCTCAAGCTTAACAACAAGGTCCCAGACCGGATAAAGTCTTGCGATTCAGTACATTACAAGTGGAATTTCTAAAAATGCCGTAATTAAGTAAATAACGTAGAAAACTTAGAAAATGAAATTAGCGAATCGAAGCGGCAAGGTCCCGCCATCTAGAATTCCACTATTTGAACATCGAATAATGTTGGTGAAAAAATATAATATAACAATGTAGATAATAAGAAACTGAAACTACCAGAAATGAACTGCTAATTAGCCGTAGGAAGATAGATGTGGGGGTAGTTTGATCCATCTACTTATTGTACTCTCTCCCTCTCTCTTTTTTTTCTGATAATAGAAACTTGGACTGCAAGCACGGGAAATGACCGCAGGAACTAGACTGAATAAATTAACTAAAATAAAATTTTGCAAAGACAGGTATGTCCGTCTCCCTTCTAGACTCACCATAATCATCTGGACGATAAACCACATTAACGGAGTAAATAGATTTTCCTGTTTTTCTATGTAGATCTAGGTCCGGCTTAAGCCTCTTGTACTCGATACCGAACCTGACCAAATAGAGGACTACAGACGAAGCTTCAATTGAACACTGAATAGTGGACAAGGTCCGAAGGGTGAGTGACCGGTTGTCGCTCATGTTAAGAATGCTTAAAACATCAGACAGGTCTCAAGTAAAAAACATGTCTATCCGCTTCCGTTGCCTCTGACCACGGCTTTATATCCAGTTTGTAGTTAATAACCAGATGTACCGTAGAGTAAACTCCCGATGACAGAGCCTTTGCTCTATGTGGATCAATTGCCATGATTTAACAATGGTTAAGTGCAGTATGCAGTAAAAGAGGGGGTCACTAATATGCCTACTCTTGTTTTTTGTGTCTTGCTGCTCCTCAATAGGTGGTGGATCGTGACCTTCCCTTCTGAAACTAACGACGAAGGCCCTTAAAAATTCGACCAAGAAAAATTAAATTGAAATTTGAAAGTCGATAATATAAAACTGTTTTTTTAGAGATTGATTTTATGAGTAATAATCACTACCAAATTAGAGATAATTGCGTAGGGTACACCTATCCTTTTAGCAAGCCCCTGATGAATTTCCTTAACAATCATTGATAGTTGCACATTATATGGAAAGAAACATGTTGGGCAATAGATGTGTATGTTTTGAATGTAATTTTTATAAGATTTTTGTGAGTGAGTGAGCATGAGAACAAGTGAGCTGTGTGAAAATATGTACGACCGTGTGTGAAACACTATACAACACAATATGCTTTCACAAGCCTCTCCTAATTAAAACCACGAAGTGTTTTAGAAATAAGGATTGAAGGTGTTACCTACGACATAGTGATCGACTTTTTAGAGATTAACTGATACTGCTTATGAATTAGGCAGCTATTGCACATTTGCGGTGTTATTAATAATGTATGTATCTTTTTGTACATTGGAATAATAAAATTTGTTTACATTTATAAGTAAATTCGTACTAAATTAATTCTTTGTTAATATAGAGCAAAGTAGGAAACAGTATAAAATAGGGACCACCCAGAGTGAGCAGCTATGAGTAGTACTAGCTGTGTTGTTTTACAATAATGAAGGGTTAACCCCTTGAACTTGAGGGTATGCTAGTGCTATATATCCCTTTATCTCCTTATATTGTTTGAATGAGTTCGAGTACGGTGGATTAACCGTGAGATTATAAAACCGCAACCTTAACCGGACTACTGCTTTGATTCCGCAGGCTTTGGAAATAGAACAAGGGCTGAAATGCTCAAGAGGGAAGATTTAATTACATCTAGCTACTAAATTGGAATTGTTTAAGTTCGTGAAAAGCTCGTGAAATAAAGGGACTACGATCCTGGTTCGTACGCATACGTTTAAATGCAAAGGGCTAAAATGCCCTAAAACCTCTACAGGACGTGCTTCAGCAAGAATTCAACTAGAAAAATAAAAAGCTATTTACGATGGCCCTCGATAAATGTAAAAGCTATGACGAGAAATATATTTCAGAGCTTTTAGCTAAAGCCTCCTTTTTAGGAGGATCCGCAGAAGCCACTACAAATATCACCAATTGGGATGAGCTAAGTAACATGAAAAAAAGACTAATAAGAACTGAGCTCCACGGCTCCATAATGCTGGAGTACCTGAGAAAGGGAACACTACCACAAGGTTTGGTGGTGAGAAATGAACCTAGACTCTTCTTAGATAACCCCAGATTTATACTGGAATGGAGCTATATAGCGAATAAATGCGGTCGGGATTGGGTAATCCTTATAATAGATACCGCCAACGAAATGACTGAAAAAATACTGATAGACCTGAAAAAACTGGAAGAAGAAATACAAAAAACGGTACCCCTCGATCTCTATAAAAAAAGAGTTGATGAGCTCCTGATGGAAATGAATACCTTCAAAGACGACACGCTGCGTGAACGAGTTAGAAGGATGAATAAAGATCTCACGAACTTTAGTCATGATAAAGCCTTTCCCTATACACAAGAGAACTATTTTACACAAGATACAACAGATCCAAATTTCGCTCAAAATGGACTGGATAACAAGAAAAAAGTGTCCTTCAGAAACACATCTTTTAGCTCCAGTGACGGTAGCACATTCGGAGACAATAAATCTTACCGCGGCAGAGCTAACCGACGCAACATGAGGAGAGGGAACTCCCGAGGTAGGAGAGGAAACCGAGGTAGAGGTAACCAAGGTAGCAGACCAAATGATCAGCAGCATTTTTTAGAGAACGGTGTAGAACCCTGGGATCTAGAACCCAGGATAACACGAAGCATGGCAGCCTTGTGGTGAACCTTTCAGAATATCTACCGACAGAACAAGAGATGCAGGTGTTAGAAAAAGGGTTGGGCTTTGTACCCACTAATCATCATAGCCCATTTACTTTTCGACAAGAATTCAATCAATTTATGAGAAAAGTCCATTTACATCAGTTTTTTGAACAGAATATATATGACCGTGAAATTTCCGATTCAGGGCTAAGCAATAAATCTACGTTTTGTGTACCCACGGCAGCTCACAGTGCAGAAGCAGTAGTCTTCCAAAAAAGAGTACTGAAAGAAATTAAAACTTTAGAACTACGAGCCAGAGGCAGGGACGTGTATCAAAATATCAGCAAAAGCGAAAATCTTGCTTTAAAACATCTATTTGATAACCAAGATATTATAATACGCAGGGCTGATAAAGGAGGAGCTACAGTCATTTTGAATCGCATTGATTATATAAAAGAATGTGACCGCCAATTGTTAGACCTTTCATGCTATCAACCACTGACAGAAGACCCTACTTCTCGCTTACATAAAGTGATCACAGACAAAGTCCTTAAAGCACGAGAAAGAGAGTGGATTAGTAAGAAAGAATGCGAATTCTTAATCAAAGACAAACCCCAGATCCCGCAATTCTACATCCTGCCTAAAATCCACAAGGCTACGACTAATCCACCAGGGAGACCTATTGTCTCCAGTATTAACTCAATCCTTGAACCATTATCCAAATTTGCTGATAAATTTCTACAACCACTAGTGAGAAAGATGGCTTCATTTGTATTGGATACTACCCAAATCATCTCTGAGATGGAAAATCTTCATTTCGACCCACAAAATGATTTTCTCGTGGGCCTCGACGTAGTGGCTCTTTATACTAGTATCCCACAACGATTATCCTTAGAGGTACTGGAGGAAAAACTGTTAAGAGACCATACTGTTACAAACACTCCGGTATCATTTATTTTATGGTGTGCAGAGATGGCTCTAGTAGAAAGTTACTTCCATTTTAACGGAGAGTTCTATAAACAGATACAGGGAACCGCAATGGGTGCCACACTGGCACCCAGCGTAGCTAACCTGTACATGGAGGGATTCGAAACTACCATTATCATGAACAACTCCAACCCCTTCATGGAACACATTAAAAAATGGCGTCGCTATATAGACGATATCCTTCTGATCTGGACAGGTAGTGAACAGGAGCTAATAAAGTTCTTCAAATGGATTAACACACAGAACGGTTTTTTGAAGTTCACGCATCAATATAGCAACACATCTTTAGATTTCTTGGACATTACCATCCATTCAGATTTGGAAAAGAAAGTACTTTTTATCAAACCATTTAATAAACCAACAGACAGAAACTCATTACTGCACTATTCTAGTTTCCATCCGCGCCATGTACGTGACAATCTACCCTTAGGACAGTTCTTGAGACTAAAAAGAAATAGCACAAATAGAAACGACTTCCAAAGAGAAGCAGCTAAAATGAAAGACAAACTGGAAGAAAGGGGCTACCCAAACAAAATCACAGAAGCAGCCTGGAAACGAGCAAATAATAACAATAGAGAGGCACTCTTAGAACACAGGGAACAACGCATGGAACGTGCACAAAATGAACCGAATAAACGATTAGTGTTTGTGAATACGTATAACCACCTCTCTAATGATATCAAAAAGATCATAGGTAGGAATTGGCATATTCTAGAAAATGGGGATCAGCCAATTGCAAGACCAATAATTGCTTTCAAACGAAGCCGTAACATCAAAGAACTCCTAACCAGAAATGATATCAGTAGAAAGAAGGGAGTCCAAACCACACTACCACAACAATGGGGGCTACGAACCCTGACAGGCCACGTACAATGTGGTAACTGTCGCTGCTGCTCTACGACCTTTAAAAGTATATCAGTTGACATCGGTCTCTCAACGATGTGGCAACAGAAACAGTTTACTAACTGTAATACAAGAATGGTCATTTATGCAATCTGGTGCCCCTGTAAGAAAATCTATGTGGGTAAAACAGAGAGGAAAATAAAAATCCGGATAGGAGAACACAAAAGTTGCATTCGAAATAGAACCCGAAATGCACCCTTAGTAGACCATTGGATTGAGTTTAACCACAATGTGGAAGATATCAGCTGGACTATACTATACAAGCTTACACAAAGTATGGATAATAATAGAGACAAAAGAATCCTTTTGAAGAAGGAACAACGACTGATCTTCTTAACTAATAGTGTAACATGTGGTCTGAACGATAAAATCGACTGGTGGGCGTAATTAACCCAGCTAAAAGATTTTACGTAATGTAGTTCTCCACTTGATACAGAATGGAGACTGCTCCACTATACGACACTATAAGAGGCGTCAAACTAGTAAAATAACCATATAGCTAGGGACACAGGAAAACTGAATGTTATAAGACTACTAACTGAATGTCCTAATCTGCTTAATAAAAATGTAGCAGTTAGAAGTAATTGCATGCCTTACATCTAAAAGGCGTCAGAATAGCTACCGCCTCGAGATTAAACAAAAACGGATACCTGTTATCCCTTTCTCTTTTTTCTCTCAAACAGGGAGCCTTCTAGAGCTACCGCGATCAAGTAGGAATCCAGATTCGACCAAGTTTTCAAGACGTTCAAATGCATGTTGCTTTGCGGTGCGCACGTTTTCATTAGAGACATTACTCTATATAAACAGAGGTCGGTTGCTATAGAAATGGACACCACCACGCAAAAACGGAAGGACGGATGACGTAATTGGCCCAGCGACACACTCACGTGACACGCCAGTTTGGAAAGAACCAGACGAGCCATAGACGCGAGGATAGCTCGACGAGTGCGTACTCCATACGAAAAGTAAGCGGTTTATTTTATATGATCTCAAGCTTAACAACAAGGTCCCAGACCGGATAAAGTCTTGCGATTCAGTACATTACAAGTGGAATTTCTAAAAATGCCGTAATTAAGTAAATAACGTAGAAAACTTAGAAAATGAAATTAGCGAATCGAAGCGGCAAGGTCCCGCCATCTAGAATTCCACTATTTGAACATCGAATAATGTCGGTGAAAAAATATAATATAACAATGTAGATAATAAGAAACTGAAACTACCAGAAATGAACTGCTAATTAGCCGTAGGAAGATAGATGTGGGGGTAGTTTGATCCATCTACTTATTGTACTCTCTCCCTCTCTCTTTCTTTTCTGATAATAGAAACTTGGACTGCAAGCACGGGAAATGACCGCAGGAACTAGACTGAATAAATTAACTAAAATAAAATTTTGCAAAGACAGGTATGTCCGTCTCCCTTCTAGACTCACCATAATCATCTGGACGATAAACCACATTAACGGAGTAAATAGATTTTCCTGTTTTTCTATGTAGATCTAGGTCCGGCTTAAGCCTCTTGTACTCGATACCGAACCTGACCAAATAGAGGACTACAGGCGAAGCTTCAATTGAACACTGAATAGTGGACAAGGTCCGAAGGGTGAGTGACCGGTTGTCGCTCATGTTAAGAATGCTTAAAACATCAGACAGGTCTCAAGTAAAAAACATGTCTATCCGCTTCCGTTGCCTCTGACCACGGCTTTATATCCAGTTTGTAGTTAATAACCAGATGTACCGTAGAGTAAACTCCCGATGACAGAGCCTTTGCTCTATGTGGATCAATTGCCATGATTTAACAATGGTTAAGTGCAGTATGCAGTAAAAGAGGGGGTCACTAATATGCCTACTCTTGTTTTTTGTGTCTTGCTGCTCCTCAATAGGTGGTGGATCGTGACCTTCCCTTCTGAAACTAACGACGAAGGCCCTTAAAAATTCGACCAAGAAAAATTAAATTGAAATTTGAAAGTCGATAATATAAAACTGTTTTTTTAGAGATTGATTTTATGAGTAATAATCACTACCAAATTAGAGATAATTGCGTAGGGTACACCTATCCTTTTAGCAAGCCCCTGATGAATTTCCTTAACAATCATTGATAGTTGCACATTATATGGAAAGAAACATGTTGGGCAATAGATGTGTATGTTTTGAATGTAATTTTTATAAGATTTTTGTGAGTGAGTGAGCATGAGAACAAGTGAGTTGTGTGAAAATATGTACGACCGTGTGTGAAACACTATACAACACAATATGCTTTCACAAGCCTCTCCTAATTAAAACCACGAAGTGTTTTAGAAATAAGGATTGAAGGTGTTACCTACGACATAGTGATCGACTTTTTAGAGATTAACTGATACTGCTTATGAATTAGGCAGCTATTGCACATTTGCGGTGTTTTTAATAATGTATGTATCTTTTTGTACATTGGAATAATAAAATTTGTTTACATTTATAAGTAAATTCGTACTAAATTAATTCTTTGTTAATATAGAGCAAAGTAGGAAACAGTATAAAATAGGGACCACCCAGAGTGAGCAGCTATGAGTAGTACTAGCTGTGTTGTTTTACAATAATGAAGGGTTAACCCCTTGAACTTGAGGGTATGCTAGTGCTATATATCCCTTTATCTCCTTATATTGTTTGAATGACATCACAAATCACACCATCAGTCCGTCTTTGACTTCCAAAGTGTGGAACACTATCTACAGCATTAATTGCAACAGGCATGTGTACAGGAAAGAAATGAGACATAATACACAATGCATAGCAATCAATGTCCACATTAATCATGACACACCCCATCTAGCAAAAGCTGAACAGTGGACAATTACACCTAAATCATCCCCACTAGGGGTGTCAACACAAGTCACAAAGCACCAGACATGCCACAGATATGACAGTCCAAAGCCCTTGTGTAAAAATCTGTAACACCGAACCATCCTTGCGAGCCCATGGATAAGGGAGGCAGGAGTGGCATATGTGAGTCAAGGAACCCAAGCAGCAAACACATACACAAGACAACCATGAAGGGCCCAGCTGGAACAGACAGTGGATGCCTTCAAAAACCACAAGGCACCGCACTGTCACATGAAAGCACAATAGACTACAAATTTTAAACTAACTCAACTATTAACTAATTACACTAACTATGGAAAACCTACATTACCTATTTAAACTAACTATCAAACAGAAACTTAACTAACTAAACTAAACGAAAAATCAAAAATGGCCACATACGACCCGGGGGGGAGGGGAGGCACCCAGGAGGGGGGAGGTACAGGGTGCTGCTCAACATCCACATGCGATGATGCTGAGCCAAAAAAAAATACCTCCATGGGCTCAACGCCTGCACAGCACGACCTATGTGGGAGATAGATGGTCGTCCGAGTCTGGCTCATCCCGGAAAGGAGGACGTGGCACAGTAGCCTGGCCACGCCTAGCCGCAGCTTGCCCCTCGTCGGCAGCAAGTCTGCCGGACAGGTGAGCCTGGTTCTGTGTGGCGATGTTACATAGGTCTGCATGCAGAACCTCACGTGATACACGTGCTTCCTCTTGCAAGGTAGCACGTGTAACACGGAGTTCCTCCTGCAAGGCCTGGCTGGACAACCGCTGCACCTCCCGGCAAGCCTGTAGCTCAGCCGAGATGGTGCGCTCAAGCTGTGCAAACCTCTCCTCTGCCTGCTGCCTCTGGGACATCATAAGGACACCCAGAGTGGATCTGAGGGAGGCATACTCCTCCCTCAGGGCATCCATGTGCGCCTCTGCATGAGCAGCAATTGCTTGACGCAGAGACGACATTTCAGCCTGGCGTGCCCTGTCTGAGGCCGCCATGCCCAGCCTGAGTGAGCGGGCCGTGGACCGTGCCGCCTGCTGCTGGAGAAGCACCTGCCTAGCAGGGGGGAGCACAGATCGGGCCACACGCTCCATGCTGTCAGCGATGTTCTCCATTGCTGCCCCCTGCCGTTCGGAATTGGCAGTCATGTCTTGCTCCCACTCAGTATACAGCGGTTGCGCGCGGCGACCGCGTTGCCGGGCTTGACCCCTGCGGGACCCAAGGACCGGAGGTCCTCGCTGTGTTGGCACCGCCTGCGGCTGCACGACTACATGCCCCCGTCGACGTGATGTCCCAGGCACATCAGTGACTGGTGTGGAGGGTGACCCTGCGTCCCGATCCACCATGGGCGGAGGAACCAAGACTGTCTGATCCCTCAGTGCAGGTGTCGCAGACAGAGGAGTGTCCACATCAGAATCACTCACCCCTGACACATGGACTTGATGGTCATCCAACTCAACATGGACGTCAGAGTCGTCATCAAGGCTGGACTCATAGGCAGCCAGAGACAGGATGGACTGCAGCACTTGGGGGTTTTCGTGGCCTACCACCCCACGACCCCCACTAGTGCCGGGTTGATGTGGTCTTACCAACCCTGTGTCTGGCGTGACAACACCATCCTCTGCATCCATTGCGTCATCACCTGAAAAATAGAGAGGAAAAGGTCACTACACATGTCAGAAGCACACAACACACACACACCGACAGCAAAGGCATCCGGCAGACATGTGAAACACAACATATGACCTGGCATGCATGCTGGGTCTACTTAGAATAGCCACTGTGATCAGACCTGTTGAAAGGTGGCAGTTTGCATGGAAGTGGGTCTATGCAGTGCTGAAAATGTGTACGCCACTCACTACCTACATGTACAAGCACTCCATGGTGTGTGCCAGGAAATGTGAAGGCAGTGCAATGTCAAATTCAGACATCACGTGCATTGTGTATTCAATGTGTACCATGTCTAGCAGCCAAGCACCCCTCCACCCCAGTACCAAAGCAGGGATGCCTAGCATGGTATCAAAAGGCTGCCCATACACCTGTGTATTGACAAGCAGTGTTGACTGGCATCAACAGCTTAATGTGAATCAAATTACAACACTGCTAATGATGCTGGGACAGTGGGCAGGACACATGATGGAAGATCCGGAGGCCAGCCACGTGTGAAGAAGACACGACAAGAGTTGGACAGAGTCATTGGCCATTGAACAGGCTGAGGCCTGTGAGCCACACAGATTGTCATTGCCTAAACATGTGTGCAACGCAGGACTGAGCCACAGTTGACATGGGGAGGCCGATAATATGGCAGGCAATGTATGTAACCAAGGACTCATTTTACAGTGATCATCCAGTCAAGGACACATAGGGGCATGCGTGCAATGCACATGGAGCATGAATGGGCACTCATGTCCCTGCGGGACATCTGACCCATGCACAGTACAAGTGGGATACCCTGCATCGAGTACTAAGGCTGTACCACACGGCATATGTCTGGCAGTTTCTAAGCTGGAAGTTAGCATCTACACAGGACACATGAACAAGAAACTACACATTGGCAAGAATGTAGCAGACCAGTGCAAAGGTGGAACTGGGGTGCAGAGTGGCGGAGGAGGGGCAAGGGAGCATGCCCACATGGAGTCCCGCATGCAGGCAGAGGAGACATGCATGACGGTAGCATTGCATTACTTACACCCCAGAACCATGTACACGTCACATGTAGCAGCAATCATGCACAACACATCCCACAAGTGAAACACACACGTCCTCAACAACTAGGCTTCAACACTCACTGGACTGGGCATCAAAGTCCAGCATCTCTCCCACACCTTCGACCAATTCTGGTGGTATGAACTCCGCAACGAGAGCCTCATGCGGAGTGAGTTCTTCCTCCTCTGGTGCAGGCCCACCGCCAGTCACCAGAGTCAAGTTGTAATTTGAGGCACGCTTAGCCTTAGTGCTGCGCTTGATGTCATTCCAGCGCTTTTTGCACTCCTGCGCTGTGTGCACCTCATGGCCGAATGAACTGACATGTTCCGCAACATGCTTCCAGTGGGTGTCACGTTGGGCAGCCGTAGTCTGACTATTGGCACCCACTAGCATGTCACGGCTGTGTCCCCGCACGTAGTCCACGAGGAAGTCCAGTTCCTGCTTACAGAAAGGCTTCTTCCTCGACGTGCAGGAGGTCGTGGCTGTGTGTGGGGTCCCAGCCTGTGCTGCAGGTGCAACCTTCCTCCTCTTGGACTGTGGCGCAGACCCTGGCTGGCTAATGCCGCCCTGACCAGTATGGCCAGTGGGTTCGGTGGATTGAGCCGAGGGAGTGGCAGGTGGAGGGATGACCAAAGGCCTGACTTGTGTCAGTGGCAGCTGGGTGCCCACTAATGGACCCTGCGCAGCAACATCAGCTGTGGCAGGGTCATTGACCGCAACGGTCCTGGTTGGCAGACTCACAACCGGGGTGCTGTTGGGTGCATCTGCCCCTGCACTTGCCAACACCCGGCTGTTCGGGGCAGCAGATGACATGACTGCCCCAGGGACACGTGTCTTGGTCTGAGCAGCCCGGCGTGCCCCTATGGTTTCCCCCCTGGCCTGTTGGAGATCTACCAAGGGCTCTTCAAGTGCCAACGCAGCCTGCGCTGGCAGACCCTGAGCCTGGGTGGCGGTGTCCACAGCTGCACCTGCAGCTACCGCTACCCTTGGGCCCGTGGCAGTCGATGGAACGGACTGCTGGGTCATACGGGTGCCAGTGCCAGATGCAGGAGCTGCATCCCCCAGAACCACAGGGGGTGGTGGCATGGCTGCACCGACACATGGCACTACATTGTGCTCAAGTGGTGCACCCCTGCCTCTTCCCCCTCTGTGGCTGCCCTGGACACCCTGGAGTCCCCCTACTCCCTGGTCACCCCGGCCACGTCCCCGACCACGCCCGCCACGAGGAGTACGCCCAGCTGAGGCGCCCCTCACCTTTGGTGGCCTCCCAACCATGGCACAGATGTAATAGTGCTGGCACAGATGGAGTGGTGCCAATGGGAGGTGTACACCACAATTGTCCTGGGCAATTGGGGTGAAGGGGGTGGGAAGCAAGATGTTAACAGCCCCCCTGCACCTGCAAGGCTGTATGTGACCCCGGTGATGTGGTGACGGGTCACGCAATGCTCAGGCACCCCAAAACTGCAGTAAAACCGTGCACGCAACCCTGCAGCCTACGTGCGTGGATTTGACCTCCCGCAGTACGCGGTGGCACCCAGTAACACGAATAACGCGTACGCGTGGGACACGCAGGCTACGATGACATCGAAAATGGGTGCGATACACAGGGGCACCCGCAGTGGGAAAAGGAGCGTTTGCGACTCACCGTCTGACTAGCGCGATGCAGAAAAACACGCGTAGCCAATACCCCCGCCAAAAGAAGAGATACGTCCTTGAGAGCTGTGAAGTAGATGGCGCGCGAAACAACTGGAAGCAGCAACACACGTCGGTCTCCACGGAAGGCACGTACAGCGAACTGCTGGGCCCTCTCACCTTTAACCCGTGCTGAGGGAAACGCACGCGCGCGTCACGTCACATGCGGACGTGCAGTTTTTCATGCGCGATTACGCGCTTTACACGCAGACGTGCAGTTTTCCACACGCGATTAGCCTGGGTACGTGTTTTTCCGGGTGTGCGGGTAGTTCCACACGCAATTAGCCGGGGTACGTGTGTTCCGGGGTGGCGTGAACTTTCACACGCGATTGATTGATTGTAATCCGTGCGTTCTGTCATCACGTGCAATGAGGGATACACCCTCGCACGACACGTCACAGACGCGCTCACGCGCTGAGGGCCTTTGGTCCAATGAAAATGCGTATGCGCGCAGACGCGCTTACGCGCTACGGGCCTTTCCTCGAATTACACGCTGACGTGCAGATTTTTCACGTGCCAAATCACTCCGTATCAAGCTGGCCACGCGAATACACACGGAAGACCACGCTCCTGCCCAGAAGGCCGAATCACTGCCCCCCAGTGCCCCGAGCAGCCTCCCACGTGTCATCTGCTGCTGCCTGCCTGCCTGCCTGCCTGCTGCCACCGTGCCCTGCCATTTGGTGCCTGCACATCAGCCATCTGCAGGGGTCCAGTTGCTGTGTCGACCCCTGCTGGAACAGTAGACTCCCGACTGGGATACCATCGCTCCACAGCCCAGCCCCAGGACCAAGTTGCCCACCCACGCCTGCCTCGGGGGTCGCCATGTCGGGGCAAGCACCATCTGAGACCAGTGGCGACCCCCAGCCAGAGAGGCAGAGGGCCACCAGCTTCAGTGAGAAGGAAGTTGGTGTCCTGGTGGAGCATGTCCTGGGGCATTATGATGCCCTCTTCGGAAGACCACGCGCCAACAAGGAAGGACGGGAGAGGATCTGGGACGATGTAGTGGTTGCCATCAACGCGGAGGGGGTGGCAACCCGCGACATCAAGCACATCAAGAAGCGCTGGGAGGACTTGTGGTCCAGGACCCTCAATAAGGCCCGGCGCCTCGCGGAGGGGGGCCGGGCACGCCTGAGTGACATCGAGATGAGGGTCCTGGAACGCGTAGACCCAGCGCTCCACGCCCAGATCCTTCGGAGGCAGACCCATCTGGAGTTGGCCGGTAAGTGGCCAAGCATTACTGTGTGAGACAGGGCATGTTGCAGTGTGCTGGTTGTCTGATACCTGCCTGTATGTGTGACATAGGCCATGTACGTATGTGTGTGTGCAGGGACATCATGGTCAGGCATGTGAGTACAGTGATGTGTGAACCACATGGTTGGTGCATGTGTTCTATTGCAACATGGGGGGCTCTGTGCGGAATGGACACATGGAAGCATGGCAGTCTCTGTTCCTGGACATGGGTGGGGGTGAGGGATGGGTGCTGGTCCCATGTACACGTATGGTGCCCATGTGTGTGTGTCTGAACTGCGTGTCTGTGACTTGTAACTGCCATGGATGCATGACACATGTCTGTGACAATGTTCAGATTCACTGATGCAGCCTAGTCATCCTTGTATCCACTGCGTCTGTGGTGTACGAGGCCAGATGGATGGAACTACAGTGAGGTGTGTGCATGTGATGGCAAGACCCATGATGCATGTGAGTTTAAAACCAACATTGTATGAATCATGTGTCCCTTGGTCATGTATGCCAATGTCCATGGCATGCGCCATGCCTGTTACTGTATGTGTTTTGCCTGCACTGACCCATGTGTTGTGGCGGGACATGATGGAAGTGATGTATGACAGTGCCACTCATCTGCTGTTGCTTCCTGTCTAGGGGACCATTGTACAGTACCCTGATGCTTGTGTTCTATGTCTCCCTCTACACAGTGGCAAGTGAAGAAGAGGACGGAGAAGGCGCTGTGGAGCAGAGCGGCGGGGATGCCACCACGGCTGCAGCGGAAGGGGTGGGTGAGCCCCCACAGGGGCTTGCACCGGCGGAAGACGGCGTGGAGACATCCAGGTTGGTGGTTTCCACAGAGGGGGAGGAGGCCGCTACTGAGCCACACATGGGGCCTGGTGGGGGCATCCCCGCTGGTGCAAGTGGTGCAGTCCAGGGCCAGGGGCAGGAGGCAGCACAGGTCGCCGTGGAGGTGCCTGTGCATGTCACTGTACCTGACACTGTGACTGCACCACCATGCACCAGCAGGGATGCCCCATCCCAGGCCCGTCCGCAGGTAGGGGAGATGTCCATGTCATCTGACACTCCTCTACCTGCGGACGAGGGGACCCCTGGCCGTGTGGAGAGGGTCCTGATTGGTGTCGCGTTGCGCATGGCTGGCATTCGTGATGAGGTGCATGCTTCCCGGGAGGAGCATGCACATCATCACGAAGAGCACCGTGCGTACGTGAACCATTTGGGAGCCGCCATGGTCGGGGGTTTCCTACATGTGTGTGGCCTTCTGGCGACCCTCTCCTCCTCTGTGGAGGCTATGCGCCAGTCGTGCTCCATGCCGTCTTCCGGCCCAGATGCCACCAGGGCCCCCTGTGGACCTGCCCCGACCAACGCAGCCAGCTCGGTGGGGACCCCATCCCTGCCACAGTCGGGAGTCGAAGGTCCAGCAGGGGTGGACACACCAGCAACTGTCCCCCTGCAGATGGAGGATGTGCCGGCATCATCTGGCAGGGCACGTGCACGACGGCATCGGTGGATTCCATCAGCCTGGATGCCGTCGTGCTGGCAGAGGCAGTGGCGTCGGAGGCAGCAGCAGGCTCGACGTGGGAGGCATCATGGCTCGGGGCCATCAAGATCAGAGGGGCAGGCATCGGCCGGAGGGCAGGAGCACCCTGGATTGGCAGTGTCTTCCGTGTGGGAACAGTTGGTCCAGCGGATAGGTGCGGAGCGGCAGCGGGCGGAAGAGGAGCGGCTCACCATGGTCAGGGCGGAGTTCTCCATGCGTCGGGCGTTGAGGCGGGCTGAGTGCCTCGAGGAAGCTCGCAGGGAGTTTGAGGTGGACACGGGGTTGTCCCTGCGAGACCTCGGGGCCAGGACAGAGTCCCGCCTCCGGGACATCGACATGGAGTTCGAGGATGCCCTGGCCAGCAACATCACAGAGTGAGCCGCAGGACTTGCCCGCTGCCATTGTATATAGTTCTTTAGTTAGTTAGTGTTAGGTTTCCTTTATTTTTTAAGTATTTTTTGGACCGCTCGGACAATGGCCACTTTTCTGTATATATTTTTAATATTAGTTAGTAGTAGTAGGTTTAATTTATGATGTTGGGCTCATGGACCCTGGGATATTCTTGTACATAGTTTGATGTTTGGAAAACATTTGTTGGATTTATATTTGTGTTCACCATGAGGCAATGGTTTTTCCTTATTTTTCCCACCATTATTTTGCTTTGGACTACATTATTTTTTGGATTCCTTTGTTTTTTGATTTATTCTATTTGTTCTCGGACATGGACCATTTGTTTTGTCATCCCCATTGTTGTGTGTTTTATTTCTTTACTTCATTTTCATCTTTAATACATATATTTATTACTTACATTTGTGGTATTTTCTCATTGGTTTCATGCATGTCATGATATGGGTTTTGACATTCACTTGCACCCATTGTGTATGTGTGTGTGAGGGACATGTGTTCATTTACATACTTGCCATTGGGGTTGTATCATGTAATTGCATCTACTATGTGGGTGGATGCAATCCTTGCCTGGGTGTTTGTGCTGGGTATGCTGCCCATTACTGCCATGATTGTGTTTCGTCAGGACCTGGGGGCAGGGGGACATGAGTGGGGGCCTGCTGGGGGGTGGGGGTGCAAGGGGACATGGTTGGGGGCCTGCTGGCAGGTGCCCCACAGTGCTGGGGGGTGGGGGTGCAAGGGGACATGGTTGGGGGCCTGGTGGAGGCTGCCCCACAGTGCTGGGGGGTGGGGGTGCAAGGGGACATGAGTGGGACATGGTTGGGGGCCTGCTGGCAGGTGCCCCACAGTGCTGGGGGGTGGGGGTGCAAGGGGACATGGTTGGGGGCCTGGTGGAGGCTGCCCCTGGTGACTGGAGGGGTGGGGGTGCAGGGGGACATGAGTGGGGGCCTGCTGGGGGGTGGGGGTGGTGGGAGACATGGTTGGGGGCCTGCTGGGGGGTGGGGGTGCAAGGGGACATGGTTGGGGGCCTGCTGGCAGGTGCCCCACAGTGCTGGGGGGTGGGGGTGCAAGGGGACATGAGTGGGACATGGTTGGGGGCCTGCTGGCAGGTGCCCCACAGTGTTGGGGGGTGGGGGTGCAAGGGGACATGGTTGGGGGCCTGGTGGAGGCTGCCCCTGGTGACTGGAGGGGTGGGGGTGCAGGGGGACATGAGTGGGGGCCTGCTGGGGGGTGGGGGTGCAAGGGGACATGGGTGGGGGCCTGGTGGAGGCTGCCCCTGGTGACTGGAGGGGTGGGGGTGGTGGGAGACATGGTTGGGGGCCTGCTGGGGGGTGGGGGTGCAAGGGGACATGGTTGGGGGCCTGCTGGCAGGTGCCCCACAGTGCTGGGGGGTGGGGGTGCAAGGGGACATGAGTGGGACATGGTTGGGGGCCTGCTGGCAGGTGCCCCACAGTGCTGGGGGGTGGGGGTGCAAGGGGACATGAGTGGGACATGGTTGGGGGCCTGCTGGCAGGTGCCCCACAGTGCTGGGGGGTGGGGGTGCAGGGGGACATGAGTGGGGGCCTGCTGGGGGTGGGGGTGCAAGGGGACATGGTTGGGGGCCTGCTGGCAGGTGCCCCACAGTGCTGGGGGGTGGGGGTGCAAGGGGACATGGTTGGGGGCCTGGTGGAGGCTGCCCCCGGTGACTGGAGGGGTGGGTGTGGTGGGAGACATGGGTGGGGGCCTGGTGGAGGCTGCCCCTGGTGACTGGAGGGGTGGGGGTGCAGGGGGACATGAGTGGGGGCCTGCTGGGGGGTGGGGGTGCAAGGGGACATGGTTGGGGGCCTGCTGGCAGGTGCCCCACAGTGCTGGGGGGTGGGGGTGCAAGGGGACATGAGTGGGGGCCTGCTGGGGGGTGGGGGTGCAAGGGGACATGGTTGGGGGCCTGCTGGCAGGTGCCCCACAGTGCTGGGGGGTGGGGGTGCAAGGGGACATGGGTGGGGGCCTGGTGGAGGCTGCCCCTGGTGACTGGAGGGGTGGGGGTGGTGGGAGACATGGTTGGGGGCCTGCTGGGGGGTGGGGGTGCAAGGGGACATGGTTGGGGGCCTGCTGGCAGGTGCCCCACAGTGCTGGGGGGTGGGGGTGCAAGGGGACATGAGTGGGACATGGTTGGGGGCCTGCTGGTGGGTGGGGGTGCAAGGGGACATGGTTGGGGGCCTGCTGGCAGGTGCCCCACAGTGCTGGGGGGTGGGGGTGCAGGGGGACATGAGTGGGGGCCTGCTGGGGGGTGGGGGTGCAAGGGGACATGAGTGGGACATGGTTGGGGGCCTGCTGGCAGGTGCCCCACAGTGCTGGGGGTGGGGGTGCAAGGGGACATGGGTGGGGGCCTGCTGGGGGGTGGGGGTGCAAGGGGACATGAGTGGGACATGGTTGGGGGCCTGCTGGCAGGTGCCCCACAGTGCTGGGGGGTGGGGGTGCAAGGGGACATGGGTGGGGGCCTGGTGGAGGCTGCCCCTGGTGACTGGAGGGGTGGGGGTGGTGGGAGACATGGTTGGGGGCCTGCTGGGGGGTGGGGGTGCAAGGGGACATGGTTGGGGACCTGCTGGCAGGTGCCCCACAGTGCTGGGGGGTGGGGGTGCAAGGGGACATGAGTGGGACATGGTTGGGGGCCTGCTGGCAGGTGCCCCACAGTGCTGGGGGGTGGGGGTGCAAGGGGACATGAGTGGGACATGGTTGGGGGCCTGCTGGCAGGTGCCCCACAGTGCTGGGGGGTGGGGGTGCAAGGGGACATGAGTGGGACATGGTTGGGGGCCTGCTGGCAGGTGCCCCACAGTGCTGGGGGGTGGGGGTGCAAGGGGACATGTGGCTTGGCTGGGGGGCATGCCCATGGTGGATGGGCTGCCTGCGGGACATGACCAGGGGTGCAGGGTAGTCCCCTGTGGTGTGGCTTGCCTGCAGAGGTCATGGAGGGGGTAGAGGGGAGACCTGGGAGGACCCACACTGGCAATTCACCTCTTCAACTTCCCGCACACCCACGTAATACACTGCCCCACTCGCACAGGCCCAATCGCGTGTAGGATTTCTCGCGCACCCCTGTAATACACGTACCCAGGCCAATCGCGTGTAGATTTTCTAGCGCACCCCTGGAATCCACGTACCCAGGCCAATCGCGTGTAGCATATCTCGCGCACCCCTGAAATCCACGTACCCAGGCCAATCGTGTGTAGATTTTCTCGCGCACCCTATAATACACGTACCCAGGCCAATCGCGTGTAGATTTTCTCGCGCACCCCTGAAATCCACGTACCCAGGCCAATCGCGTGTAGATTTTCTCGCGCACCCCTGAAATCCACATACCCAGGCCAATCGCGTGTAGATTTTCTCGCGCACCCCTGTAATACACGTACCCAGGCCAATCGCGTGTAGCATTTCTCGCGCACCCCTGAAATCCACATACCCAGGCCAATCGCGTGTAGATTTTCTCGCGCACCCCTGTAATACACGTACCCAGCCCAATCGCGTGTAGCATTTCTCGTGCACCCCTGAAATCCACGTACCCATGCCAATCGCGTGTAGATTTTCTCGCGCACCCCTGAAATCCACGTACCCAGGCCAATCGCGTGTAGATTTTCTCGCGCACCCCTGTAATACACGTACCCAGGCCAATCGCGTGTAGAATTTCTCGCGCACCCCTGAAATCCACGTACCCGCTCAATCGCGTATTTAACTTCCCGCGCGCCACTTTTTTGATGCGCTGGGACTCTACCGCCTGCCTTCGTGTGGCGGCCGTGTTTCAGCTTGTGCGTGTCTTTGGCTGTGCGTGGCTTTGCCCTATTCGATTCCATGAATACGAGTGGTTCGAGTGCGTGTGGGCGTTCCGTCTGCTTCCCTGCAGTACATCCCCAGCTACGCCCTTATTTTCGCGTGTTGTTCCCCATTCCGCGCGTTACGCCCCATGTCCCGCCCACTTTCTGGTGTGTGCGCTGCGGTTGTGCGCTTTCACTGTGCGCGTCGCGCACGCCTTTCACGATGTTGCAGTGACGTGTGCACCATGCACGGGTTTGGCACACATCCCGAGGAAGACACGCGCAGGGACTTCCATGAATCGCACGCGTGCGCGTGCGCCTCTTTTTTTCCGCTTGCGCCTGCTTGCGCCTGCTTGCGCGTAGATTTTCGGCGCACGTTTGTTCCATGAATCGGCCCCCATGTGTCAGTATGAAGATAAAGAAGACGTAACTATACTACAATCAAAACTAAACAATGAGCAACGTAGCATTTTTCAAGAAGTAACAAAATAAATTGCACATGGTGTACAACATGAAAACAAAGAATGCATCTGCCAAAATTACAAACCTATACTATTGTATGTCAGTGGTGAAGCTGGTTCTGGCAAAACATTCCTAATCAAAATAATCAGTAAGTTCCTTCAACAATTGACAAACAACAAACTGTCAGCTGTTGTCACTGCCCCCACAGGTTTAGCTGCTTACAAAATAGGTGGTGTCACTTTACACCGATTACTACTCCTGCCAGAAGAACACCAACACAAATTAGACTATTACAAACTTTCTACAGAAGCTGCAATGGAACTACGCAGAGTATTGAAACAAATGAAAATGCTACTAATAGATGAAGTGAGCATGGTGTCCAACCTAATGTTGGCTTTGATTCACCTCAGATTACAAGAAGTATTCAAAACAAACTATGAAGAGCTCTTTGCAGGAAAACACATTATTGTTTTCGGAGATCTTCTTCAATTAACACCAAGAAAAGGTGAGCCTATTTTTAAAACATTAGCACACAAACTCTGCTGTAAAACTGTTGGCAGCATTGGAAATGTCAACCTTTGGCAACATTTCCAATACAGAGAACTAACAGAAAACATGCGGCAATCTGCAGATCTCACTTATGCCAACATCTTAAAAAGTATCAGAGTTGGTATACTTTCTAAAGAAGCAGAAGCAATATTGAAAACCCGACACATTCATGCACTTTATGGTGACAATGCATGTGCTACAGATGTTATGGAAGAATTAGCCCACAAAAATGTCAATTGCATGGCCTTAATGCCAACTCTTGCAAGCTGTTTAAAATTCAATGAAATAATTGTAAGTAAAGAAATGCAACCAACAATGAAAATTAACGCCACAGACAAATTAGATGTACATGGTATGACACTACCCATGTGTGACCAAGCCACAACAAGACTAAATAGTTTCGAAAAATCAATCTCAAACACAGCAGGCTTGGATAAGATATTAAAATTATCCTTAAATTGCAGAGTAATGCTTAAACGTAACCTTGATGTGGACCAAGGACTAGTTAATGGAGCACTGGGTACAGTTGTTGGCTTTCAAACATACCCACGTGACAACAAAATTCAGTCTGTCAATATTCTCTTTGACAAACTTTCAGAAGTAAAAAGGATAGGACGCTCAACAGCTCGATTCCTTCTCTTCAAATACATGTATGTACGCAGAGAACAATTTTCTCTAACTCTTGCATACGCAGTCACCATTCATAAATCACAAGGTCTTACCCTAGACAAAGCAATGATAGACATTTGTAACATAGTCTTTAAAGAAGGCTTGAGCTACGTAGCACTATCACGCTTACGTACAATTAACGGTCTATTTCTAATCAACTTTGATGCAAGTAAAGTAAACGCTGATATTCCTTGCATTTTATAATACAATAGACTTCGCTCACTATACACCCCCCATCTAAACACATATTTTGTGCCACAAAAAGTAAAACATTCTAAAAGAAAACTAAATCAAACAGAAATGCAACAGGATGTCACTGCAAATCCTCCAAATAGAGTAAAAGAAACTAAAACTTCATCAAGTACCACAAACATAAAAGAACCCATTAGGGAAAGTAAACCAGGTACTTCATCAAAGAAGGAAGACAACCTAAAAAAAAATCAATCAGATACAGAACTACCTGGTCCATTTAAACTCTCAAATATAGTTGGAGTAAGTTGCTACGCAAACGTAGCAATAATATTCTATTGTTGACAACATTTACTTACACAGGAAGAAATCCCCAATGAACGCTTCATATATATATCAATACCTAATTGTGAATCAATCACATTTCAGCAACTTGTACAAAATGCAAACCATGGTAGGTTATGTACTACCTGCAATTCGGATAATCGCTCCGCGTTAGTAATACAAACACATAGTAAATACGTAATACTAATGCTTCTATGTTACAATGCAGATGGTACCAAAAACAACTGCAAGCTGACTGGATTCACACATGGTCAAATATCACTTGGTAAGAAAACCTTCACAACATTAGGTATAATCTACCACGCAGGAGCTACAACGAATTCAGGGCACTACACTGCATGTATACAAAAGAAATGTGGATGGTTTGAATGTAATGATAGTACCATTACTCTAAAGCAGAGATTACCAGCAAATCTTACAAACGCTTATTTAATGTTCTTAAAACCAAAATTTGATAACTAAACTGTACTTAAACCTTAAGTAAACTTGTAGTAAAAAAAATATAAACTGTTAAAATATTCCAAAAGCTATCTAACTGCCCAAAGATTCTACAGCAACTAATCTGATAAATGAATACCACTAAATTAGAGCAAAAAATAGACAGTTAGAATACGCCAATTGGTATCTAACTGTCCCAAAATTTAACAATATCCAAACAGATAAATCAATACCACTAAAATATATAAATAAAATAGACAGTTAGAATACGCCTACTGGTATCTAACTTCTCCAAAACTTTACAATATCCAAACAAATAAATAATATGTTACTGCTCCAAAAAACTGAAACAAGCCAATGTATAAAGCATTAGCCAGAAGCAACAAGTGAACACAGAAAACAAACAAATAAACTGTAGCATAACAGAAAAAAGTTTTTTTTTAATCCAACATGGATTTTTTTTTCTCCCTCAGACCCAATGATTTTATCAACAAACACAGAAACTGAGCAAATTGCACAGTACTCTGGTTTGTAATCTACTAAATATGAGGGTCCATAAAAAAAATGTTGATTATACAATGTAATAAGTCATTACAAAATACTAATACTAACATGCAATTTTCTTTTATCACTGAAATGTACAAGAAATACATGTACTCCAGTTACTAAACCAAACAGTAAGTATATTATAATAAGTACAATCATTGCAGCATATCACACCCATAGTGGCTTATAACGTTGTTCCTTATAAATTTGTTTTTGACTCAAAGTTATAAGCAACTATGAGTGTGATATGCTGCGGTGGTTGTGGCCAGGGCATAGAGTCTTGGGTGCATGGCCAAATGGCCATGCACCCAAGACTCTATGCCCTGGCCACAACCACCGCAGCATATCACACCCATAGAGCCAAACATTTCAACTATGGCCCATGGAAACTTTTAATGTCCGCAGACATTATGAGTGTTCTTAGAACACTTTCAACTTGCCAGCAAACAATACGGACAGCGTCCTCAGAACACCCCCATTTTTTCATTTGCGAACATTTCAGGACACTGCGAGTGTTCTTAGAACACATTCAACTTGCCAGCAAACACTACGGACAGCGTCTTCAGGACACCCCCTATGAACATTTCAGGACACCGCAACAGTTCTTAGAACACTTCCAACTTGACAACGAACAATACGGACAGTGTCCTCAGAATACCCCCATTTTGTTTATTTGCGAACATGTCAGGACACCGCGAGTGTTCTTAGAACACATTCAACTTGCCATCGAACAATACGGACAGCGACCTCAGGACACCCCCATTTTGTTAATTTACGAACATTTCAGGACACCACGAGTGTTCTTAGAACACATTCAACTTGCCAGAGAACAATACTGACAGCGTCTTCAGGACACCCCCTACGAACATTTCAGGACACCACAAGTGTTCTTAGAACACATTCAACTTGCCAGCGAACAATACGGACAACATCTTCACGACACCCCCTACAAACATTTCAGGACACCGTGACAGTTCTTAGAACACTTTCAACTTGACAGAGCACAATACGGACAGCGTCCTCAGAACACCCCCATTTTGCTTATTTGCGAACATTTCAGGACACCGGGAGTGTTCTTAGAACACATTCAACTTGCCATCGAACAATACGGACAGCGTCCTCAGGACACCCCCATTTTGTTTATTTACGAACATTTTAGGACACCACAAGTGTTCTTAGAACACATTCAACTTGCCAGACAACAAAACGGACAGCTCTTCAGGACACCCCCTACGAACATTTCAGTACACCGCGAGTGTCCTTAGAACACTTTAAACTTGACAACGAACAATATGGACAGCGTCCTCAGGACACCCCCATTTTGTTTATTTTCGAACATTTCAGGACACCGCGAGTGTTCTTAAAACACATTCAACATTCCATCGAACAATACGGACAGCGTCCTCAGGACACCCCCATTTTGTTTATTTACGAACATTTTAGGACACCGCGAGTGTTCTTAGAACACATTCAACTTGCCAGAGAACAATACGGACAGTGTCCTCAGGACAACCCCATTTTGTTTATTTGCGAACATTTCAGGACACCGCGAGTGTTCTTAGAACACATTCAACTTGCAAGAGAACAATACGGACAGCGTCTTCAGGACACCCCCTATGAACATTTCAGGTGTCATAAATCACCAAAGTATCAACTGAAAAGGATACAGTAACCAAAAAAGGATACAATTTGGTAGGGCTTTTCTGGATCCTATCTTCACACGACTTGATTGTAGGCAGGTCAAATTAGACCTTCCAAATGATACAACTCTCTGACTGAATAAAACAGGCAGAGAGATGGATCACTGGAAAGGGCGTGGGAATTGTATAGGAAGTATGCCTAGAATAGATAAGTATCATAAGACACTGTCGCAAGTCAAATACTAAGAAACACAGAATTGAGATTAATTCAGACACTGACCTTAAGGCTAAACTGAAGAATTCCAGGACAGTTTCTTGAAGAGTTCCAAGAGTTAAACAAACGACAAAGGAAGGGAAGATTAGTAAGGGAGACTTATCCCGAACGGCACGAGGCTCTCGCTAGATACCGGGTTGGTGCATCACAGGATAGCGTCCAATGTACTGTGCACAATCACCTTCCAATAGTTCATGAAATACTTCCTTTCCCACGAAGAATAAAATAAGAATCTCACCTGTTGACTGTCACAGGTACCAAAAGTTCTAAGTAGTTCAGAAAAACACGTGCAGATTTGCACGCGACAGCATACACACAGCCAAACCAGCCGCGCGTGTAGACAGCGTTTCCGCCTGAAGATTTAGACACGCGAACAGGATTCACGCAGCTCTGGACAGCCGCGCTTGAAGACAGCGTCCGCGTGGAGATTTGGCACGCGAACAGGATTCACGCAGCTCAGGACAGCCGCGCTTGCACACAGCGTCCGCGTGGAGATTGGCACACGAACTGGATTCACGCAGCACAGGAAAGCCGCGCTTGCAGACAGCGTCCGCGTGGAGATTTGGCACGCGAACAGGATTCACGCAGCTCTGGACAGCCGCGCTTGCAGACAGCGTCCGCGTGGAGAATTGGCACGCAAACAGGATTCACGCAGCTCTGGACAGCCGCGCTTGCAGACAGCGTCCGCGTGGAGAATTGCCACGCGAACAGGATTCACGGAGCTCTGGACAGCCGCGCTTGCAGACAGCGTCCGCGTGGAGAATTGGTACGCGAACAGGATTCACGCAGCTCTGGACAGCCGCGCTTGCAGACAGCGTCCGCGGGGAAATTGGCACGCGAACTGGATACACGCCACCCAGGAATTAGCGTGTGGAGGAAAGTAGGCTCAAATTAGACCAAAGAAGTTTGCTGACACGAATGCGAGAATGCAGGTCCGGAGTTCAGCTACAAACGTCAAAATTGACTTAATCAGAAGCAGCGAATGGAGTTTCCACGCTGCTTATGTACGCACTGCCGTGATACACGTTACGGGCCTAAGTCACGTGAAAATTAACGACGTGAAAAATGCAGACGTCGTTTTCCGGGCAATGTATCGAACAACCTCCATTTTGAGTAAAAAGGTCTACTGGATCTATGGGCGTAACTCATCTTGTATGGAGAAGTTGTTCCTGGTCCAGAGGTATGACCGGCAGGCATGACATCAGGACACCGCGAGTGTTCTTAGAACACATTCAACTTGCAATCGAACAATACAGACAGCGTCCTCAGGACACCCCCATTTTGTTTATTTACGAACATTTCAGGACTCCGCGAGTGTTCTTAGAACACCTTCAACTTGCAGTCGAACAATACGAACAGCGTCCTCAGAACACCCCCATTTTGTTTATTTACGAACATTTCAGGACACCACGGTGTTCTTAGAACACATTCAACTTGCCATAGAACAATACGGACAGCGTCCTTAGGATACCCCCATTTTGTTTATTTGGGAACATTTCAGGACACCGCAAGTGTTCTTAGAACACATTCAACTTGCCAGAGAACAATACGGACAGTGTCTTCAGGACACCCCCTACGAACATTTCAGGACACTGCGAGCGTTCTTAGAACACTTTAAACTTGACATCAAACAATACAGACAGCGTCTTCAGGACACCCCTATGAACATTTCAGGACACCGTGAGTGTTCTTAGAACAGTTTCAGCTTGCTTGTGAACAAAACGGACACATATTGCATCCTCAGAACACCCCCCCATTTAGTTTATTTAGAACATTTCAGAACAGCCGTTTTGTCTGCAGACAAATCGAACAACAAGACCGTCTACCACATGAATAAACACAACATTTAACCTATCTCAAACTCTCCCACCCTCCCCAAACACTCTTACACACCAACACACTCTACTAAATACAAATTATAAACCAAATTTCACCGCGCTGTCCACGGACGTCCGCGAATCCAAGATGGTGGCACTACCAAAAATCTGACGCGTCCATGCTCTGCATCGTCCAATCAGTGAACACGTTGCATGTCCGCGGACATCACACAAGCCGATTGGCCAATCAGGACACTATCCGTGGAGCGAACAGGGAAGTGTGTCCGTGGACCAAACACAGATATCACTATTATTTTATGACCTACTTTTTGGTCATTTTTAAAAAAACTACTGGACGGATTTTCACCAAATCTGCAAAAGCACGCTTTTGGGACCAAGCGGCTACTCCTGGTCCAAATTTGGTGTAATTCCGTCCAGCTGAAGTTTTTTCCCCATTCAGACTATGGGAAAAAAAAGTTTTGGGACCCCCGCTATAACTTTGCCCCCCCTGGACGAATCCTCACCAAACGATAAGATTCAGAGTGGGCCATATACTTTTTTTGCAAAGTTTGGTAAGGATTTGTCCAGGGGGAGCGAAGTTATAAGCCGCCCAAAAAGTGCTCTTCCTATGGAAACAGCAACTTAACCATAATTACATGGCCACTACCGTGGCCATGTAATTCAGTGAGAAAACTTGGTTAAAGGCTTATTATAGTTAGGTTGAGCTAGCAAAAACCTATGAAATGTAGTGAAAAAAACATTGTTAAAGGGACGTTATGGTTAAGTTGCGCTACTGAAAACCTATGAAATTCAGTTTAAAAACTTTGTTAAAGGGACGTTATGGTTCCAAGTAAAACCGAAAAACCCTTGAAATTCACCATTTATTGTAAGCTAAGCAACCATAACTCGCGCCAGCACCGTGCACTGCTAAGACTAACACCCAGGACATCAAAGATGACATCACATGTCTGGCTCCCTCTTTTATCCTTTACTGACATGTCTAGGCCAGTAACAGTCAGGAACTAAAAATTCATATACTCATAATTCATATTCAAGTACTATATTTGTAGAGTTATACTTCAAATATGTTCTTACAGTAATTCACTTTGGGTTCACTCACAGCATATGAAACATATAAATAGGGGAAAACACAGATATGGAAACAGTAATGCTTTGTGGGTATAAAGATAATCAGTAAGGTTATCAACACTTTCTTATTGTTCTGCCTTTTTTTAAATCACTTTAATTTCCTGGATATGCTCATATTTCTATACATTGTATGCACACTACTCTCCTTAGGGTCTAGTCACATTATATGATAGTTATACATAGAGAAGTAGTAGCTTTGAAGCAGAGCGTTCATTTCTGTGTATAAAGTTAATCATACTGTTGTTTACTTCATTTTCCCTGTATATGCTCACATTTGTGTGTTGTTATTTGTGTTTTGTTTCAAATAATGCAATTATGTAGTAAGTGTTTTTTATTGGCTAGTTATTAAATGTTGCACAGTAGACAAAACTGTAATAAAAAGCATGTTAGGATGTGCAGTGTTTCCAATGTTTACCTGTTAAACCATGAGTGTATAATATTTCCTTCACTATGTCTATTGTCACTTAGATACTTAGAACATAGAACTGCATCTTATGTAGCAGGGTTCCAAGGAGAGCCAGTGAAGAAGCAGGGCCTTAGTGGGAAGATTGTACTCCTCCTGCTGGGGGTCGTCTTATGTCATCATTTTGCAAATAAAAGGTTCTTTACCTTTAAACTACTGGTTATGTGAAAGCCTCCCTTTGTACATAACATTTGGCGACGAGGATGGGATTGGGACCCGGAGGACGACCCCCAGCGCCTTTTCTACAGATCTAGTGTGCTGGCTGTGGAGCGGAGCCAGCCTGACTTGCCTGAGGGAGGGCCTTTTTCAGTGGATTATTGACGGCCTGACATCCAGTGTGTGGCATCCACCGGAGGGACATTGCTAGCACCAGAGGAAAACCCCTGGAGGCTCCGTGGTCTGTGGGAGCTGGAATTGGACCCCTGCAATTTTGTTGAACTTGTGGAGACCGGGCTGGCAAAGACACGGCTTTGGCACTTTTATAATTGGATTTTGGGTTGTGTGTTTTCCGAGCGGCCATTGGACACCCTGGCCCCACACTGAGCAAGGTTGAGAAAGGAGTCGCCGCCGATGACCCTGGTGAGGCGCTCCAGGGTGAGTACATAACCAAGCAGCTATCTTTTAATTAGTGTCACCTACCTGTTTGGGTGGGAGCTCTATTGGTTAAACCAGAATTGCAAGCTTGTTATTCTATTCTGCAACTTTGAGACATGGCAAATGTGCCTGCTCCTGTGTTTTTTCTGGCAGTGCCAGGTGAACCCAGGGTTAGATGGGAAGACTGGAAGGAAGGATTCAGCAAATATGCCTTAGCAGTGTTTGGTGCCAACTACTCCAATGAGCGCAAGGAGGCATTGCTATTTCACTGTTTGGGAACTGCAGGCCAAGAGGTCTTAAAGAGATTGCCGGAGCCTTCTGACATTTTGGATGCTGGTCCATATGAAAGGACATTAGCCAAACTGGACAGGCATTTTAGAGTGGAGGAGAACATTATATTGGAAAGATATAAATTTGCCACGAGAGAGCAGAAGAATGGGGAAAGTATCGAGGATTTTGTCACGGCTTTAAGGGGCTTAGCAGTGAAATGCAAATTCACTCACTGTCAGGATGAGCACTTGAGAGACCAGCTAATGATTAAATGTTCCAATGACAGTATTAGGAAAGAACTATGGAAAGAGAGGAACCCCACTTTGGATCGAGCAATTGAGATAGCGAAAATGGTGGAACACACAGATAAGTGCATTGAAGTTCTTCAATCGGATACTGTGAACAATGGTAAACCCAAGTTGGATGAGAGTCAGGGTTCAGTGCTGAAGGTGTCAAAGGTTGTTCAGAGGCAGAGTATGTGGAATCCAAGACGCGTCTCGCAGAATGCTAAAAGGAGCGAAGAGAACAGACCGGCTACTGACAGAGGATGGCGTCAATGGGTTCCTGCAAAAGATAGCAGAGGGATTCCCAAAGACATGAATTCTTTCAAGATGGTTAGGGATTTAGGACAATCCAGAGGTTTTCCAGGGAGAAGATGCTTTAGATGTGGAAGCTTGTCGCATATAGCCTCGGATAAGGATTGCTTTGCTATTCATATCATATGCAATGAGTGTGGTGTGAGAGGGCACATTGCCCGATGTTGTAGAAATTTTAATGCTGGGTCAAATCAAGTGCATGAAATAAGTGCAAGTTATGAAGATGAGTCATATTGTGAGGATGGCAGAGAAGTGGTATTTACAGTGAATGCTGTCAATGGCAGAGTGAAAATGCAGAAACCTTATGCTGAGGTTGTAATTCGAGGTGTACCCGTACGCATGCTAATGGATAGTGGTGCTGACTACACCTTGATAAGTGTGGAAGTGTGGAGGAACAAATTCGATAGTTGTACTCTGTGGGAAAATACTGTTAAAGCAAATGCTTATGGAGATGTTCCCATAGATATTATAGGTTGCTTTGATGCTGAATTACAGTTTAAGGACAGGAAGGCCAAAGGTTGTGTGTATGTTACCAACAGAGGGGGTGAATTGTTGTCATGGAGTGATCAAGCTGAATTGAAGATAAGGCTTGAGGCAAGTCATCCCGAGCAGGTAATGTCTGTTGCGGGAGGAGAGCCCACAGAGATACAAACCACGTTATCTGGGAAATTGGGGTGTCTTAAGGGCTTTGTACATGTAATTCGCCTAAAGAAAGGAGCTGTCCCTAAGATTGCAAAACTGCGAACTATTCCTCTTGCTCTTAGAGGAGATGTAGAGGAAGAACTCAAGAGAATGGAAAGAGATGGTGTCATTGAAAAGATAGAAGCATCTGAATGGGTCAGTCCTATAGTTGTAGTCAGAAAAGGCAATGGGTCTTTGAGGCTCTGTATAGATCTTAGACATCTAAACAGCATGGTTGTGGCAGACAGGTTTCCTCTTCCCCGAATAGATGATTTGATGGTGGGAGTAGCTGGGTCAAAAGTGTTCTCCATACTAGATCTTAAATCTGCCTACCATCAGGTTGAATTGCACCCTAATTCCAGGGATCTCACCACCTTCATCACCCCGATTGGATTGTTCAGGTGTGTTCGCATGCCATTTGGTTTGGTCTCAGCCGCAAGTGTGTTTCAGAGTATTATGCATAAATTACTTGGGGGTGAAAAAGGGGTGATGTGTTATCAGGATGATGTTCTTGTATGTGGGAGCGATGAGAAGGAGCATGATGTTCGTTTGAAAAGAGTTTTGGATATTTTGAAGGAGGCAGGCCTCACCGTTGCCTTGGAAAAATGTACTTTTAAAGCCAACAAAGTGGTGTACCTGGGTCATGAGATCACTGGGGAAGGGGTTAGACCCAAGGAGGAGGCTATTGAGGCCATAAAAAGAATGGAGGAGCCCAAGTCTAAAGGGGACATACTATCATTTTTGGGACTGGTGGAGTTTTACGGCAAATTTGTCAAGGGGTTAGCAGAAATGTCGAGGAATATGAGATTTCTCACTCGCAAGGGAGTCGTTTTTAAATGGTGTGACCGGTGCAAGAAAGAATTTTTGATGATAAAAGAGGCTATTGTCAATGCTCCCATTTTGAAAATATTTGAGGAAAGTAAACCCACATTGCTTTTTGTTGATGCCAGTGATTATGGTGTTGGGGCTGTTCTGATGCAGGAGGATCAGACAGGTTTACAGACTGTGGCTTTTGCGTCCAGGTCTTTGAAGGGCCCAGAATCTAGATATTCAGTTATTGAGAAGGAGGCTCTAGCATGCATTTGGGGTGTCGAGAAATTTAAAAGATTCTTGTGGGGAAGGAGTTTCACCATTTGCACTGACCATAAACCCTTGGTTGGAATTTTTACGAAAGGTGGTTTGGAGGGAGTGTCAAGACGCATTATGAAATGGGTCACGGCATTGCAAGGGTTACAGTATACCATGCTCCACGTAAAGGGGGAGGTTAATGTGGTTGCAGACGCCTTGTCTAGATCTGTCCAGAGGGAAATTTCTGACGATAGTGACTTTACAAGTTCAGAGGAGAGTGCAGAAATATTCCAGGTGCATGAAACATTAAAGAAAAGTGAGTGGGATGTGTCTTGCACGGAGGATGTTGTATATCAAGGAGTACTTACTCTGGTTGCAGAAGGTAAAATTAAGAGCCACAGGGGCGAGATGAATGGTTTTGCCAAAGTGAGGGAGGAGCTATGGATTCAGGATGGTTATTTATACAAGGGTCACCAGATGGTTGTGCCAGTCGGTATGAGGAAGTCTGTCTTGGAGTTGGCCCATGTTGGGCATTTAGGTCTGGCCAGGACGAAGGGACTTGTGAGGTCTGAATTTTGGTGGCCTGGTATCGACAAGGACATAGAGGAACAAGTCAAAGACTATGTGGAATGTATTGAGGGAAACAAAGGCTTGAAAGTGCAAAAAGTTCCCATGGTAGTGAGGGAGTCCCCGCGTGTCCCTTGGGACGAAATTGCGTTGGATCTCCTCTGTCCATTTAATATTGGTGGTGGCAGAGATAGCTACCTATTAGTAGTCATGGATTTATTATCAAAATGGCCGGAGGTATGTGTACTCAAGGACATATCCAGTAGTAGTATAATCAGATTTTTGGAACAACTGTTTTGGAGAGAAGGGTTTCCAAGAAAGTGTTTGTCTGACAATGGGACCCAACTTGTTTCCAGAGAGTTTAAAGAATTCTTAGAGAATCATGGGATTGAGCAGGTGAATACTTCTTTATATCATCCCCAGAGTAATGGGTGTGTGGAACGATTTAATAGGACTCTGATGGAGGCTATTAGGATAGCGGTGGCTACTGGAGGAGATTGGGTGAGAACAGTGATGGAACGCACGTTCCAGTATAGGCTAACTACCCATAGTGTCACAGGCGTGAGTCCATTTGAGATCTTGAGAGGAAGAAAACCAAATACTCATTTATGTCCAGGTTGGATGGACAAATCAAAAATGGTGGATGTGGATCTAGAGAGTGTAAAAAGGAGAATTTTTGAAGCTGGAGTTAGATCCAAGGAGAGGTATGATCAGAAGAATTGTTGTAGGGAACTCAAGGTCAAAGAGGGTGATTGGATTAAAGTCAAGCTCCCCACCAAAGTTCGTAAAGGAGCCTCGTTGTTTTCTGAACCCAAGCAAGTTGTGAAAGACTTGGGTTCGTCAGTGTTGGTCAAAGGAGGAGCTATTTGGAATAAGGAAAGGGTGGCTTTTCCGTTTCAATGTTAATTTGTCTTCAGTTAGTTGGAGACAGGGACTTTCTTGTGACTCTACCTAATCAACCACTAGATGTCATATATCTATGCTCTTGATTTGTGCCAGGACTTGCAGCGCATCCAATGTTTTACCTGTTAAACCACGAGTGTATAATATTTATTTTACAGGTTTCAATTTCAGTTGTTCAATATGTGTTTTACAGGTTTCAATTTTAGTGGGTCCTCACCCACACAGTTACTTGTTATGTTTAAGGAGGAGAGGTGTTAGGATGTGCAGTGTTTCCAATGTTTACCTGTTAAACCATGAGTGTATAATATTTCCTTCACTATGTCTATTGTCACTTAGATACTATAGAACATAGAACTGCATCTTATGTAGCAGGGTTCCAAGGAGAGCCAGTGAAGAAGCAGGGCCTTAGTGGGAAGATTGTACTCCTCCTGCTGGGGGTCATCTTATGTCATCAACTTGCAAATAAAAGGTTCTTTACCTTTAAACTACTGGTTATGTGAAAGCCTCCCTTTGTACATAACAAAGCATTTGTCATTTTACTATTCAGCATTGTAAGATTAATAATATTGCACATCCATCATGTATGTTGCACACAATGCCTATGTTTCTACATGAGTAGCTTAGTATACTGGAAAGAACCTGATAATAGAATGGTATTTGTATCAATGTATTACTTAATGCACTACGTACCTCATGATATTTATTCCAATAATCCTTCACACTTTTTTTATTAACATTACTATAAGAATCCCTTATACAGACTTTTCATGAAAAGTAAATGCACATGTGATGTCATCAGTGATGTCATGAATGATATTTGTGATGTCATCTTTGATGTCATGGGGGTTATTCTTAGTAATGCACGGTGGTGGCGTGAGTTATGGTTGCTTAACTTACCATAACTGGCGAATTTCAAGGGTTTTTCGGTTTTACTTGGAACCATAACGTCCCTTTAACAACGTTTTTTTCACTGAATATATATATATACACTAATAACTTTGCACTGGAGTCATTCCTCCTTCTTTTCCTTTTTCTGTATTCATGTTTGACTTTCCATCTGAAGTAAAACTCACTTGGAAGTTAAGAGAAGAGAGGAATGGGCACAGTCAAAAAAGGAAGCATGCCTTGACATAACCTCAAGCCCTTCCTCAAGGGTTTGGGCAAAGAAAAGGAGGAATCACTCAGCAGCACACAGGTGTAATTTATACAGCTCTGGGATTCTGGTCTACCTCAAGTAGCAAAATAACAGTGGCCCTATCTGTCACCTCAGACATTAGTCTACAACTCATCAGCTCAGAAACAGCCAATGCAGCCCCACTATCAGTATTGACTGCTGTTGTCATGGGTAAGAACGTGGGAGGACAAAGGAATTGAGGAACCTATCAAACCAACTGTATCCTTACACGAATCCTAGAAACGCACTCAATAGTATTATTTTGACAGCAGAGGTCTTCACAGGGGCACAATACAACAAAACCTAAATTTGGGGGTGGGGCTGACTGGTGATGGGAGACGCCACTTCAGAAACTTGGCAGGGAAAACTTGGAGGATCTGCTCCTTCTGTTCTACACCAAGGGTTGTATGGCGTGGGGCCCAGGTATCAAATGGTAGCGGCCCAGCATTACACATAAGTGCACACACACACAAAACAAAACGCTAAATCATGGCCGGCTTTTCGGCGACGTCATTCAACATTTCGATAGGAACATTGTGCAACACAAGTTGTTTTCAGGTCATGAACATACTGCTTTTGTGTATTTTAGAGGACGAGGATGGGGAGTCGCCTTTGCCAAGCATCTTTCACCATAGGAGAAACGTGCGAATCAGCACACGCTGGCCAAAGTGTCATCTTTCATTGGATACTTGTTCTGTTGCTTATAAGGCCGCCAAGGGTTGAATCGTCTTTGCCAGGTATGCATTTTTTTTTTATATTTTACATTCTGAAGCCAACTTTAAAAACGTAGGCAGAAGGACAATCCAGCGCCAGACCATGAACATTTTCCAAGATTTCTGAGGTGAAGTGTATATGGCCATAAAGCATTGGTTTACTCAGTGGACTTATGATAAAATGCATTGGTACATGTCTGAAAGGTACTTCTTCTGTCAGTCTCAAGGTCAACACGAGTGATAATTTTTCAGTGTCATTAGCATCATTTGTGAGATGTCGTATTTTCTATTTCAGGACAGATTATGAAAAAAACGCCATGTAAATATGTTTTCTAAACGTTGTATTCTTACTATATGTACCGAAATATTTTATGATACCATTTTGTTAGACAGAACATGATCATGCAAAAACATGACATAGGCCCAAAGGGAGAGATAGCTCAGGGGTAATCTCCCAATAAACAGCCCTTGGCAACAGCAAACACCATGCAACAATGGTTCAATCTGTGACGAGTGCTTAGAAGCTGAAGGAGTCCGTTATGAAGTGCTATATAAACAGGAGTCAAGTCCTAAAAATTAAAGTGGGGGGACTCATCAACAAACGCAATGGGATGTGACGTCGCCAGATATTTGCATATGAAGGTGAAATATGCACATTTCATTAAATTGGCTTTGCATAACCACCCAAATTGAACAAGACGAATGGCGTTTGCCTTCCATAAAATCAACACAAATAACCTAGACAGGATATTTTCGTCTAATAGTGTTTTTTGAAAACTTTAAAAGGTGTGCATGTTTTAAACTCCAAGAACCAATACAAATGTTTTCCCTGGGACTTGCAGTACCGAAATGGGATATTTCACCTTTAGTTGTTTGTTATTTTACATCAGGTTATATAGTGCAGTGGTGAAGTGTCCAGCCTACAAACCTGATGACTGCAGTTTAATCCCTGAGGGCGGCTTTAATTCATAAATTCAAAGAGGACATCCAATGCTTCTCTTTTAGCAAGGGGAGACTGAGTTCCACCTCTGAATAAAGTGGGTGGACCCCGTTCCCCCGTGTGTACCCTCGACTTGTGCCCTCTATTTAAATCATACATAAAATAACTTAAATACTGTTTTTCAATAAACATCTATCCGTATACTGAATATAATGTAATGGACCACTGGCAATTGAACCCAATCCCTGCACAGTGTGTATGCCCGGTCACAGAGGGAAGGTGGCTCCTCAGGGGCACAGCCTTCAGAGGCCGATTCATGGAACTAATGTGAGCTGAAAAAGCCCGCGCAAGTGTGCGGAAGCGTGCAGAAGCGTGCGAATCGCAGCGCAAGTGCGAAAATCGGAGCGAAACCCGTGTGCAGCGATTCATGGAAGTCCGTGCGCGTGTAAATCCATGGATGTGTGCTAAAATCTTGCGTGGTGCACGCTGGCGCACACTTCTTCAAACAGCGTACGCTACGTGCACAGCGAAAGCACATATAGCGAAGCGCACACAACAAAAATAGGCGTAACACGGGGCGTAACACGCGGAATGGGGAACAACGCGTGAAAATGTGGGCGTCACAGGGGAAGTACAGGAGGCAAATACGTGGAACGCCCACACGCGCGCCTACAACACGTATTCATGGAATCGAACGGGGCTAACGCGTGCGCAAAAAAAGACGCAATAATCTGGAAACACGTACGCCAGCAGGAAGCAGGCGTACGTGGACCCGCGCAGCATAAAAGTGCACGCAAACAACAAACAAGCTCAGACGCCAAGATGAATATACCGTTCCTCGCAGCAGTGGTCGTGGGATACCGCAGGAGGAGGAGGAAGATAGTCAGGCCCAGAATTTTTACACCCAGAACCAGCATTTTTGGGATGCCTGATGACCAGGTGTATGGGAGGTACAGGTTTCCACCTCACATAATACTCGACCTGGTGAGTGAGTGGGAGGATGACCTCACATCACCCATCCTGTGCTCCCAAGCACTGAGCCCCTTGCAAAAGGTGCTCAATGTACTGCACTTCTTGGCCACTGGTTAATTTCAGTGTACTACTGCCAAGAGTGGGGGGGGTATCACAGGCCACGCAGTCACGCTGCCTGCACCAGGTGGTGGCCATCATGACTGCACACCCATCAGTCCGCAGGCACATATACCTGCCCAGAACACCTGCAGAAAGGCAGGCTGTCATCAAGGATTTTTAAGGGGTGGCACACTTCCCCAAAGTGCTAGGTGCCATTGACTGCACCCACGTCCTCCCAGGGCAACTGAGCACATCTACAGAAACTGCAAGCACTAGCATTCCATCAACATGCAGGTAGTATGTGATGCCAAGGGAATCATCACCTCAGTGTATGCCAACTATCCAGGGTCCACCCATGGCAGTTTCATTTACAGAATGTCAACCCTAAACCGGGACCTAGAAGCTGGGCGGCATGGCGATACATGGCTGCTTGGTGAGTATAAATGCACATGCATGCATGTCAGATACTGAGTAATGTCACAACCCCACTAATTATACCCATCATCACCTCCCCAGGGGACAGTGCCTACCCACTGAGCACCCACATGATGACGCCAATTCGGAACCCCACCAGACCACCTGAGGTAAGATACAACACAGCCCATATTGCAACCCGGGGCATAGTGGAGCGTGCATTCGGAGTGCTCAAGTCACGCTTTCGCTCCCTTGACCACTCTGGTGGGCAGCTGCTATACGCGCCCCCAGTAGTGTGCAGGATCATAGTGGCAGCATGTGTCCTGCACAATGTTGCAACACGCCGGCGCCTGCCCGTGGACATGGTGGTGCCCCCACATCCCCAACCACAAGCACGGCCGCTGCACATGGGAGGGGAAAGGGCACGTGGTGAGGCAGTCCGTACGCTGCTGGTGGCTAATTACTTCACCTAAAATCACACCCCTGTGGAGAGCACACAGCCCTGGCACATACCAGCTGACAATCAATGATGATGACATAAGGGACAGTCAACTGTCACAACCATACCAGCCTGAGATTGGTCACCTGGAATTGTTACATTGTGTGCATCCCTACCTGCCGAAAGACAACCAATGCTGTGTCACAAAAAAAGCACACATTTATGTTGCATGAATGACTACCCCCTTGCAAAATACAACATGAAAATAGCGCCATGTCACCCAACCCCTCCCCAGCTCTGCCACCCAACACACCATGGCATTTCATGCAATGTGAAATCAAACAAAGCAATGCACAAGACCTTACACAAGTGTCACAAGTGCACTGTCCCAAATGAAACCTGCCCACAGACAATATGCTCCCAGTAATCAATAACAAACAGCACACATGAACAAATACCACCAACACACCATGAAACATTGCAAAAACATGACAGTACTAAGTCAAAGTAGTGGTAGTCTTACAACCTGAATAAGCCAGCACATCGACCCCTTCCAACTGTAGAGTGTTGCTGCCATGCAAATGTGTCAGTGTACTGCATACAACATGAACTCCATCTGCAAAGGAGACAGCCTTGTGAAGACATGAGGAAGGAACCTGCAAATTAGGAGGAAGACATGGATGCACAAGCACCTATCAATACACCATGCAGTGTACAATACAACAACAATACCCACTAGAGATTTACAAACAGTATTGACTACAGACTGCCCACACAGCTCATGGGAGCCCAATGTCACTGTGTAAGTCACTGTCACTTGGTCACACCCTTTGCAAGCCCATGGAAATGGGAAGCAGGAGGGGTGTGTGTGTCACAAACCCAAGCATCTAACCCAAACTCAGGACAAGCCTGCATGTGCCCAGCCGGAATACAGTGGATGCCCATGGGAGCCACACAAGGCAACGCACTGTTAAAAAAAAAAATGGCCATGTTGGGACCAGGGGGGGTGGGAGGCCACCCAGGAGGTTCGAGGACATGGTTCACACCAACACCCTCCTGCGTGGATGTTGTGAAAAAATAAATACCTCCATGGGCTCATGGCCTGCACGGTTATGCCATTGTGGGAGAACTGCTGTCGCTCTCTTCACCCTCTGCTGCTGCATCAGGAGGTGGTGGCACTATGAGAGGCAGCCCACGCAAAGCCCTGGTATGGTCCTCCATGGCAGCAAGCATGCGGGTCTGGAAGGTCTGATTCTGGAGGATTAAACTACAGAGATCCCCATGCAGCATGTCACGGGTTGCCTGTACTTCTGCACGCATGGCCTCGCGGGATGCCTGGATCTCCTCACGTGTTGCCTGTAGCTCAGCTGAGAGCGATCGTGTGAGCTGCTCCAGCTGCTGTTCTGCCCTAACATTTCGGGAAGCCTCAAGTTCAAGCAGACTCTGCCTGAGGTTATGGAGTTCTACCCTCAGGGCTTCCCTGTGGCCCTGTGACTCTATTGATATGGATTTGCGCATAGTCTCCAGTGCCGCCCGTCGGTCCCTGTTGGACGCCAACATGTCTTCCCTGTGTTATTGGCAAATGGAGTCTGTTGCCTGCTGTTGTTGCTCCATCTGCCTTTCAGGGGGGATAATGGAAGTGGCCACCCTCTCCATTGCCTGAGACATCATTTCTACTGATGCTGCCTGTTGGGTTGACATACCGTACATGGAGTTTTCCCATACAGTATTGCCTGGTGGCGCACGGCCACCGCGTCGGTGGGCACCACACCTGTTTGGGGCAAGGCGATCTGCACCTTGCTGTGCTGGCACTGCCTGAGGCTGCAGGACTGCATTCCCCCTCTGATTTGCTGGCCCAGGAACAGGATCAGATGCTGTGGAGCGTGACCCTGCATCCGTAACCGGCAAAGGCGGACCTACCAACACTGACATCCCCATAGAGGGTTCTACCCCTGGTCCAGGAGGGTTGGACAGAACAGAATCCCAGCCAGAAACCCACTGACCTGCGATAGCACATAAGTCTCATCATCCGACTCAGCACCTGAATAGAGGTCTGGGGAGCTGCACCCAGAGGCACCCCTCAACAGTATGGTCTGCAGTACCAAAGTGTTTTCACCCACCACCACACCACGCCCACGACTGGTGCCTGGTCATGGCTGAGAATCCTCCTGGGTCTGCACCATCTCCTGAACCTCACCAGCATCAAGTGCAACGTCACCTGCAAAAACATGAAACACAAGAAATGGAAACAGGCATGAGCACCATAGCACACACATAGGCCTGACAAGACAGAGATCCTGTACATGGTTAACACATGTCCCACATGACCATAACCCTGGCATGCATGCACTGTCAATGATTCTGAAGGGGCATCAAAAAGGCAGACAATGAGGACACGAAGATGGAAAAGCAACACATTCGCAGCATGTCGTGTATCACTGGCATCACACATCAGCCTGTGAGTGGCATGTCCAATACACATACATGACACATGCCAGCACACAGATGTCATGTAGCATAGCCATGGTAAATTAGACAACTACAGCGATATGTCAGTGAATGATTACTGTCACACATCCATATCACATGGACATGATGAGAAGATTAATGCAGAATAGTGTTGCAAAATATGCATGTGCCGCACACTGCAACACATCCTGTGTACAAATAGACAGTGATTGTAGGCAGATGAACACATCAATGGTTGCTCACTTGAACATGACAGGAAACAACTATCATGTCCCACATGCAAACAGGCCCTAAAAATAAATTTCAGCAGACCAATACTCCCTCGCCCTGAATGGTTTAAACATTCACATAACCAGGTAACTAAAGTGGCACAATGTGGGGTGTAAACAATGACAGAAGCATGTCACATATGTGGCATTAGGGATGAAAAAAGCATTTGAAAAATGGGATAATTTAAACAATCAGCCTGAATGAACACAGAAAAAATCAGAATAATGTTGTTGCAAGATGATAGTTCAAGTGCAACAGCAGTAATGTGGGGCTAATTGGCTACTGTGGGCAGAAGGGATACTGTCATACCCAAATCAAAGGCACATAATTGTATTGGAGGAAGCACATGGGTGACCCATAACACTCAGGAGTACACACCCTTACCTGGCACTCAATCAGAACCCGTCACCCAAACAACATACACATGGATTACAAACACATGCATGGGCACTCACCGGACAATGCCTCGTAATCAGGTAGCTCTCCCACGCCTTGGATCTGTTCCTCTGTGATGAAGGTCCCAGCAACAGACTCATGTTCAGTGAGTTTGTTGTCCTCTGGTGGAGACCCACCGCCAGTCACCAGAGTAGCGGCATGATTTGAGGCCAGCTTGTTCTTTGCTCTGTGTTTCAGGTCATTCCACCGCTTGTAGCAATCATCAGCTGTGCGCCTCACAAATCCAAGGGCGCTTATGTTGTCCGCGATGGTCTGCCAGTGTGCCCTACGTTGACCAGGTGTGGTCTTGCACCCTGCAGTCACCATCATTTTGCGGCTATGTGCCGACACATAGGTCACAAGTGCATCAAGTTCGGGGTCATTAAAGATGGGCTTCCTTGATGTGCCGGACTGTGTAGCCGTGTCTGGGGTCTCAGCCTGTAGTGCCAGAGCACCCTTCTTCCTCTTTTTCAAAGGTTGAATAGAGCCTGAGTGGCTTGTGCTGCTCTGGTCAGTAGGGGCAGAAGCGGTGGTGGACTGGGTACTGGGAGTGTGCGCATGCACAATGACCATAGGTCTTGGTGCAGGCATTGGCTGAAGTGTGATGTTGGCAGGGGCAACGTCAGTTTGATGGACCAGGACCGACACTTTCCCGGCTGGGAGACTCAGAGCTGGGGTGGATAGAGCTGCAGCTGCCCCTGCAGCCTCCCCACCCTGCCTACTTGGGGCAGCAGATTACATTGCTGCCCCAGATCCACGTGGCCTGGTGACACCAACTTGCACCGGCACACGTGGCTTAGACTTGCTGACCTGGAAGTCAGCCTGGGAGTCATCCTGTGCCGGGTCAGGTGCCACAATGGGCTGGTCCAACAAGGGCTGAGCTGGGATGGTGTCAGCCACATTTCCCTCAACCATGGGGGGGAGCATGGGTGTTCCCTGATTGGTCCTCCACACATGGGGGTATAGGGGCATCCTGCAAATCCTGGCCACATCCCCTACCGTGCCCACCACGCCCACCTTTTGGAGGTCGGCCACCTTTGTCTCCCTTACCGCTTGGTCACCTCCCAACCATGGCACTGATGTTGTTGTGCGTATGGGAGTTGCAGTAAACAATTGTCCTGGGCAATTGGGGGTGAAAGGGGTAGGGTACTAAATGGAATTCGTACCCTAGTGCTCTAGCAAGGCTGTCTGTGACCCCTGGGGAAGATGACGGGTCACGCAATGCACAGGCACCCCGAAAACAAAAAGTAACGTGCACGCAACCCCTCGTAGACCCCGTGCATGGAGAAATGAACCCGCACTACGCTGTGGCACCCAGAAACACAAAAATAAGCGTACGCGTGTTACACGCAGCCTACAATGACCTCTGAAGGGGTACGCGACACACGGGGCAAGCACAGTTGGTAAATGACTGCGCGACTCACCGTCCACCTGGAAAAAGAACGTGAAAAAAACGTGTGTGTGCGCGTTGGCTACACCCCCGCCAAAAACAGATTTGTACGCTGTCTGAGGAGACAGGACAAAAGAAGAAGTGAACGCTATTTGAGGAAACAGGCCCAAAAAAAAATGAACGCTGTCAGAGGTAACAGGGAGTGCGAACTTGAAACGCTGTGAAGCAATCGCGTGTGAACTGACAAGAAGTACAGAATTCACCCACTCGCTCTCCACGAAAAGCACGTACAATGAAATGGGGTCCTACACGTACCTTTTAAAGCGGCCCACACGTACAGCGTCACTTACGCGTGTACGCGCTAAGGCCCTTTCCTCCAATTACACGAGCTGACACTCGGACATGCAGTTTTTGGACGTGTACGGTGAACATGCACCCATGTTGATGGAAACACCCGCGCACGTCACGTCACTTACGCGCGTAGGCCCTTTCCTCGGATTACACGCATTCACACGCGGACGTGCAGGTTTTCACGCGCGCTGAACCACTATGCCCACGTCACGAGGGAAATTCCCACGCAAGTCACGTCACAGAAGTGCTTATGCGCTAAGGGCCTTTGGTCCAATGAAACCGCGCACATGTGCTGATGCGCTTACGTGCGAAGGGCCTTTCCTCAAATTACACGCAGAAGTGCAAGATTTTCACGTGCCAAATCACTCTGTATCAAGCTGGCCACGCAACAACACACGGAGGACCACGCTCCTGCCCAGAAGGCCGAATTACTGCCCCCCAGAGCCCCGAGCACGCTCCCACCTGCCATATGCTGCTGCCTGCCTGCCTGCTGCCCACATGCCCTGCTATTTGCTGCCTGCACATCATCCATCTGCAGGGATGCAGTTGTTGTGACCACCCCTGCTGGAACTGAAGACTCCCGACTGGGATACCATCGCTCCACAGCCCAGCCCCAGGACCCAGTTGCCCACCCACACCTGCCTCTGGGGTTGCCATGTTGGGCACACCACCATCTGGCACCACTGGCAACCATCAGACAGAGAGGCAGAGGGCCACCAGCTTCAGTGCCAGGGAAGTTGGTGTCCTGGTGGAGCAAGTCCTGGGACAGTATGATGCCCTCTTTGGAAGTTCTCGCGCCGACTATGAAGGACGGACCAGGATCTGGATGGACATCGTGACTGCCATCAACGAGGAGGGGGTGGCAGTCCGTGACTTCAAACATGTCAAGAAGCGCTGGGAGGACTTCAGGTCCAGGACCCTCGACAAGGCCCGGCGCCTCTTGAAGGCAGCGGATGACAAGGGGCGCCAGGGCCACCTGTCCGACCACCAAATGAGGGTCCTGGAACGCATATGCCCAGCGCTCCACGTCCAGGTCCTTGGGGCAGACCCGTCTGGAGTCGAGCGGTAAGTGTACATGCATACTGATTGGACGCTGTGCGTGTCGTGGTGTGCCAGTAGTGTGCAGGTTGCACATGTGTTTTTGTAGGGCCATGTATGGATGTGTATGTACAGGGGCGTGAGGCTGACACATGCGAGTCCTGTCATGTGTGAGACACATGGATGGTGTATATGTGGCTAAGCATGCAGGCCAAATGCAGATGTGGGAGCACACATGTTTGAATTACTGTGTATGCACGTTGGCATGGTTGTGGTGTCACACATGGATGTTTGTTGCAGCTGCATGTATCTGCACTGTTTACATGTGCATATGTGTGTATTTGACAAGTGTGCAACTGTGATGCAACATGGATGCATGTGGCACTGACATGTAGAAGGCTGAATGCCAGATGTGACATGGATGGCCATCTCATCACTTTTTACAGTTGGTGGACATGCACACATGCATTTAAGTGTGTTGGTGTGTGTGCCTGTGTTGTGTACACCCCGTGTTTCATGTGACGTCCGGCTCACCTTCGGATGCTGATGCTGTTGTATGTGTATGGATGGTGCTGCCTGGTGCAATATTGCTGTGGAATAGCTCATGTGTGTGAGTAGAAATGACATGTGTGTCAGGGAGTGTGATGCCATGTCTGAAGTTTGACACTGCCACTCATGTACAACTGCCATGTGTGTATCAGTCCATTGTACAGTGCCCTGATACCTGTGTTCTATCTCTCCCTGTCTGCAGCGTCAACTGATGAAGAGGGCGGAGAGGGTGCTGTGGAGCAAAGCGGCAGGGATCGCACCACCAGCTGGAGTCGCAAGGCCCGGCTCCCCTCCCAGATTGTCATCTCTTCGGGGAGTGAGGAGTCTGGTGCCGCGTCCCAGGCCGCTGCTGCCGAGGGTAGGTCCAAAAGGGAGAGGTTGGAGATGGACTCTTCAGCAGCAGAAGGGGCAGCTGAGACCCCACAGGGTCCAATGGAAGAAGATGGCATGGAGTCATCCAGGTTGGTGAGGGGTTTGGAGGAGGAGGAGGCCGTGGAAGGGACACACGGGGTCTTGAGATGGGGATTCCACTGCAGTGCAGGGGCAGGGACAGGAGGCAGCACAGGCCGCCGCGGAGGTGCCTGTGTGTAATCCTGTCCCTGATCCTGTGACTGCATCATCCGGCACCAGCAGGGATGCCTACGTCCAGACCAGTTTTCAGGAAGGGGATTGGTGCACAACAACTGGCCTTCCTCTCCCTGCGGACGTGGCTATCCGAGACCATGTTGAGCCTGTCCTGGCTGGGATAGCGTTGCGTCAACGGGGCATGCAAGTTGACCTGCAGTGTTTTCGTGAAGACACTGCACGTCATCTCGGATGCCTCTTTGACCATGTTGACCTACTGGGGCGGGTCAACAGTGCTGGATTCCTCCATGGGCTAAACCTTTTTGCGACCCCCCTCCTCACCTGAAACCCCTACGTGCCGGTCGTCCTCCATGCCATCTTCCCACCCATGTATCACCTGGGTACCCTGTGGAGCTGCCTCTGACCCAGCGGCCAGGCTGATGGAGGACACATCCCTGCCACAGTCGGGAGTCGGACGTCCAGCAGGGGTGGCCACCACGAAAATTGCACCCCAGCCGGAGGAGGATGTGCAGGCAGCAAGAGCCAGGGCACAGGCACAGCAGCAGCAGCAACATTGTGGGAGCAATGATGGCTCGGGGCCTTCAACATCGGAGGGGCAGGCATCAGCCAGAGGGCAGGAAACCCAGGATTGGAAGTGTCTTCCTTGTGGCAGCGTTTGGGCCACGCCATAGATACGGAGTGGCAGCGGGCAGAAGAGGCACGGCTCACAATGGTCAGGGCGGAGAACTCCATGCGGAGGGCACTGAGGCGGGCCGAGTGCCTCGAGGCAATTCGCAGGGAGTTGGAGGCCAACATGTCATCGTCCCTGCAAACCCTCTGGGCCATTGAAGAGGTCCGCCTCCAGGACATTGAGCGGGAGTTAGATGATGCCCTGGCCAGGGACATCCAAAAGTGAGCCGTCGGACTAGCCCGCTGCCATTGTAAATAGTTAGTTAGTTAGTGTTAGGTTTCATGTTGGTCTTCATTTTTTTTTGGGGCACTTGGACAATACCCCACATTTTTTGTATATAGTTCTTCATTAGTTAGTGTATTTTTGTAGGTTTCATTTGGACAGTTGGTCTCATGGACCCAGGATTTCATCCTTATAAATAGTTGGAGTGTGGATTTGTCGGCATTTTCTTTTTTTGATTTTTCCGTGGAGCAATGGATTTTACTTTTTCATTTCTGTTTGGATTTGCTTTGTTGGAAGGAGACTTTGGAGACATTTTTGATTTCATATATTTTGGATTATGATTTCCTTTTTTTATCATTATGTGACATTCCGCATTGTTTTCCTTATGTCCATTGTTTGGTATTTGATATTTCTTTGTTTGGTATTTCTTTCACCACATTTATTGTTCAATACATTTGTTCCCGTACTTCAATGTGTTGTATTCTCTCATTGGTTTCATGCATGTCACGATGTGGGTTTTCACATTCATTGGCACCCATTGTGTGTGTGTGACGGACATGTGTTGATGTACATACATGCCATTTGGGTTGTTTCATGTAATGGGCATTTCAATGTGGGGTGTATGTTATTGGTTGGTTATTTGGGCAGGGGTGGCGTTCCGTGGTATTTTGGTGGCCATGAGGGCCATGATTGTGGGTCATGTTAACATGTTGGGGGGGAAATGAGTGGGGGCCTGCTGGCAGGTGCCCCTCACTGCTGGGGGGTGAGGGTGCTGGGGGCATGAGTGGGGGCCTGCTGGCAGGTGCCCCTCACTGATGGGGGGTGGGGGTGCTGGGGGACATGAGTGGGACATGAGTGGGGGCCTGCTGGCAGGTGCCCCTCACTGCTGGGGGGTGGGGGTGCTGGGGGCATGAGTGGGGGCCTGCTGGCAGGTGCCCCTCACTGATGGGGGTGGGGGTGCTGGGGGACATGAGTGGGACATGAGTGGGGGCCTGCTGGCAGGTGCCCCTCACTGCTGGGGGTTGGGGGTGCTGGGGGACATGAGTTGGGGCCTGCTGGCAGGTGCCCCTCACTGATGGGGGTTGAGGGTGCTGGGGGACATGAGTGGGACATGAGTGGGGGCCTGCTGGCAGGTGCCCCTCACTGCTGGGGGTTGGGGGTGCTGGGGGACATGAGTGGGGGCCTGCTGGCAGGTGCCCCTCACTGATGTGGGGTGGGGGTGCTGGGGGACATGAGTGGGACATGAGTGGGGGCCTGCTGGCAGGTGCCCCTCACTGCTGGGGGGTGGGGGTGCTGGGGGCATGAGTGGGGGCCTGCTGGCAGGTGCCCCTCACTGATGGGGGTGGGGGTGCTGGGGGACATGAGTGGGACATGAGTGGGGGCCTGCTGGCAGGTGCCCCTCACTGCTGGGGGGTGGGGGTCCTGGGGGACATGAGTGGGGGCCTGCTGGCAGGTGCCCCCGACTGATGGGGGTAGGGTTGCTGGGGGACATGAGTGGGGGCCTGCTGGCAGGTGCCCCTCACTGATGGGGGGTGGGGGTGCTGGGCACATGAGTGGGACATGAGTGGGGGCCTGCTGGCAGGTGCCCCTCACTGCTGGGCGGTGGGGGTGCTGGGGGACATGAGTGGGGGCCTGCTGGCAGGTGCCCCTCACTGATGGGCGTGGGGGTGCTTGGGGACATGAGTGGGGGCCTGCTGGCAGGTGCGCCTCATTGATGGGGGGTGGGGGTGCTGGGGGACATGAGTTGGTGATCACTAGTGCAACGTGACACGTGGCCTGGCTAGGGGGCATGGCCATGGTAGACGGGCTGCCTGCAGGACATGTCCAGGGGTGCAGGGTAGTCCACTGTGGTGTGGGCTGCCTGCAGGGACTGTGGAGGGGGTAGAGGGGACACCTGGGAGGACCCACACTGCCAATTCACATGTAGGACTCCCTGCGCACCACACTGGATACACGTAACCCGCTCTGACAGCAAATTCACGTGTGAAAGTTCCCACGCACCCCAGTAATACACATACCCCACTCGCACAGGGCCAATCGCATGAGAAAGTTCCCGTGCACCCCAGTAATACATGTACCCCGCTCGCACAGGGCCAATCGCGTGTGAAAGTACCCGCGCACCCCAGTAATACACATACACCACTCGCACAGGGCCAATTGGGTGTGAAAGTTCCCACGCACCCCAGTAACACACGTACCCTGCATGCACAGGGCCAATCACGTGTGAAAGTACCCGCACACCCCAGTAACACACGTACCCCGCTCGCACAAGGCCAATCGTGTGTGAAAGTACCCGCGCAACCCAGTAACACACGTACCATGCTCGCACAGGGCCAATCGCGTGTGAAAGTTCCCACGCACCCCAGTAACAACCGTACCCCGCTCGCACAGGGCCAATCGTGTGTGAAAGTTCCCGCGCACCCCAGTAATACACGTACACCACTCGCACAGGGCCAATTGCGTGTGAAAGTTCCCACGCACCCCAGTAACACACGTACCCCGCTCGCACAGGGCCAATCGTGTGTGAAAGTACCCGTGCAACCCAGTAACACACGTACCATGCTCGCACAGGGCCAATCGCGTGTGAAAGTTCCCACGCACCCCAGTAACAACCGTACCCCGCTCGCACAGGGCCAATAGCGCGTGAAAGTTCCCGCGCAACCCAGTAACACACATACCCCGCTCGCACAAGGCCAATCACTTGTGAAAGTACCTGCGCACCCCAGTAACACACGTACCCCGCTCGCACAGGGCCAATCATGTGTGGAAGTTCATGTGAACCCCAGTAACAGACGTACCCCGCACGCACAGGGCCAATCGCATGTGAAAGTTCCCGTGCACCCCAGTAATACACGTACCCCACTCGCACAGGGCCAATCGCGTGTGAAAGTACCCGCACACCCCAGTAATACATGTACCCCGCTCGCACAGGGCCAATCGCATGTGAAAGTACCTGCGCACCCTAGCAACACACGTACCCCGCTCGCACAGGGCCAATCGCGTGTGAAAGTTCCCGCGCACCCCAGTAACACACGTACCCCGCTCGCACATGGCCAATCGCGTGTGAAAGTTCCCGCGCACCCCAGTAATACATGTACCCCGCTCGCACAGGGCCAATCGCATGTGAAAGTTCCCGCACACCCCAGTAATACACATACCCTGCTGGCATAGGGCTAATCGCGTGGGAAACTCCCCGCGCCGGGGTGGACATGTATTCGGAGGGGTGCGCGGGGAGTTTTACTGACGTTTTCATGGTTCGGGGCCTGTGCGCAATGTACGGGATTTGTGCGCTGTGCATTGCTCACGGGGAGGGGTTGGGGGCGTAACTGGCGCTACTGCAGGGTCGCTGCACCACTCTGCGCCACGGCTGGTTTTGGAGGCTAAAATCCATGAATACGCTGTGCACGGAAATGTATTTTAGCGCACGCGGCTGGCGCAGAAAGTCACACGCGCACACTGTGCGCCAGCCACGTGCGCCACTTGTGCGCTGAATTCTATGAATTACCCTGTCAAGGTCGTTGGTGAAAAATGAGCACTTTTAATGGAGAGGTATTCATATTTGCCCTAAATTAGCACAGCCGACAGAGGGCCATTAAGTTGATCCAAGTAATGTGGCATGTCTGGAGAAGGGGTGGTGGGCTGTCCCCCCAAGTAATGTTTTAAAATCATTGCTTGAAATGGTGCACAATGTTTGAGAACAATAGAGTACAAAAACTCTAAACACCAAACTGGCTCTCTTACAACCAATTGACAATCCTCCACCCGTACCGGCCAGCCCGTCAACTACAACCTCAACTCAACCAACATTCGAATCTTTTAGTCCAATATCACCAGAACAATTTCTCAAACTCCTATCTGCCCGCAAACCATCTGGATCCCCTCTGGACCACTGCCCAGCCACAACCCTTAAAGAAATCTTTGCCTCCACCTGCGCAGGAGAACACGCAAGATCTATCATAAATGCCTCCCTTTCCTCCGGTATCTTTCCCGAAGCATTCAAAATGGTTCACGTCAAACCTCTAATTAAAAAACCCTCGCTCGACCCCCTCGAGCCCAAAAATTACCGCCCAATCTCAAACACCAGATTCCTCGCCAAACTCATTGACCGAACCGCCTACTCCCAACTAAACGCCTTTGTTGAAGCCAACAATCTCCTTGACCCCGCCCAATCGGGATTCAGAACACGCCACGGAACTGAAACCACCTTAACCTCGATCTGGGACGACCTTAAAATGACAGCAGACTCCGCGGGATGTGCCGCTCTAATCCTTCTTGACCTATCCGCTGCCTTTGACACGATCAATCACTCGATACTCCTAGACCGCCTCCACTCACTAGGAATTCGTGGAACCGCTCTTAAATGGATAGCTTCATTCCTCAAAGACAGGCACCAAATAACGACACTCTCCAGCTTTACCTCCCAAGCCCGACCAGTCAACACGGGAGTCCCTCAAGGAGCATTTCTATCCGCCCTCCTATTCAATCTCTACCTGTTCACCCTCCCACCAATAATTCGTTCACACAACATCCTATGTTACAACTACGCCGACGACACTCAACTTATTCTAAAATTCCAGAACTCGAAACCCAACTCCCAACCCGACCTGGCATCCTGCCTCGTAAACATAGAGCGCTGGATGACCCAAAGCCACCTCTTGTTAAACCCCTCCAAAACAGAAATCATGGTTTGCGGCAACTCCGACCTTCTTCCGCACCCGCTACCCTGGCCACCCGCCATGGGCAACTCACCTACACCCTCCAAAACAGTAAAAAATCTTGGTTGCACCCTAGACTCCGACCTAACACTCTCGCGCCAAGTCAACAATGTCTCAAAGTCCTGCCACCACCACCTTAAAAACCTAAGGCGCGTATTTCCATACCTCTCTTTTCCCAACAGAGTCTCCGCTGTCCAAGCAATCGTTATATCCAGACTGGACTACGGAAACCCCCTTTACCTCGGAATCCATACCTACCAACTGAATAAACTCCAAAGAGCACAAAACGCAGCGGCCAAATTACTACTTGCGCTCAGTCCAAGAGACCACATATCCCCAGCCCTTAAAACACTGCACTGGCTTCCTGTAGCCCGTAGGGTAGCTTTCAAAACCTTATGCCTCTCGCATCGAGCACTGCATAAAACTGGACCGCAATATCTTCAAGACAAACTAATACCTTATCTTCCCACTCGCACCCTAAGATCAAGCTCAGCCGGCCTCCTAGTAATTCCCAAGACAAACTCAGTCAGGCTAGGCGGATCATCATTCTCTGCCCTGGCTCCAACCCTGTGGAACTCACTCCCACCCCACATCCGCTTAACTGAAGACTTAACGTCCTTCCGCAAACTACTGAAAACCTGGCTCTTCCCATAAAACCAATCCAGCATCACCACAATAATACCGACCCATCAAACTACCTGAAGCGAGAATGACAGCTAAATAAACTCGGATGTAAACTAGAAAGACAAGCAGGCTTAAACGAGTAAAGTAGATCAAAACAATGAAACAGAGAATACGAATAAATCATTGAGAAACTCAGGAAATCTGAACCGATCAAAACGACATAATAAACGAGAAGGGAATACAGTGAATGACATAAATGAAACAGTTAGAATGGATGAAGCGTACAGAACAGACAATTACACTAAACGGAAGCATGTGGATGTGACTGGAGAACAGATGAGTTGTGGAAAGCGGTTGAGTGTGGAAAGCGGTTGAGTGTGGAAAGCGGTCGAGTGTGGAAAGCGGTCGAGTGTGGGGAGCGGTTGAGTGTGGGGAGTGGTTGAGTGTGGGGAGCGGTTGAGTGTGGGAGCGGTTGAGTGTGGGAGCGGTTGAGTGTGGGAGCGGTTGAGTGTGGGAGCGGATGAGTGTAGGGAGCGGATGAGTGTGGGGAGCGGATGAGTGTGGGGAGCGGATGGGAGCGAGAGCGTAGTGCAGATGAGAGCGAGAGCGTAATGCCGATGAGTGTGGAAATCGGGTGAGTGTAGAGAGCGGGGGAGTATGGTGAATGTGGTGATTGTGGCTGAGCGGGTGAGCGTGGAGAGCGGATGAGCGTGAGGAGCGGATGAGCGTGGGGAGCGGATGAGCGTGAGGAGCGGGGGGAGCGGATGAGCGTGGGGAGCGGAGAGTGCATGAGTGTGGAGAGCGCATGAGTGTGTGTGAGCGGACAAGTTGTGGGGAGCAGATGAGCGCGGTTGAGCGCGGAAAACGGTTGAGTGGATAGTGCGGCTTAGTATGATGAACCGAAATGAGCGGAGGTCTGTGGAGAGCGGAGGACTGTGGAGATCGGGTGAGTGTGCGGAGAGCGGTTTGAGAATGGAGAGCGGACGAGAGTGGAGAGCGGGTGACTTTGTGAGCGGATGACTTCGAGAGCGGATGATTTTGAGAGCGGATAAGCGTGGGGAACACATGAGTCTGGGCAGCGCATGAGTGTGGGGAGCGCACGACTGATTATGGACTGAACGAATGTCCTACCTGGACCAGTATGTAGACTGGACGAGTGGATAAACTACACGAGCATATAGTCTGGACAAATGTCTAGACCTGACGAAGTGTGCGGCCTGGACGAGGGTGCGGTCTGGACGAGGGTGCGAACCAAACGTAGGGTGCGGACTAGACGAATGTGTGGAGCGGTCAAGTATGAGGAACGGACGATTATGTGCAACGGACGATACTTAACATGCCTTGGAATGAAGGAAACTCTTGAAAACATACATCACGCCACACCCCACGCTTACCCTCTCCCTTACACCACCACTCATCTAGAACGCAGAGATACTATGACACCATTCGGTATAACTGTTCCCATATCTACATCTCCCGCTTACTCCACATCACTCTAAGTAAACATTGCTTGTTTCTCACCACCCAGCCAGGCGTTCTTCTCAGGCCTAACGCAGCCAAACTCGTTCCGGATAAAGCCGACCAGAACGAACACATACTCCTGATCTCTCAACCACCACACCTACAGCTAAGAAGCAGCTACCACTTGTTTTCGCACTAGCTGCACACATACATGGTGCGCACACGCACTTTTTGACTCCCCCCTACTCTCTCTACTGACCTGAACTTCGGTTCCCAAGGGCGTTCAACCTACCAGCGCCTTCAGACCATACCAATGGTATATAAGGCGCTATATAAATGCAAAATAACATAACATAACATAACATGCCCTTGCAAACTGCTCTGTAGGGACAAAACTATATATTTTTTTTATTTCAAGGTTTGATTTGAAACAAAGTAAATAACATTTTAGACTTTGACATCAGATAACAGCACCATAAATCAGGATAAACCATACAGTCAACAAAGCACAGTGGGTAGGTTGCTACATGATCATTAACCACTTCCATTCAGGGCATGTCCTTTAAATGTCACCCACATCCCACAAAACTTCCTTACTTCACCTCGGTACCTGAAAACTACCAACTACATGTAATACACATTTTTTTTCATTTTTTTATTTGCATCAATTGATTTAAAACAAAACCATATTTGCAAAACACAGAGACATCAAACTGAAATGACATTAAAAAAAAGCAGTAACATTTTTAAGAAAGAAAGAGAGAAAAGAAAAGGGGGAAAAGAACAAGAAAAAGAATCATAAGAATCAGAAAACAAAAAGTGTTACTCTCAGTTGTGATTATGATACAAAGTTTCAAATTTCAGAAGTTAGAAAGTTTCACAAGGAGCCAGGCCACCGAAGTTCAACGAGTGAGAGGCTGTCTTTTATGTCTTTTGTGTGCGTTAGCTCTAAAATGCCAAAAATCAACTTCACCAATTCAGGAGCGCCAACGTCGTAGACATCCCCCCCCTCACCTTAGAATTGGCCACCATTCTTCCAATGGTCTGATAGCTGATTCTTGAAAGAATTTTCCCAGGAACCTGGCTCTCGTGTCTGTTAATGGTTCGCAGAACATAACTAAGTGCTTGAAGGTTTCAACCCCTTTTCCACAGATTCGGCACGTAAGGGTCCTGTCCTCCCGGGCCTTCTTTCTTCTTTCAACCGTCTCCCTGGTAGGGAATAGGTTTAAGCGGAATCGCAAAAAGTTCTGCCTTTCCACCTGAGATGGAAACCTCCCCAAGTATGGTGGGACAGTACGTCTTTTAAAGTGTTCTTCTGGACCCTGATCTGCCATCTTGTAGGACTTTAATTTATCCTTCTTAAGGATCCTGTCCTGGTCCAACAGCTTTGTCTTGACCCCAGTCGGATTGACCAGTAGCAATTCTTCAGACTGTCGATGTTTTTTAATATGGAAAGACACGCTCCTCACCAGATGTTTAAAGTAGGTACCACTTTGCCCTCAAATGCTAGATTGAGCATTGGGAAACCACATTTCCCTGGCGGAGCCAGACATTTCCGATAAAGTCACAGTGATTTCCACACCAGTGAGTTTGATAGCTGCATGACTCTCTTCCAAAATAACCCCTTCAGGCACGGCCACACCTTTGGACTGATAAAGAGGTTTGCTTCAGCTGCATAAGTGAGAATGGAAGCAACTTTCATTTTGTAAAAGTCAATCAACGGCAACCACGAAAATTTGCAGTACTTGTGTTTGATCAACAGTGCATGAGAGGCCACATTTTTCGCTTTGCTTCTCACTGGGCTACACCAGGGGCATCGTTCCAACTGTCATTCAGGGTTATCCCCAGGTACACCATCGATGAGACCACATGGATTAGGTTACCGTTCAACTTGCAATGGAATGTTTTGAGCTTTCTCGACCTTCCACCATCCCCCAGAATTAAGACTTTAGATTTCTTTGTGTTGATCTTAGGTGCATTTTTTGTAACATATGTATCCAGTGCCGCTAACTACCTCTGAAGGCCTATTTCAGTTTGGTCCAACAGCAGAAGGTCAGCTGCAAAAAGTAGACGACCAACAGCAGTCCCTGCAATCCTCGGCGGGAAGCATCTCAGTAACTCAAATGCCTTTTCCATGTCTGATATAAAAAGGCTGAAGACTGCAGGTGCAAGGCAACAACCCTGATTCAGCCCATTCTCAGATTTAATTCCATTGGACAGCGTTCCCCTTCTGTCCAGCCTGATTTTCAGTGAGGTGTCGTTGTGTAGAGCCTCAATTGCTTCTCTCAAGTCAGGGGGACACCCCCACCTTTTCAGTTTGCTCCAGAGAATTCTCTGGTCAACTGAATTGGAGGCCTGTTCTAGGTCAATCGATGCAATGTAGATGGATTTGATGGTGCTCCGTTTTACCATACATTTCAGTACAGTAATGATAAAAATGTTAAGGGCTGTGCCGATCCTCTTGCGGAACCCTGCCTACTGAGTGACCTCGTCACCAGAAACCAAGCTCCACTCATTCGGGTGCCCCAGAATGACTGCCGCAAAGATCTTGCCAACCATGTTGAGAAGGGTGATAGGGATTAGACCTATTGCCCTTCTTGAAGATCGGAACGACAATTGATTGTGTCCAAGACATCAGGATCTTTTTTTTCTACCATAAAAGTTGCCCATTTGTCTGGATCATTTCTCAGAATTTCATTGGTCAGGCAATCCGGCCCCGCCGCCCTTGACACGTTGGATTTGTTTATAAGGTGTAGAATGTCCTGTTTGTCAAATTTAAACTCCCATGGAGTCTTTGAGATGATGTGTAGCTTGCTGGGACCCGGGACACTAATCTCATACAATTTTCTAAAATGATCCTCCCACTGCGTTGCTGAGACTGGGTTTACAATTCTTAAATACTCGGGGGTATTAAGATCGTTGATCAGTTTCCACACTCCGGCAGTGTTCTTCTTAGATGCTAGATATAGCATTCTTTCGCTGTTGTGTTGGTAAACTAAGCACCTATGTTGACGCAGCCAATTTTTAAAAGCGATTTTAAGTCTTTTTAATCTGGATAGGTTGTCCAGTGTCTGTTTCTTTTTTTTTTTTTTTAGCAATATTCTTTGTTTATTAACAGCTCTTTTTTTGGATGCTATTTGATCATCGAAGGCGTGCCTGGCTTGAAATTAGGGCCTTTTGTTGTGCTGGCCTCTTTCCTTAAAAGCGAGAAGTGTTTCCGGATAATTAAGGATGCCCCCTCTGTCACTTGAATTCCCTGAGCTCAAAACCATTAGGGAGTTCATTCGGGGTAGCATGTCTCTTGGTCTTTTTCTTAAACCTCATACCTCATAGTGACCTCATGACCTCATAGTGAATGCCTTGTTGGTGGTAGACTATTGAAGAGGTCTTTGTCACCCAGTGATTGACCTTCAGCTCCAAGAGTTTGTGGTCGCTTTGATCCGTATTTTTGACAGTTAGGGATAGAAGTTTTCCAAACAGGCCTTCAGTAGCAAAGATGTAGTCAAATGTGCTACCTTGTGCCCCCCCGTTGCCATGTTATGGCTGCCGGCTTGTCGCCCACAACGCTACCATTTGTCATATGGATGTTTCTCTCTGAAAGTCATTTTTCAAGGTTGAGGCCTCTTTTCACGTTGTCAGGCGCTTTTAGGGGTAGTGTTGATGTTTTGAGACCTTGTTTGTTGAAGCACTCCATGTTCATGTCCCCACACAGTAAAACGTCCAGGTTTACCTATTCCGTCCTTGCATCGTCAGTAGTTCTTATATTGAGTCTCTGAAACTCTGACCTGACCCCTGGCCGGCCCTCCAGTATATGTTGCAGATCAACAACTTCCAGTAGTCAGGGAGATTAGAAGCCATGTTAGTTTTGACTGTTGTTAGTTGAGTCCATGGGTTTGGGTTTATAGATGAGAAGAAGGTCTCTTTTTGGGAATCTGAGTAGCACATCTGCTGGCATTATGATTTTGTTGCCAGCAATCCCGCCAGCCAGCTCCAATCTTCACAGCTGCCCACCAAGATGTTGTTACATTTCTTTAAGTGGACTGATCTCTTTCCACTTTGAACACCAATTGTGAAGTCTTCCTTGACCACTTCATACTGCTTTTTTAGTTGACAGAGACCTCCTAGGGGGCCGTGAGGTGTAGCACTTTTCACTTCCCCCTCATCCTCAAATGGAGTGATGTCCGTACCCTTTATTTCCGTGGCCAGATCCTTCAGGACAAAGCCATGGGTGTTCAATTTATGCCCTTCATTCATGAGAAGGGTCTTGATTTTCCAAGAGTCTATGTGCAGAATGACGTTGTCAGAACAAGCTTCATTGGGAAATTCGATTAAGTCGATGTCCTTAGAACTGACTGAGGCAAGAGATGGTACACTGGACAACAGTCTCATTACATTAGCCCTATTCATTTCAATGTTGTCCTTGAGGGCCAGTGTTCATGTCCTTGATCGTTCCAATTTTGGAGCAGGGATTTGCTATCCTCTTGTCCAGATCGCCTTTTTCTATTTGACCTTTGTCTGCCCATGAAACAGATCTTCTTGATGCCCTGTCTAAGTTGAATCTATGCGTCGTGTGTGGGCGAGTTGCCTCTGCAACTTCCACCTTCGTTGATTTTAAGACGCACCTCCTTTGTTCCAGGGTCAAGAAAGCTTGAACGAATTTGGGAGGGGAGTAACACTCTTCGGACTCAGAGGACAAAACCCTGTCCTCCATGTTCTGGTGGACTCTTGATTTCCAGCTCTGGCCCATGTTGGCCACTTTACATGGAAGACCCGAGACTGTCTGCTGCATAGCCCTCTTGAGTGTGGCCCCTTCCTTGTAGTTTGTAGGTTCAGCATGTTTACTCACTTTCCAGCTTTTGTCCAGATGTTCGTTTCTGTCTGGACTACTATGTGCGTTGTAGCCAACATTTTCTCTGTCAAACCCTTCCATGTCGACACCATCTGAGTAGGTAGACAGATTCATTAGAGAATTAGCTTTACACTCGTGGACTGTGTCACTTTCGGGGTTGTCATCACTCACCACACTAGATTCCAACCTTGTGGAGTCCAGGGAGACACTACAGTTGGACCTTTGTCTTCTGAATATTGCTGGCTTTTCCGGCCTTAAGATGTTCCGTGGTAGGCTAGGGCTGCTTGTACGAGTTGAGCCTTTTGTTCAGTGTTAATCAGCCCATGTGTATCTCTCTTCGAACAGTTGCCTGAAAGAGAGGCTCTAGGCCTTGAGTAAGTGGTGGAACCCTTTTTGTTCACCACTAAGGTTTCTCCGAGGTTTTTGAGATGACCCCCTTGGTGCTTTTTAAACATGTCAAATACTTTAAGTGGTAGATATGGGGCTCCATTCCCTGTTGCCTCTGATGGCCTTGGCAGCTCCAAAGATTGTTTAGCCTTGGGGGTTTCCATCTCGAATAATATTGCGCTGGATGGTGGACCCGATTTGACCTGACTGTTTCCCATATCAGAAGTGACTCTGTGGACGTTGATTTATCTTCTATTAGATGGATCATGCCCACTACAGGGGGATCTACGATGGGAAGTGAAATACCAGGTGGGGGAGGTAAAGCTTTATCCTGTCTCCGTGAAGAGACTACCTGTGTTCCTGCCATGGTTAAGTTGGAAGAGCTCAACCTATCTGCTCACCTTTTTTCCTTTTCTAAAATGAAAGGGTCAAGTATGCTCTTCAAGATATGCGTAATATGATCCAGGTTTTTATCCATATTGGCTTGTATTGCAGTAATGAAGCCTTCAACGTAAATTAACTTTGAATGCAGCATTGCTATGACCGTTGTTTGATCTCGGAGCTGGTCCATCGATTCGATCAGTTTCATAAAAGGGGCCATTGTGATTGCAAAAGCCAAAATCATTCTTGCATCAATAACCAGCTCCGTCTTTGCTCTTTCCTCCACCTGTGGGGTTGCCATGTCCATCAGGAGGTCTTCATCAGAAGGTGGTAAAAACCCTTTGTTGGCGTTTGCTGGAAAATGGAGCTTGTTGCTGACTTAAAACTGTAGGGGCCCTATTAAAGGGGTTACACTCTCGCTGTTGTTGCCGCTTTTGGTGTATAGTCCTGCTAGAGTGATTGAAGGCCAAGGTTCTGCCCTCCGACTCCCCCATAAGGGGAGCCATGAGCAAGTGGGGGCCATGTTGATTGTTGGGGCCCCCATTGGGCTTTCTTTTGTAGCTTGCTTGTTTTTTTTGGTAGCAAGCCATAGCTGAAGTTTTGCTGATTGAGTAAGGGCGTAATACTGTGGGGTTTCCACCCCTAATCCACTTTGTATTGGTATGGCTGCTGGTGCCTGGGGAATAGGGCAGAACCAAAAGTGAATATGTCAGCAGAGGGAGTGGTGTCTGCTCTCCAGCAATGTCCTCTTCACTTTGCTGGCCCAGCCCTCCCCTCTGTAGTTCGCCAGACTCCTCGGGCTGAGGATCCCTTAAGTCCGTTGACGCGGTATTAGGTGAGACCATCGGAGGAGCTGAGACTGAAGCAGTGCTTCTCCCTCCCCCATTCAGCCCCTCACACTTGCCCGAGGATGACGGGTCCTAACACGTGGGGCTGTCCAAAGTGGGAAGGTCTCCTATGTCAGACAAGACCACCTCAGCTTCTGGGACCGAGCCTCCAAGGTAAGATTAGAGGATGGTGCATCTGGTATAGATTGCAAAATGTTTTCATGGGAAGACGTAGAGTAGGCGATCTTAATCACAGGAAACAACGGGCAGGGGGTCTCCATAGTAAGTCCTTATGAGTGCCTATGAGTTTCCACCCCATGACCCTCCAAGATTCAGGTACTAGGGCAAGAGACGCACTAGCTACATACCACACAGCGGCCCACAGCACTCAGGGCTCGCACACCTCACTTTGGCCCCCGCCTCAGGAACTCCTCCGAGATAAGAAAGGAGGGGGGAGAGGGGGAAGTTCACCCTAGTTCACCCCCCTAACTGGGGCTCAAGCTGTGTGCTCACGCTATGGCTCAGTGCATGGTGCACTGTAATCAGAGCTAAATTGCTAAATAGCTCACATCCACTGCACTGCCATGTCACTGGTACAGTCGCTGGCACGGTCGCTGCCATGGTTTGCTGTCTGGTGTCTCTGTCAACAGCGCGTCGCACCCTTCAGCGGCGAGAATCTTTTTTTTCCTTCACCACATCACCGCCGCCGCTCCAGTGCTCCAATGCTCCTAAGCTGAATTCGAGGTTAGGACCTAACCAAAATCTACGTTTCTGGCTGTCAAGCCGCACTGAGCCCACCCGCTTTCTCGGGACAGCCGCTTCCGACAAACACATTCCTTACACGTCTTTAGCCAACGGGTAAGTCTGCTCCTCATTTCATTGTGAAGAATTCCCTTTAGGGTTGCAGAATAATTGTAACACACAAATTATAGAGCTTCCTTTACACGGGGTGTTCGGTTGCTGGTATCGTTGGGATGGATTTAATTTTGGCCTGTAGCTGTGTGCCCTGTGTTAGAGGATTCTTAGGCTGTGAGACACTGGGGTAGACCTCTGGGTGAAACAACTAGCAACCTGAGAAAGTTAGAGTGTTTTTGTGACTACTCTTACCCTACCAATCAATGCAACAAGAAAAGTGAAAAGAGAGAGACAGAGGGAGAGAGAGAGAGAGAGAGAAAGAGAGAGAGAGAGAGAGATTGGTAATGGCAATGTGAGAAAGTGAAATGAGACCTGTCTGCAAGGGGACTGTAGTAGCCGTGCAGGCATGACACCAGGATTGTTTTGCTTGTGCAACTTCCTACTCGCCTCTTCCTCCTAAGTCCGCTCTAAGATCTCCTGTCACCTTACACTACACAGTCCCTTACAGACACCACAGGCCCAGCTGTTAGCACATCAACTCTAAACATGCTACAAATTAGCTTTCTCCTTTAGCTCTATTACACTACCTCACCTCAGAAGCTAAGCAGACTCAAAGCATTGTAATGTCTCAATCCTTGGGCTCTCCCCTTCATGCTACAATATGCTCTCCCCATGTACTTATGACCTTTATCAGTACATTCTACAGGTTTCACTTGTGCCTCTCTCACTATTTCACCACATTTCTGACAGAGCCTTGTTAAATGAGGCCTACAAAAGAGGCAGAAGGAAACTATACAAGACCTCGTTTACTACGTCACTTTACATTAAGTCTATACATGCATTACCAATGTATAGGCTTATATTACATTACTTTACATCACTTCTGTACATGCAATATCAACTTACAGGCTAACATGATGGTCCTGCTCCTGAAACCAAGCTTACCCCGGTACATGACACATAGCTTATACCTGTCTGGGTCGAAACCCATATTGTTATCTGCTACTATAATTAACAGTTCAGCAGTACTGGGCATCTTTTTGCCTGATATTTGTCTAATCATCAATCTCACTGAATCCTATAAGTACCCACGCCATCACAGCCCCATACCATGTGTAGCAAAGTTCCTGTTTCCTGGTTCCATATCAATCGGATGTTAGAGTCTGCCAGGTCCCCTACTAAAGAGTTTCTGTGGATTTCATTATGTTCTGTAGTAAATCCTGGCCTGACATGCTCTGATATCACTGACAATAAGGGCATTGTTCATATCATTATTATATATTCCGCATGTCTATTTCAGGGAGAGACATTCGTCATGAGTCACCTCCCGGCCCAGGACAGAGGTCCGAGCCCAAGGAATTGTCCCATCAGAACTGACAAGCAACAGTAATAGCCTGTAGATCATGGATGCACCATGATCTTGACAGATGGACGTTAGTCAATGGTCTCCAATCAACTCGATAAAGATGTTACTGGTCCCCAAGTTCAATGATGTGCTGTCATTATTACTCCTACCTTTCCCAAGAACGTTTTTTCAAAAATGATAACACAATGATGCAGACGTGTATTTGGGTTTATACAATCCTCAGGATTATTCTAAGGAAATTAAAGTTGCTGCAGGCTGAGGGATTAGCCTTTTGAGTTTAAAAAAAAAATATAACCCTGCTGCTTTCTGCCTGACTCCTGAGTGAATAGCTGTCAAGGGCGAAGGAGGATGAAGATGTGCAGATGCAAATGCACATGGCACACTGAGCAGCGGCCTCTGTGAACCTGGTGGTTGTTGGCTGTCCTTTGAAGAACTGAAAAGAAGACACAACTTGCCTGAATGCACATACGGTGAGTTTTGCAAATTGCATAGTGTGCTGACCGCTATGGGCACCAAGGGATGCAAGGCAAGCATGTGAGGTTGGGCCTGGGAAGATGATTAAAGTCTGTGGGCAACAATTAAAATAATCTAATAACTGCCTGGTCACCAACAGTAGACAGGTTCATTCTATGACATTTTCACGATGTCTCTGGCCATAATATATGCCCCCATTTCCACTATAACACACCATCATGATGTTTCACCCAAAATGTATGTCAGCATTCCCATGGCAAACATTTTTATGATGCTGTCCCCATAATATTGGTCTGCTAGCAGTGCTATTGTAAGTCACTTTTATGATGTTGCACCCACAATTCAGTCTAGCATTTCCATTGTTGAACATGTTTGTGATGTTACCCAAATTAAATGTCAGCATTCCCACTGTAAAACATGTTAATGATGTTGTGCTCAAAGTAAATGACAGCTTTCATACTTAAAACACTTCAATGGTTCAGCACCTACAATATATTTAAGACAGCAGTGCTGTTCTATTACTTTGATAATACCGCCACACTATATATGCCAACATTCCCCCAACATGTTTTAATGAACCTGTGCCCACTATATACCAGCATTTGCATTGTTAAATAGTCTTCTGGTTCTCTGCCCGAAAAACATGCCAGCATTACAACAAAATATTTTCATAATTATACCCACCTAAATACCAGCATTCCCACTGTTAAACAATGTCCAATGCTGCATGCACAAGTATCGGCATATTCATGGCAAACCGCTTCTGTATACTACGCCCACAAACAGCATTAACTCTACTGATGGAAAAGCTCTGTTTTGTTACATTCACTTTATTATTGTTTGAAGCATTCATAGGCAAGATATTTAGTTATGGTAAGGATTAATAGAACCATAGTTTTCAGACCTTCGATAGCACCATCAATCCTACCTAGTCTCCACAACAGCTTTGCAATTCATTCTTGAATATATAATATATTCATAGCTTAAAAGATATTGATGGCAGACATGGGCCATGCCCATCTAAACAGTTCATGTCCTTGCTGCTACATCGGCAAACGCTCTACCTTCAGAATTTCTAACCATCCTTTGGCAGCAGCGACATATGGTTTACTGACATGGGGCTTACTGAGACATATTGTGTGTGCTACAAGTTTCAGAAAACAAACAGCTATACGTTATTCATTGTGTGTATTTGAACCTCTACTGATCATGAGCATTACAAATAAACATACACAATTCCAATCAAATGGACTATATTACAAACCAAATACAAATGTATTTAAGAAAACCTTCACAGCACTGCTTGGTTCAATGAATGCAGTAGGGTTTAAGATCAATCAGTGACCATTTAAGGTGTCTGAGTGGTGTCGTATTTTGTCACAACCATGCAGTGGTCGAAGTGCCCCTTTTCTGAGCCTGCTATGAGATTTCCTCTGCACAAACCCTGCCATCCTTTCAGTTAGGACTCTTAAAATGTAACTGAGAGTGATCTAGCCCTCACGATTATTCAGTCGTTGGCCTTCCATGTTAGTCAGGCTTCCCCAGCTCTACAAGTCTTTCAGATGTGATCCTGAAGTTGTGGATTGTCCTTCCACACATATGATATAAACTTTGCAAGTATATATTTTCCGATTGTAATATGTGTGCTTTATTTAAAGCAAACATGCATTTTATATTTACTTGCCTTTCAAGGCATTGTTTTAGTCTGCCGAATGGATGAAATTCTGTCATCCCTGCACAAATAAAAAGAAACAATGAATGGATCGACATCTGGCAGGCATTTAATGACAGAAAAAGAAAGTATGCTTATAACTTTGCTGTAGGAGGAAAAATAATTACAGTGAAAACCATGATAGATCGTATTCAACAAAAATGATGCCACTCCCAATGACATGTTAAGAAAAATCAAAACAGCTGAAACTCTGCAAAACGACTGATATGAAAGGTACGGTTATGTTTAGAAAGATGTCATGAAGCCAAAGCACTGTCTGTATCTGACAGTTTATTAAATGACTCATGATACCAAGTGGGACAAAGCAAGACTCTCACTTTGTCTGGTTCTTTGTGAAGACCCATTCCATGGCCTTCTGGACATTATCCTGGAGAGGATGTTTTTCACCATCACTGACCGGGGGACCTACGCAAGTTACCATTCCCTGCTCTATGCTGAACTCTGTTGGCTTGACAGTCAGACCTTGTTTGAGGTGAAACAGATCATATTTTCAAGTGTGACTGAGCACTGCAATCTCGTTTATGTAGGCAACAATGAAAACCCTCCATCCTCACCAGGGACTGTTTTACCATCCTTTGAAACAATGGAGGAATTTTTTATAACCCAAAGGGCACCACAGTAACCTGTAAGTGCCCCCCAGCTGTAGAAAATGCTGACCTCTCATTAGTTACATCCACTAGACCCACATGACAGTCAGTACCTTGCAGTGAGGTCTCAGGTACCTAGAATCCGGCAGTGCCTAATTCATCTGGAAAACCTGTCAACTCTGGGCATGGTGTGAGCATCTGCCTCTGTGCCAACATTGAAACCTCTGTACTCTACTCAAAATCAAACTCATGTGGTTCCTTTCAGGCTACAATTCTTGGGTACCAATATTTACAGGACTAGCCATGTATGGCGGGATGGCTCACTCCACCGAGGGGCAACATTGTTTCAGACTTCATCCTTTAAGATTACCCTCGCCCTCTGGGAAGTTCTGTGAATCCTGCTCTTTAATAGCTTGCTGTCTCCCTTGTCGATGTCATGATCACATTCATGTTTTAATCCAGGTGCTTGTGAGAAAAAAACAGGCAAGTGCTCCAGCACACAAGGACAGCCCTAAGCTTGTCTCCTCTCGGTGTGGAAGATGTACACACGTACCCCTGAAGGGTTACCAGACATTTGGTCGATAAAAATTGGTCGACCAGACAAATGGTCGAACCAATTTGGTCGAAAACCAAATGGTCGAATTTTTTTTATTTTTTATTTTCATTCTTTTTTTTATTTGGGGGGGTCCCCCCCAACCCCCTTTTTTTTCTAAAAAACCCTTTTTTTTAAAAACGAAAACCCGAAAAATAAATATATAATTAAAAAAAAAAATTCGACCATTTGGTTTTCGACCAAATTGCGTCGACCAAATGTCATTCGACCAGTTTTAATTCGACCAAATGACTGGACACCCCCCTGAAGCATCAGTGAAATCTAAATGTAACAGGCCAGGAAGCAGAGCACTATTCTCCTCTGGAACATCATCTGTTACTAGATGCATCATCATGTACTAATATCTGTACCGTGTTTTTAACATGCTGACATGAGCTGGCTCATGGTCTTGCTTGGTTATCTGGGTATCAAAGAGGAAGTTATCCTCTCTGATGGTCTAAACCTCTGAACTACTCTGAAGTATACAGTCCACTTAACATGGAGGGTGTACGGTTTGACAGGCACCATGATTTTAACTAGCAGTCCTGAAGTGTTGCTGTCTGTTAGGGAGAATTCTCCAGAATGGCTAATTTCCCTTACCTACTGAGTCCCTCAGCAGCTTTGCTGGATTTCTAGGATAAATATTTTTCACCTGGTAAGAGTGTGAGCCTTTTTTCCCACTCTTACATGAGTTTTGCTGTGTGTGTTTAACATTTTTGTGTTCATAGCCCGTGGAGCTTCACTTACTCGATAGGCATCATCTTTTTACTGTGTGTTACACAGCACCTTTAGTGCAGTGACACAGGGTTGTATTTTTCAAACTTCCCACTTTAAACTCAATTTTCTGGGACTGAGTACTGTCTCCCAGAAACTGTAAAGTTGCCATTGACTTTATTAGTCTTTTTAAATTCACAGACCCAGTACAAACTATCTTGCATAGAGTTCTATTAACGGTTAATAGTTATCCCTTTTTGTCTGTTTCTCATGGAAAACTATTTCTTTAAGATTTGGTTGGTGGCAGTGGTATCTACCCTATTTTTACTACTGTGGTCTATTTAAATAGCCTTGGTACTGTTTAAGGCTAAGTTATTAGCCTCAAACTTAAATCCGCTGGACTCCATTTACTTTTGTTTGGTTCTGGCCGGGTTTATTCACCATTTCTTTTTGTAAAGGTCTTTCTCGTGTTTTACTCTGCGCGCCAAACCAGGTTTGGTTCCTTTGTTCGCCGTCCTTTGGCGGGCTTCTGCACAGAAGCCCTCCTTAGGCGCCTGAATGTCTGAGGGGGACATGATATGAGGGAAGGGTTTGAGACTACCTGCACAGGGTCTCCTTGTAGACCCATGTCGCACTCTGTATGATTGGATGTGGTGACTGTCCTCTCGGGACAGCCACCCTGCGGTGTGATTGACAGCCATGCTGTGTGAATGGGGGAAAACTGCATAAAAAGCAGGTCTCAGGGACTGAGAAGGCAGAGTCGCCACTAAATGATGAGAACCGGAGAGAAGCTGTCAGAAGAGGACCTCTACCACGACTTAACCTCCCGGTGAAGCCCTGCTGTGGGTTTGAATCTCCAAACTTCGACGAGAGGGAAGATCTGCAAGGAATCTTCTCCCCTTTAGCTGGTGGGACCAACCAGTTCGCCAAACTGCAAGCCAGGCCTACCGACTCTGGTCGAATTTGCTGTGCACAGCTACAGTGAACCGGATAGCCAGAAGGACCGGACCCTGCTTGGGTTTTAAAAGCGCACCTTTTATTTACTACTTTGCTCTGCTGCTGCTTTCCTCCCTGTGGAGTGCAAGACCCTCCAGTCTTCCTACTTTGTGTCATTCCGACAGTCGCTTCAGGAACCGTGAGCCTGCAGGACCTGCCAAGAACTTCTGCCTCAGCTACAGCCTTCTTCTTCATTTAAGGTACTGTTCAAACCCAGTTGCTCGTTCCGTCCGACCGCGGTGAAAGTGTTTGAAATCTTTCACCAATTTGAGGGCTTGTCCTTCTCTACTCTTTTAAGTATCTTTTCTTCCGACCAACTTCGTTTTGAACTCTTGGCAAAGACTTAACCGCAAACTACTCTGAACTGTGTGATCCTCTGCAAAGACCCTGGTCCATTGACTTTGGCTCAGACCTCTTGATTTGATTTCTTGACCGTAGTAGCCTTTTCTAGATTGCCCTGCTTACTTGCTTGTTGGTGCTGCCTAATTTTTGTCTAACCTTGTGTTTCCCTCCCTTTTAAATTGCTCGAGTGCCATTTTGCTCACACTTCATTTTGAGCTTAACTTGTCCAGAATCTATTGGGTTGTGTGTAGCATATTAAGAGTGTGATTTTTCTACTGCTTTACTTTAGTGAATTGTTTTACAACTGATGTGTAAATAAATGTATATTCTTTTACTCAGAAACCTTGAGTCAGTGTTTGTTTGAACCATAGTAATTGCTGTCCTTTGTGTAACTATTGATACTGCTCACTTTACTCTTGAGATAAGTCTGGCAGCCATCGCTACCACTTTACTGTGTAGTACAGGCTTGTACCACAAGGCTAAACATCACTAAAAATCAATATTAATCATGTCTGATATGGAAAGCTACAGTCAGGAGACCCTCCTTAGTTACACTGTGGATTATCTGATAAAATCTGTGTAGAGATCGGAATCTCTCTGTTAAAGGCAAAAGATCAGAATTGATTGAAAGGTTATTAGAGAAACAAAGTCTGGAGGGTGGGATTGAAATACCTAACCCCTCATCCAATGTGGACAATGAGGATGATAACGTATCAATTGATGAGTTAGATGAGGCAGATGTGTCTCACAATGTAGGCCTCACTGCTCCTCTGCCTGCTCAGCAACGTCAACCTTTGTTCACTGGGACCCCTACAGGTCCTACATTCAGTCCTGAATTCATTGCTCTAGAAAAGATGAGGCTTGAATTGGAATTCAAACGTAATAATGCTCAAACTGAACAAAAGCATCAAGAACTGAAACTCAGAGTTGAATCATGCCTTAGAAATGAAAAGTTGTCTTTGGAAAATGCTTCTCTCCCATAGTCTTCTAAGTCTAACAGTCCAAAGAGATGCCGTATGCCTAAAGAAATTGTTGGTATGTATGAGGCTAAGCTTGATATTTTGGATTGGTTGGCAAAGTTTGAATATAACCAATGGATTCAAGACATTACAGGGAATCAGTTGCTTCCTTGGCTCTTCTCTAGGCTACCCACTGTTGCATTTGATGTTGTCATGGCATTGGGGGAGGTGGATAGGATGGATTATGAGTGTGTGTGAAGCTAGCTTTAATTGCTAGATTTGGGACTTCCCAGTACCTTAAGAGGTTTAGGGCCCTCAAAAAGCATGATGGTACCCCTTGGACTACCTGGGTATGTGAATGTTTGAAACACTTAGATGGTTGGGTTACAGAGTAAACACTTATGAAGGTATGAGAAATCTTGTTATGTTGGAGTCAATTTATGATGCCTGCTCTCCTGAGCTCAGACAGCACTTGGCCGATTCTAAGGAGATAGATCCAAAGAAGTTAGCTAAGGCTGCTGACTTGTGGGTTGCCGATAGGGCTACTCACAAGGATTCTGGGGCAACTCAGAAGAAGGATGAGAGAAAGCAGCCAAAGAAAGATAACAAGGAGAATTCTAATACTTCCATCCAAAAGAGGGCCCCAAACAGCAACATAAGGGTAAACCACAAGGGAAACCGAATCAGGCTAGTGTACCATTTGGACCCAAACCAGATGGAGGTAAGAACAAGCCCCCAATTCCTCAAAACATTTGGGAAATGTTATGTTTGTGGGTCAACTGACCAGGTGAAAGGGGATCCCAGATATAAGGGTAAACCATCAGGGGTTCTCACTGTCTCCTTAGCCTTCACCCCAGAGGAAGAAGTACCTATAGCAATTGGAAACTTTCACCTACTGGCTGATGAACCCATGCGAGTCTCAGCCAGTGTTTCTTTAGTGTGCCTGGGCTTGTGGGAACAACAGAATTAAGATGTCTATAATTCCATCCCCGATAATACTAAAGAGTATTATAAAGATAGTGTTCTTGTGAATGTCCAGGAGACTCCTGCCATCAGAGACACTAGAGCCAGCATAACTGTGGTTAATGAATCATTTTCCAATGTGGATGATGTTGCTAAAGCACCCAAATGCCTAACCAAGTTAGCTGGAGGCCCTGCACAAATGCTTCCCCAGTTACCACCTCTCATCCAGTGTAATGATATGACTCTCATCCAGTGTAATGATATGACTCTCAAAATACCTGCTAGTGTGCAGAGTGAAGTGCCTTGGAGAGTCCTGTTGGGTAATGTCCTGAAAACTCTTGGAGTTGTGTCTAGTACCCCCAGACCTCTCAGTAAAAGGAGACAAGAGCTCACTAGGACTGCAAGGGAGAGGACCTTGAGAGGCTCTCGAGAGGAATTGGTAGAGGAAACTATCACTCCCAGTTCACAGGAGTTGCTCACTGCTATTTCTGGATAGAAAGAGGCAAAGGGGAAACCCAAGACCTCCAAGAAAAAGACAGATAGCACCCCACTGCTACCAACAAGGACATCCCCAAGATTTTCCAAAGTCACACCTGTGATTCCTCCACCTGCTGAGGCTGAGTGTGAGGTACAACCCTGTGTGGTTGATCCAGTTTCTGAAGAGTCAGATATGGGAGAAGACATTGTTTTAGTTGGAGAACTGGACCCTGTTGACCATCGGGAGCTGCAGTCTTTGCTGGCAGAAGGTGGACCCAACAGGGCAGACTTCAGCAGAGGACAAAGAGAGTGTCCCACTCTTGAAGGTCTTCACCTACAGGCAGCTCAATAGGCACGAGCCTGGGAAGCATATGTTGCACTGGGAAGATGGTCCCTTCTACAGTGAACCGACTGAGTCTATCCCTGGGGACTGCAAAAAACATGTAGTGCCCCAGGCAAACAGATTCCAATTCCTACAGTTGGCCCATGAGATTCTTTTGGCTGGTCATTTGAGTTTCAAAAAGACCAAGGAAAGGCTCTCCCTATACTTCTACTGGCCTAAAATGGGTTCAGAAGTTGAAAAATGCTGTAGGAGCTGTCACACTTGCCAAACTGGCAAGAGTGGGGCCAAGAATGTGGCACCCCTGGTGCCTCTCCCAGTGGTGGGAGTTTCTTTTGAGAGGGTGGGCATCGACATTGTTGGTCCTCTTGACCCTCCCACATCTTCAGGGAACAGATTTATCCTGGTTGTAGTAGACCATGCTACTAGGTACCCTGAAGCTTTACCTATGAGGACTATTATGGCTCAGGCTGTGTCTAAGGCTCTACTTGGTATTTTGACCAGAGTAGGGTTTTCTAAGGAAGTGATATCCGACAGGGGATCACATTTTATGTCCCCACTACATGCAAGCCAATGTGGAAAAACTGTAGTGTCACTTATAAGTTCTCTACAGCCTACCATCCACAGACAAATGGACTGGTAGAGAGGTTTAATCGTACTATGAAGAGTATGATAGGTGCTTTCGAGGAACCCCTTAAAAGAAAGTGGGCCCTTCTACTGCCATGCCTTCTCTTTGCTTATAGAGCAGTCCCTCAGGAGGAAGTTGGTTACAGTCCCTTTGAACTTTTCTATGACCATCCAGTCAGAGGTCCTTTGGCCCTGATTAAGGAGGGGTTGGAGAGTGCTCCTTCCCCCAAGCCAGTTAGAGTGACTGACTATGTGATAGGTCTCTGGAGGAGAATGTCATACATGATTGTGAAAACAAAATCAAAATATCGAGGCTGAGTACCCCAAAAGGAAATACACCGAACACGGGTTACAAAGAAACATACAAAGTACTTTATTTTATACTGAATCCAGTTACAAAAACAGAGCAAAATCAGATAGCTATCGCCCCACAGTAAAACAAAACGGACTCCAGCGTGGTTCAATGTGTTCAGTGAGAGACACTGTACATTAGAATGGGTTTTCTTTTTATATTTTCTGTGAGCATGATGTCCAGCCCCACTTCGGGTTAATATTCCATTAGTACATCACCGATCTAGGGTTCATGCCAAGTCTTGAACAACCGCATATAACTGGTTTGCTTTTAATACATGTATCAACAAGCCTATACAGCAACTGTGTATTCTGGGATTTTCCATGTAAGTCTTCACAAACATTAATACAATGTGGTTAAATAAGTGTTCTATGTTCAGTACTTGTGGATTAGTTTCATTACACGAGTAATCCCTTACACACAGGTCAACAAAGGACAAGGTCTCAGTTCACGACCTCAACAAGTGGCCTGCAGGCAAGTTACATATTAGCTATGTACAGAGGTCAAGACAGCCATGTTGTATTTTGGAATGACATTGTCCACCATTTTAACTCACAGGGTGACTTTACAAAGCAAATCTAAAAATGGCAGATTGACCTAAAATGGCAGCTTACATTGATTTTAAGGTCAGGACCTTGCAACACGGATTCTTTCGCAAACGACTTTCGAGCAGCTTGGCGTAGGCCAATATCCATATATTTATTGCAATAGGAGGCCTGATATAATTTCTCTTTTGACAAACCCTCCTTTTGGCTTATGCCACGTGCTAAAACTATTTTGGATCTCCTTGCAAATAACTCCATGCATCATCGTCCATGCACCCTGAATCGCTGTCGGAAATATCTATTGCCATTAGGTAATTCGCTAAAATTTCTTTCAACACATAGGGCCTCATTACACGTTGTGCAGTAGGGACTAAACGTTACCGGTAAGGGAATACCGGTATCGTTAAATCCCCATGCCAATTCCGACCCGGCTCAACGCTATTAGCGGCACCGCTAAGTACGGTGCCACTAATAGCGGCTAGTCCGCGTGCGCGCGACCCCCCATCCCGTAAATAACGCCATGCCGCTAATAGCACACCATCACAAGCCAAGCGGACATGCTAATAGAGGCATGGTAAAGCCCCCAAAACCCCTTACCGCCATGGCGCAAATACCAACATCGCGAACCACCCGTTAATAGAACTGAGCAGTGTTCCCACCTGCCACAGGTGGACACAATCAGCACAGGTGGAGGCAATGGACACTGTGGCAGCACAAAAGGAGCAAACCACACCCCTTGACACACGCCTTCCCACACCAAGATGGTTCCAATACTAGCAGCATTACATGGGCTGGAGGACATGATTGCAGTGCAGCACCAACAACAACAGGCAGCACAGAGGATACGCAGGAGGAGGAGGAGGAGGAGCAGGGCAAGACAGGCGCAGCAAGCACCACCAGGGCACCTAGTCATACCACAGAGGCAGCCACCAATCCCCAGGATCAGAGCCAGTCCATTTAACCTAACCCCTGAGCAGATACACACCCTGTACCGTCTGGACTGGGATACCATCACCAGCATTGTGGACATGATACATGACGACATTGTCAGCCTCATAGACATCCGAACTGCCATCCCCCCTCTACGCAAGGTGGTGACTGTGCTCCACTTCCTGGCCACAGGCACCTACCAGCATACAGTGGGGCAGATGCATGGCATCTCACAACCAGTATTCTCACGCACGCTGAACCAGGTACTCAATGCCCTCCTGAAGCATGCACCTGAACACATATTCATGCCACGGACTGCCCAGGAGATCGCAAACACCAAAGTTGGCTTCTATTCACTGGCAGGCATCCCAAGTTGCATTGGGGCCATCGACTGTACCCATGTGGAATTGGTGGTCCCACATCACAATGAAGTAGTCTACCGAAACAGGAAGCAATTCCACTCCATCAATGTTTAAATGGTATGTGATGCTAACAAGATAATCACTCATTGTTGTGCCCGATTTCCAGGATCAACTCATGATTCCATGGTCCTGCGGAACTCAACCATACCACGCTATATGGAGCGACAAGCCGGACTACCTTTGTGGCTACTTGGTGAGTAGCAGGGCAAGCACATGGCAGTGTGATTGGGGGGGAGAGATACATAATCCAACTTGGTGTGATTGGGGGGGGAGATACATACTTCAACTGGGTGTGATTGCGGGGGGATACATACTCCAACTGGGTGTGATTGGGGGGGGGGAGATACATACTCCAACTGGGTGTAGCCTGTCGTCCGTAGGACAAATGGACATACAGATGTACACCAATGTCCATCAGGGAAGGCCACAATGTACTTGAGAAGAACCTGCATGCAATTATGAGCTACACAACAATGAGAACAATCCAGGTCTACGAATATTACACATCCAACCACATCCACATTGCACATTATGCCACACCACATAATACACGATTCAGCAACGTGGCGTCAAGATGGTAATACAGTATCAGTGCAGCACAACATCAATTCAATACAGAAATGTGCCCTTGAATGCATGCAAAGGGATCACCCCTAGCCATAGCATTGAACAACACACCTATATCACCAGTGAAGTGATTCTACACAGCATGGCGACATCAATGTCGGAATGGCAGTACACTAGCAGTGTGATACCAAATATGCCTGGGCTCAGGGACACCTAAGACTGGCCTCACCCAGGACATGTCAATTGCTGTTGGAGGCATGATTTGGGCATGTCCACTTGCAGGGTCAAGTACACCTTTGCACATTGCAGTCACACAGATCGTATGCATCCATGCTGGTAGTCGTGGATCACAATCAGTATGCATAGTTGATTTGTGTGACATGTACATGCCACTCCAGAGTTGAACAGTAACAGGTCCCCATTCTTCCCCCCATACAGGTGATGCCGGCTATCCCCTGAAGAGGTGGCACCTTACCCCTGTACAGAACCCACAGAACCGGCACGAAGAGGACTACAATCGTGCACATACCCGTGTCGTGATTGAGCAGACATTTGGCCTTTTGAAGACACGGTTTAGGTGCATAAGCAGGTCAGGTGGCGCTCTCCTGTACGGCCATGAGAAGGTGGCCAAGATCACCATGGCATGTGTCATGCTGCACAACATGTGTATCAGACTGAATGTGCCACTGCCCCCTGATGTTCAAATGCAACCACCTGATGAGGATGACGGTGGTGATGAGGACGGAGGTGACGGGGATGCAGGTCATGCAAGGGGCAATGGCCAAGAGGGACGTGATGTGAGACAGCATCTGATCAACCACATTTTCTGAGTAACATGGTTTCACTCTGTACGATGGATATGGGTAGAAATGCACTGGTGTCTGTGTTGAAGCGCATAATGGACCATGTCACCAATAAAGTACACATACACAATGAAGAAGTCCAAGCCTGTGTTTAATCACCAGTGTATTATGGAATTTAAAGATATATAAGTGCATGTCCCCAACCATCCCACCACCCTTCCCAACTCCCCCACAACAGTCCCGAAACACCCTTCCCCACTCCGCCCACAACAGTCCCGAAACACCCTTCCCCCCTCCCCCCACAACAGTCCTGAAACCCCCTTACCCCCTGCCCCCACAACAGTCCCGAAACACCCTTCCCCCCTCCCCCCACAACAGTCCCTTATGTGTCTGGCACAATGTAGTTGTCCAGATGCACACGTGGAAGGTTCACCCTGCAGTCCCTATTCCCCATTGCCACCACTAGCATTAGGAGGCTGGGTTGACGTGCGCCTGGTGGTGCGCGTTGAGCGGTGGAGGGGGCTTGTCTGCCTCGAACTAGCGGATGATGATGTGGCTGTCTGTCCGGGTGGTGGTGGTGGGAACTGGCGGTTCATCACGTCCGCTATCCGCGTGAGGACCTGCCTGAGTTGGCCAATCTCCCCACACAGCCTGTTGTACAGACCTCAATCGCCTCCCTTGAGTGCCTGGCAGTCTCTGATATCTCCCCCCTGAGACAGGCAGCCTCTTCCACATGCTGCCCAACCAGCACAGTTATGTCCTCTTGGCGCTGCCTGATGCTGGCCAGGTCAAGGGCACTGTGGAATTCTGGTGGTGTGGCTGCTGTGCCTTCCTCTGCTACCAGGACATCTGGTGAAGCCACCGGTGGGCTACTGAACCCTCCCATGTTGTCCTTGCCAGACTGGCCATGGACACTGGACCCAGGTGTTTCCTGTGGAGTTGCCTCTGGGCTTCCTGGGTGGGTTGGGGTGTGAATTTCCATGGGGAACTCCATTGGGTCCTCCACATCTGAGAGCGGCGCTGTGGCTGCCTCCTCTCCAGTGGAACTTGTTGCAGCAGAGGGTGGGCCTTCCGTGGCTGGAATCTGTGGTGGGGGGTTGACTTCAGAAGGTGGGGAAGTTGTTGCTGGTGTACACAGTTGTATGTTAGCAGTGGCGCTCCGCCGATGTTTGGCACTCTGCATGGGGACTCTTCTCCCTTTGCCCCTTGATGTCGTGGGGGTGTCCCCTGTGTCCTGTAGCCTTGGTTTATTCGTGGCAGGGGGTGCCTGAGTTGCAGTGCCAGGATCTTCACTGTCTGTATGTGAGCCTGTCGGGGACAAAGAGGGGGCTGGCATTGGTAACGGTTCTATGCACTTCATGCAGAATACCTCAATCATGCTGTTGTGAGCATTTGGACTTCATTAGTAGGGATGCAGGTGATGTGTCTGTTGAGTGGCTCATCCATGCATGGTTGTGTGTGGCACTTGTCTCTGGTGATGTGTGCATGTGTGTGTGTTTGGGTTTGACACTGACATGGCCAGGGTTGTATGCATGTATGGATGAGGTGATTCTGGGCTCACATTTGGGGGGACCTGAACATTCACAGTGCATACTTTCATGTGTACACTCACCTCCATCTGATGTAGTTGCCACACCATGCTCCATGGTCCCGACTCCCTCAATCGATTCAACTCCAATCATGTTGGCGCAGGTCTCTTCCCACTCCTTTAATTTTATCAGCGAATCAGATCCACCTGCTGTGGCTATGTTGTGGTTCGCAGACAGGATGCTTCTGACCCGGAGGCGGAGATCATCCCACTGCTTTCTGCACTCCCAGACAGTGCGGGTGGTGGTGCCAGCTGCACTCACTTTCAGGGCAACCTCTGCCCAGATTGCCTTCTTGCGGATAAGGGTCTCCTGACGCATGTCGCTCGCAAATACCACGTCGGCATTCGCTGCAAGAGTCTCTGTGAGCATTGTTAGCTCTTCGGTGATAAAATTCTCCTTGCGCTGGCGGTTGGTTGTTTTTTTAATAGCCTTAAGCATGGCGAGGGTATCTTTGTGGCTTTCCAATAGTGAAGTACTCAAAACAGGTCGAGGGGGCAGAGGATGGCAATGGATTGTGTTTTTAAAGATGGCCGCCGTGCTCCTTCCCGTTCCTGTGCGATGACGCTATTTCTGGTTCCGCTATTTAACAGTGACCGCTAATTGCGATGGCCGCTAAGGGTCTTTTTGGGGTCTTTAGCGGCATGGCGGTAGGGTCATTACCGGCATGGCGCTATGCTCGAGTCCGCGTACTCGTAATGGTACGCTATTAGCGGCCTCTTGCCAAGGCGGACACGTTAATAGCGCCATGCCGGTAAATTGCGATTTTTACCGCACAACGTGTAATGAGGCCCATAGTCTTTGGAAGTTTTATCTGGGGCATACACTTTATGTCCTATCGAACCTATCGCTTGTGCGCAACATCCTCCTAGCATCGAACATATACCAGGTAGACACTGAATACAGCAACAAAGAAACAACAAGATTCCCAAAATAATCAGCAAGACCGAAAGTACCTTCCAACCCCAAGATCACAAGAAGTCCCAGAACCAAGCGTTAAGATCCCAGCTTCCCTCGGGAACATGCACTTCTGAACTAAGGACATGCAGATTCTGTATTGCCTTGAAGATGGTTGGGGAGGAATCTGGTGCAAAAATACAGCAAGCGGACCCCACTAATTTACACACTCCAGCATGACATCTAATGCCATCCTGTTTTGAAGTGCTTCTAGTCTTATCACCATCTGTTCTAACGTCATATTATAGAGTATGTCCATGGTCCAGTTGATGGTTCTCTCCAGTACTCTCGCTAGTTTTCTGATATCTTCTGAATTCGCTATCTGCCCCCAAAATGGCACAACTGATTTTGCTATATCTCCTAAGATTTGCACTGGGGTGTCACCATTCTCGTCCCACCGTGGACAAGCCTTTGAAACTTCTTTTGTACTAGCTATAAACACCCCAGGTAACAGGATCCCTAAATAACAGGTTCCCTGCTAATCCCTGGGCAACCATGGGAATTCTACATTACCACAGACAAAGTAGACAGGTTCGCCTACATACAAAGGTATGTTTTCCCCAGTCAAATTTGCAACGTTGGCACAACCTAGAAAATCTCCCATTGACTGAGTTCCATTCCTCTGTATGCAAAAAGAAACTGAATCGGGGCTATGATTAACAGTGTAAGAAGGAGGCATGGCATCCTTATTGCCTATTGGAGCCATCTTAAAGGAAATCAAAGATTGGAAAGGACGAGACAGTTTATCAGAAGGCCTAATAGAAGCAACGTTAGGTTTACTCCTCTTTGCGAAAAGCGAGCATCCCAGGGGAGTCAAAACACGTTTCTCAAAACTATTGAAATTGGTGCCATCAAAGTTCCCTGAGATGCTATCATTCCAACGGCCAAAGAACAGTGCTCTAAGAGAGGCATAGCAAGTAGTTGTCAAAGGTAAAGGATGAATATACCAACCTAGCCCCTTATCCCTGCGTTGCGGTAAATGTGAGCAAACCCAACAGTTAGACTTATTAAAAATGGCATGCGTAGCATTCATGAAAAGTAGTAGAGTATTATTGTGGTACCTTTGTCTATGCTGGGAGTCCCTAGGGGACAGAGTATGCAACTGTACAAAGGGAGTAGGAACAGCAGGTATACTTTCAATGGGCAAAAAGGATTCTAAAGGATGCATTTCCTCAAGGTACCACAATCCTAAAACAGTGACTATTATAAACCCAAATATCATTATAAAAACACAGCAATACATTTTCGGGGCCCAGGCATTTTGTCCATTGTCCCGGTTGGTCACCCCCTTATTTACAAGTCCCATACGAGCGGTAGCGGTAGCAGGCATTGTAGTCTTCAGACGGATACCCCAATGTTCGTTGCTGGGAACCTCCCAGCCACGCTACTTCTTAGTCCTTCCACAACCCTAGCCAACAGAATCCCCTTTCTCAAATTTGGGCAAAAACAAGCCCTCGATGATCCGTTTCTTCTTCGAATGCACAGCCGGACCGTGCCGTAAGTCTATCAGATGCACAGCAAAACCGTGCCGTAAGTCTATTTTCTTGGACGCAGATTATACCTTACTTTTCCCGGTACTGATTGATCCGGAAACAATATGTCGTCACTTCGTGGTGGAAGCAACGTGTCAGAGACAGGTGGAGATGCCAAATTTGAAATAGCAGTTTCCGGATGCAAAACTTTTGGAGAGTGTGGAGACAAAATGGCAACTTACCCAAGCCTCACGGGCTCAGAGAGATTCTATGACACACACTCAGTGCTACTTACCGCTTTGGGATTGTTGGTTGCAGTTTCAGCGAGGGGTTCTGTTTCTTCTGTAACATGTGGCACAGGGTGAGGAAGTTTCTTGACGTGGGATGCGTGGATCCAGTTCTTTCTCCCAGAGACCCAACCCACTCTTTGGGTGACTAACAGGACTTGGAACGGCCCACACCAGCGAGGCCCAAGGCAGGAAGAGCGCTCAAATTCTTTGACGAGCACCCAGCTTCCAGGCCCTATACTGTGGTGCAGGCCCTCGTATCGCACAGGTAAAGCTTCTCGCACCTGGTGATAAATCAAATACAAGTTTTTAGTTAACTGGCTACAATAATCTGAAAATAATACATTTTCAACAGTTCTCAATGAATTTCATTTAGGAAGGTTCCAAATATTGGCGGCTCTCCCCATTACCACCTCAAATGGAGAGAGCCCAGTCTTAGTTTGAGGGGTTGTACGCATGGATAATAACACGATCGGTAAGGCGTTAGTTTGGAGCCGGCACACGTCTTAGCGAGCTTGCTCTTAATGATACCGTTGTGTCTTTCTACTAGTCCGGCGCTCTGAGCATGTCTGACCGAATGGAGCCATTTGTCAATTTGTAATGCCGCACATATCTGCAGAATTACAGCAGCGACAAAATGTGGACCATTGTCCGACCAGATAACTCTTGGTAGCCCGAACCGTGGGAAGTATTCCCTTAACATTTTTTTATTATCACATCGTTCCATTTCAATAAAGTCCAAGTGGATAACTTCGAAGGGGACAGAGGGTGGCCCAAAACTTGCCCTTGGAGTTACTGTCCCCTTTCCCACATTGTGTTGTAGGCAAATCATGCAATCCTGGACGTAGCGCTGGGCGATTTTCGAAATTTTGTCATTTACCCAAACTTTCTCTAACATTTTTGTCATCTTCTGGGCACATACATGTGTAGGACCATGGGCAATGATGACCATCATCATTACATACGTGTCAGGGAGTAGCCATTTCCCTTCCGCTATATCCACCCAAAACCCGTCATCATCAAGTTTCCCCAAGCCTTCAGCTCATCTTTTGGATTCTTCTAACGTGGCATCAGCTTGGATATCCCGTACAGACCCAACACCCTCATCTATTGCATAAGCAATTACAGTCTCCCTCGAAACATATATCTCCGTAAGGGGATCGGTAGCAGTTTGTCTAGCTATTTGATCAGCGAAAGCATTCCCTTTCATTATATCATCTGTAACCTTTCGATGTGCTGCACATTTCATAACTGCTAACTGAGTAGGGAGCGCAAGCGCTGAGAGTAGTTTTACTATTAGGGAGCCATGTTGGATTTTGGTACCATGTGAAGTTAGGAACCCTCTCTCAGACCAAAGTCTCCCAAAGTTGTGAACCACCCCAAAGGCATACTGACTATCAGTATATATATTTACTGCTAGCCTTTCGGAAAGTTCACAAGCTCGGGTTAATGCTTTAATCTCTGCGGCCTGCGCAGAATTATGCGTGATTCTCTTAGTTTCCACAACCGTGCTTAATGTAGTGATTGCATAAGCAGCTGTGGATGTACCATCCGGAAGTTGGAAGCAACAGCCATCACAGAACAGTTCTCCTTGCGGATTATCCAAAGGAGTGTCTTTCAAATCAATTCTACCCTTTGTCTCTTGTTCGGCAGTATACAAACAATCATGTGACTCTTCATCGCCGCGAGTAGTATCTTGCGGGAAAGGTAGGAGTTCAGCCGGATTAAGAACACAACACCTCTTAATTTGAATGTGAGGAGCAAACAAGATCAATTCATATCTTTGTTGTGTTGAAGTGAGGTGTTGTGTTTGAGTTTGGTTCAGTAGAACATCTACAGAGTGAGGCACCATCAGGGTTAGATCATGGCCTAGGACCATTTCCTCACTCTGTTTTACAGACGCAGCAGCAGCAGCGACAGCTCGCAAACATCTTGGCAAAGCGCATGCTACAGGATCAAGGGCGGAAGAAAAGTGACCGCACAGCCTATTCTTCCCTCCATGTTCCTGTGTTACTATAGCCAAAGCGCATCCATCACATTCATGCACAAACAACACAAAGGCCTTTTCATAGTTTTGTGTGCCCAAAACTGGTGCAGAGCATAATGCAGTCTTAAGCAAGTCAAACGATTGCTGGTGTTCCGCGTTCCATGGCAATGGTGAAGAAATGCCCTTCTTTGTCAAAGCCAACATCGGTTTGATCACTAGTGAAAAATGTGGGATCCACAACCTACAGTAAGAAGCATTACCTATCAAGGCTCTAACTTCCTTCTGTGTATTTGGGACAGACATGCCAGAAATGTGTTTTATTCTTTCAGGTGTCAATCTTCTTCCCTCCTTTGACAGGAGATAGCCTAAATAGGCGACAACCTGGCAACAATATTGAAATTTTTTAAGCGAAGCTTTGTGACCATGCTTGGCTAGATGGATAAGCAATAACACAGTGCCCTCCTTACAGGCACTCTCAGAGTCAGCAGCTAAGAGCAAGTCATCAACATACTGAAGCAATGTACAAGTAGAGGGCAATTCAAGGGTATCAAGTTGTTCTTTCAAAGCCCTACTATAAATGCTAGGGCACTCTGTGTACCCTTGAGGTGCACGAGTAAATGTGAATGAGCGTCCCCCTAAGGTGAACGCGAACAGGTATCTACTATCCTTGTGTATAGGAATACTAAAGAAAGCATTCTTTAGATCCACCACACTGAAGTAAGTAGCTGTAGCTGGAATCATAGTTAGGATTGTCGTTATATGAGGTACAATTGGAAATTGTGGAGCCACGACTTTATTAATGGCACGTAAATCAATTATGAAACGGAATGGAATTGCATTATCGCCTTTCTTGTACACAGGTAAAAACGGACTATTACACAAACTTCCTGAAATTTCTTCAATCACCCCGTGATGCACAAAATCGGAAACAATGCATTTCAAAGCTTGCTCGCCCTGAACTGAAATCTTATACTGGGGTATGCGTGGCAGCTCAATTCCGTGTTTCAAAACTATCTTAACAGGTTCAATCTGTAAAACACTGACATCATTGTCATCAACAGCCCGTAAGCGCTCTGGTACATTAATGAATTCTGGCTGCAAGGTCTAGTCAAGAATTGTGAGACAGAAAATTGCTGTGGTGAAATCGTCAAGCGCACTCCGTCAGAAGAACAATAAATCACTGCATTTAATTCTTTTAACAGATTCAACCCCATCAAGTTCTCTCCACAATTCGAAGTCAACAGAAATGGACAGTGGTCCGTAAAGGGACCCAAAGAAATGGGTACCGGCGAAGAAACCAGACAAACAACTGGTGTGCCAGAAAACCCTACAGAAACATTGGTTTGCCCTGACAGTGGAATGTTTGGCACCCGTGAATGATCAATGGAACACTTCTGTGCTCCATTGTCTATCAAAAACTGATGTTTCCTATTTCCCACCACCATTTCTACGTAGGGACCTTTCTGATTGACGGGAATAGGTGTAGGCTCCAAACCCTGCTTCGGGCAATACTAACAAAATGGAATGTCATCAAAAGGAAGCTCTTCAGATAAATATGCAGCAGAAGGATGATCAAATATGTTCCTGGTGTCCACACTCGAAATCTGATTGTCCTGTGAGAAAAGTTGCTGAGGATCCTGTGTAAACTGACCTCTACCAGGGCCCCCTACACACAGGGACCTCTGGATCGTCTACCCGTATTCCCAAATGTGTTATTCCACCTTTGTCAAAGGACGGGGCATTGTGCTCGCCAATGACCCTCTTGACGACAATAGGCACACTGGTTAATGTTCACAGGACCCAAGTGCACATTCCCTTGCGGGACATACTGACCTCTAATCTGAGAACTACTCCCTCTGGGGCCTCTAACAATTTGCTGCAATAGCACTTTAGTTTTCAAATCACCTTTTCCTTTTTCAACTCTATCTTTTTCATTATTGACACGGTTCTTGTAGTACTGAGCCATGTGCAGTACTTCTGATTGCGATTTCGCCTGCCAAGCGCTCTCAGAAGACATAATTTGTGACTGAATGTCAGGCAGCAATCCACGCACAAATTTGTCCACAAAAAATCTTTTCCCAGACTCTGTGCCTAGGTCTTGTCCACTGAAATCTGAGAATACCTGTTTGAACCGATTAAAGAACTCGGTAGCACCCTCAGACTTTCCTTGGACACAGGCTATAAGTTTGTACCAAATAATTCTTTTCACTGGAATTATGGTTTTCAATTTTGCAATTATTCTATCAGGCAAAGTTAATATCACCTGAGGCGGTCTTTCACCAGCTGGCCTTTCTCCATCGAGTCTAGTTATATTTACCCATGTATCTCCCAACCCTGGCGCGTCGTCTATAGTTCTAACTTGCTTCCACAAATCTACGGGCAGGAGTATAGGGAATAACAAATCGATATCGCCTAAGGTGAACACTGAGGATTGCAAGACGGACTCTATTTCTTTAAAGAATCCTGTCGGAGTTTTCCTAATATCAGGAATAGATTGCCTAATAGTATTCACTTCCTGTCTTGAGAACGGGACCTGAACAAAATGCGATACATAGTGTGCAGGAATATCCACAGCGACTATATTTCATGCAACATCGGCCGCAATCTCAACCTTCCGGACAAATGTCAGAGGAATCTCTCTCATAGGCAACTGAGAAGTAGGTGACTCCGAACGCTTACTAAGCAACAGAGCTAAATCGTGCGCTAAATCAGTCGAAGAAGTGTCAAGTGAAAAAGCGCTTTTGTAAATACTCAATAACTCTGTGGGACAACTAATTTTTCTTTTTACACAATCATCCTGTAGGTACTCTATAATTACCTGTCTCACTTTCCTCTGCATTTTGGCGTATACTGACTATATGTGTCATATACTTCAACTGGAGGTATTGACCATATCCGAAATCCATCTAAGTGCGTCCTTCGTACAAATTCGTGCTTCCTCAGATATCGTTTACGACAAGGAAGGAACCGTTTCTGTGCATACATACTTTCCTCCTCGTCATCCTCATTCTGCAACTTTTCTAACTCCTTTATATACCCAAATAACCTCTCGACATGCTCATTTACTTTCTCCACAGTGTCTCTAGAAAACGCTAAAGTATTTAGATCCCTTAACCCTTGCGGGAGATCTGTATTATTTAACTTTCCCCACATTACACATAACTGAATCCCTAAACCTTCAATAAAAACATTTTTCTCAGGAAAATTATCCATATTACAAAGTGTGTCAAAAACATTAGCTAGATCATCCTTCTCTATACAATACTTAGCCCATGCAATCAACTCACGTTTCTTCTCTGGTGGTACAGTATTGCCAGTGACAACCTTTGACCCTGCACCTCGATCGATTACAAGCGGCTCAGGACCACTTGGAAGAGAGGGAGCAGGCAAATTTAATGGAGGTACTGTAACTTGTACGATAAGAAGAGGTGGAGGAGCTGGAGGAAGGGTAACAGTAGGAGGAGCAGGAACAACGGGAACAACAGCAGGTAGAGCAGGAATAACAGGAGGAAGAGGCAAAGCAGCAGGAAGAGGAACATACGGAGGTGGCGTAGAGGCACCAGGCCATCGTTCATATAGCAATTTATCTATAAATTCATCGGAAGCATGGAGGTCTTTGGAAGGATATATTTTTTTAATTCCAAGTGAGAAAGCCCTATCCATATTCCTAGTCGATTCAGAATGTTTATCTTGGTCATACAATAATGCTTTTTCGGTATTCGTTTTATGATGGCGTGCATGCTTCTCTCTACTTTTAAGTTGTTGCAACACTTCTTTTTTCCAAACATCAAATTCTGCAGGTCTAGCCTTTTTCTATAATAGATTTGACTCTAAATACTCAATACGAGGGATTTTGAAACTACCATTGATTGGCCACTGAAGTTCGGAGGTATGTCTGGTTTGTCTGTGCCAAATGTCATTAAATACTATACTTCCAATGCCATGCTTACAGTACATAGTACATGCCGGCGACCCCTCCTGTGGTGCCGGACGGCTAAATTCCTAAGATTGTCTATCGCTGCGGAACAACGCCCTGAAGCAGGTAGACAATTTCCCAGGCATATGAAATTATTGGTGTTACCTGGTCAATAATTGTGTCTGCAGATACAATGCGCCAAATTCAAATTATCAGGGTTGAATTAAGAGTCGGGTCACGACTCACCTGAACAAACCTAAGGAGGTCCGATCGGATTTCGAAGAATCTTACCTAACTAATCTTACCTCGTGTATGGTGATTTTGGCAAATCTGCCCGCCTCGATAAGTGGACCCTCGTCAAGATGCCGTCTTGGACCACAAGCTAATCGTCCAGGGATCGGGTCATGCAGCACTGCTGAGGTGTCGCGTCTCGTTCAGTGGGGCCCCTTTTTGTCAGACCGTCCGATCCCGGTCCGATAGCGTGTGTCAACCTTCAACAATCCGGCATCAATCTTGAGGGTCCCTATTCGGGCGCCAACTGTGAAAACAAAATCAAAATATCGAGGCTGAGTACCCCAAAAGGAAATACACCGAACACGGGTTACAAAGTACTTTATTTTATACTGAATCCAGTTACAAAAACAGAGCAAAATCAGATAGCTATTGGTCCTCAGTACAATACAATGAACTCCAGCGTGGTTCAATGTGTTCAGTGAGAGACGCTGTATATTAGAATGCATTGGCTTTTTATATTTTCTGTGAGCACAATGTCCAGCCCCACTTCGAGTTAATATTCCATTAATACATCACCGATCTAGGGTTTATGCCAACCTTCGAACAACCGCATATAACTGGTTTGCTTTTAATACATGTATCAACAAGCCTATACAGCAACTGTGTATTCTGGGATTTTCCATGTAAGTCTTCACAAACATTAATACAATGTGGTTAAACAAGTGTTCTATGTTCAGTATTTGAATACATTGTCATTATCGTATACTCGTGGATTAGTTTCATTACACGAGTAATCCCTTACACACAGGTCAACGAAGGACAAGGTCTCAGTTCACAACCTCAACAAGTGGCCTGCAGGCAAGTTACATATTAGCTATGTACAGAGGTCAAGACGGCCATGTTGTATTTTTGGAATGACATCGTCCACCATTTTAACTCACAGGGTGACTTTACAAAGCAAATCTAAAAATGGCGGATTGATCTAAAATGGCGGCTTACATTGATTTTAAAGTCAGGGCCTTGCAACCCGGATTCTTTCGCAAACGATTTTCGAGCAGGTTGGCGTAGGCCAATATACATATATTTATTGCAAAAGGAGGCACAATATAATTTCTCTTTTGACATGATGGCAGAAGCTAGTGAGAACTTAAAAGCAGGTCAGGCTCTGTCAAACATTAGCATGACCAGAGGGCCAGCATGGTTGAGTTTATTCAAGACCAGCTTGTACTAGTTATGGTGCCAACAAGGCAGAGGGCCTTGCAGGACAAATGGATAGGACCCTTCAAGGTTGTGGGCACACATGGAGAGGTGAGCTCTTTGGTGGACTTAGGCAGACCTCAGGATGCTCCCAGAGTCTTTCACACCAACCGCTTGAAGGCATTTGTCTCGAGACCAGAAGTAGGAGCTTTGCTTCTAGCTTCAGCTCAAGAGGAGGAGGAGAGTGAACCTCTACCTGACCTCCTCAGTGACCAACCTTTGGATTGGAACATAGAAGGAGTCAATTTCTCTTCTAATTTGATATCTGAACAACAGGAGGAGTGCAAGGTACTGTTAAATCAGTTTCCCTCCCTGTTTTCACTTTCACCAGGTTTGACCCCTTGGGGCCAGCATGATATTCTCACTGGTGACTGTTTACCTGTAAAAAGCAGCGGTTACAGAATGCCAGAACATGTGAGATCACACATCAAAGGAGAGGTCAACAACATGCTTGATCTCAGGGTTATAGAGCCACCTACAAGTCCATGGGCTAGTCCAGTGGTTCTAGTACCAAAGGCAGGATCCAAGGAGTTGAAATTCTGTGTGGACTATAGAGCTCTAAATGCAGTCACTAAGACGTATGCCCTTCCTTTGCCAAGGACAGATGAGCTGGTGGATAAACTTGGTGCAGCCAAGTACCTCAGTACATTTGATCTGACGTCAGACTTTTGGAAAATAGCCCTGAGAGACCATGCCAAAGAGAAAACTGCATTCTCAACCCCAGCAGGCCTCTACCAGTTTACGCTCATGCATTTTAGATTAAAGAAGTCACCTGCTACATTCCAAAGGATGGTCAATCAAGTGCTGAATGGGATGGAGGACTTCTGCATGGCATACTTGGATGACATTGCAGTGTTCAGCCCTACTTGGAAATAACATGTTGATCACTTAGGATATGTTTTGCATGCTCTTGACCAGGCCCGTCTGACCATAAAGGCAAGCAAATGTCAAATTGGTCAGAGCAAAGTGGTCTACCTTGGTCATGAGGTAGGACGAGGTGAAATAAGCCCATTGACTAGCAAAGTACAAGCTGCTCAAAACTGGGCCATCCCTTCTACTCAAACCCAAGTGAGAGCCTTCCTAGGCCTCACTGGGTACTACAGACATGTTATTGAGAACTATGGGTCCATAGCTTTTCCTTTGAATGTAATCTCCACTCCAAAATTCCCTAAAAATGTTAGATGGAATGAGGAGTGTACAGATAGATGCATCCAATACAGGTTTAGGTGCAGTCCTTAGTCAACTGGATGAGAAAGGTAGGGAGCACCCCATTTGATTTATCAGTAGGAAAGTGTAGGAATCAGAAACAAGGTGGGCAACCATAGAGTGTGAGTGTTTTGCCATTGTGTGGTCCCTGAAGAAGTTTAGACCATACTTGTATGGATCTACTTTTGTGATTCAAACAGACCACCAACCCTTGAGATGGTTAATGCAAATGATTGGGGAGAACCCCAAACCTCTAAAATGGTCAATCTGCCTGAAAGCATTTGATTTCACCATTGAGCAGGGGTCAGGATGTCACCACCAAAATGCTGATGGTCTCTGTAGGATGTTTATAACGGACTAGAGTGAAGAGATTCATCCAGGAGTGGATTAAATCCTCCTGTCCCTTAGTCTGGGGGACGGGGGGGCGAGTGTTAGGGAGAATTCTCCAGAATTGCTAATTTCCTTTACCTACTGAGTCCCTCAGCAGCTTTGCTGGATTTCTAGGATTATTTTTTTTCACCTGGTAAGAGTGTGAGCCTTTTTTACCACTCTTACATGTGTTTTGCTGTGTGTGTTTAACATTTGTGTGTTCATAGACTGCGGAGCTTCACCTGCTCCATAGGCATCATCTTTTTACTGTGTGTTACACAGCACCTTTAGTGCAGTGACACAGGGTTGTCTTTTTCAGACTTCTCACTTTAAACTCCATTTTCTGGGACTGACTACTGTCTCCCAGAACCTGTAAAGTTGCCATTGACTTTATTAGTCTTTTTAAATTCACAAACCCAGTGCATACTATCCTACATAGAGTTCTGGAAAGGGTTAATAGTTATCCCTTTTTGTCTGTTTCTTATGGAACACTATTTCTTTAAGATTTGGTTGGTGGCAGTGGTATCTACCCTATTTTTACTACTGTGGTCTATTTAAATAGCCTTGGTACTGTTTTAGGCTAAGTTAGTAGCCTCAAACTTAAATCCGCTGGACCCCATTTACTTTTGTTTGGTTCCGGCCGGGTTTATTCACCATTTCTTTTTGTAAAGGTCTTTCTCGTGTTTTACTCTGCGCGCCAAACCAGGTTTGGTTCCTTTGTTCGCCGTCCTTTGGCGGGCTTCTGCACAGAAGCCCTCCTTAGGCGCCTGAATGTCTGAGGGGGACATGATATGAGGGAAGGGTTTGAGACTACCTGCACAGGGTCTCCTTGTAGACCCATGTCGCACTCTGTATGATTGGCTGTGGTGACTGTCCTCTCGGGACAGCCACCCTGCGGTGTGATTGACAGCCAGGCTGTGTGAATGGGTGATAACTTCATAAAATGCAAGTCTCTGGGACTGAGAAGGCAGAGTCTCCACTGGATCGAGAGAACCGAAGAGAAGCTGACAGAAGAGGACCTTTACCACGACTGAACCTCCCAGTGAAACCCTGCCTCGGGTCCGAATCTCCCAACTTCGATGACAGGGATGATCTGCAAGGAATCTTCTCCCCTTGAGCTGGTGGGACCAACCAGTTTGCCAAACTGCAAGCTAGGCCTCCCTCCTCTGGTTGAATTTGCTGTGCACAGCTACAGTGAACCGGATAGCCAGAAGTACCGGACCCTGCTTGGGTTTTAAGGAGCGCACCTTTTATTTGTTGCTTTGCTCTTCTGCTGGTTTCCTCCCAGGCAGTGCAGGAACCTCCAGTCTAACTACTTGGTGTAAGTCCGACAGTCGCTTCAGGAACCGTGAGCCTTCAGGACCTGCCAGGAACTTCTGCCTCAGCTACAGCCTTCTTCTTCATTTAAGGTTCTGTTCAAACCCGGTTGTTCATTCCGTCCGACTGCTGTGAAAGTGGTTGAAATCTTTCGCCAATCCGAGGGCTTGTCCTTCGCTACTCTTTTAAGTAGCTTTTCTTCCAACCAACTTCGTTTCGAACTCTTGGCAAAGATTTAACTGCAAACTACTCTGAACTGTATGATCCTCTGCAAAGACTCTGGTCTATTGACTTTGGCTAAGGCCTCTTGATTTGATTTCCTCACCGTAGTAGCCTTTTATACATTGCCTTGCTTACTTTCTTGTTGGTGCTGCTTAATTTTTGTCTAACCTTGTCTTTCCCTCCCTTTTAAATTGCTGGAGTGCCATTTTGCTCACACTTCATTTTGGGCTTAACTTGTCCAGAATCTATTGGGTGGTGTGTAGTATATTAAGAGTGTGATTTTTCTACTGCTTTACTTCAGTGAATTGTTTTACAACTGATGTGTAAATAAATGTATATTCTTTTACTCAGAAACCTTGAGTTTGTGTTTGTTTGAACCTTATTAATTGCTGTCCTTTGTGTAACTAATGATACTCCTCACTTTACTCTTGAGATAAGTCTGGCTGCTCAGCCATCGCTACCACTTTACTGTGTAATACAGGCTAGTACCAAAGGTGAATTTGTACTGTCACTTGTCGTCTTAATTGTGTGTGGTGTTCTCAAAGGGTTCTGCATATGATTCTTCCTAGCACTGTCTTAGATGTGGCTTTGAGGGTTCTTTTGATTTATCTGTGTACTGGACCATCTGGGTACTAAGCCCTAGCAGATAGCCACAGTGTCATCAGTAGGGGAAAATGTTTTTGTCTCGCTTTTCTCTTCCATAGTAATGTGATCTCTCAGTGATGTCCAAACAGAAGATCAAAGGGGCGGAACTTACTTTGTTTTGTGGCATCTCTCTCTAGGCAAACACGCCTGATGCTGATATGAAGTGTAACTTATTTGGGAACGCATACAGCAGACTCACCCAATCAGAATTCCCACTACAAGGACATGTTTGCTCAATAGGAGTAATGCTTCAGGTATCTCATAGCATGGTCTGGTAAAACCAGGTTTCACCTGTTTCCTGATGCTCTCTGGTATTTAATGGACCAACAGTGGTTTCTCCACTCCAGCTTAACTCTCCCACAGTCATAGGCTTGCTCTGGGGCCATCCCTTCACTTCCAGATACTGTTCTAGCTCTACTGTAACTCTTTCATTATGAAAAGCTGACGTCTCGTTGCCCATTTATGAAGGTATGCTCCATAAAAAGTTGCATGTTCCCTAGGACTTCGGTTGCTCCGGAACGTCGTTGAGGGCCCCACCAAAAGAGAACATATAGTCTGCCACTCCTTTTCTTAGTGGGATGCCTTCTGCTAGGAGGCTTAAATGTGTAATTGGTTATTGGCCACAGCTGGTTGTTCTGTTATCGCTTACAAATAGTGACTCTAAAGACACTTCTTCAGTTCCAAATATTATGTAAATTGGGTGTGTACCCATCAATTAGTGCATCAGTGCTGGTCACAAACATATGGCTAAGGAAAAAGACCAAGACTATCTAGCCTTCGGTGTGGGCTGTACTCCTTGATATCCACTAAGTGGTTTTGTTGAAAGATCTGATACAGTATCTCGTATTGTTTAAAAAAGAAAAGTTCATACAATTCTCAATTCTGTTTTATTCCATATGTTCTTCGGGTTTATGCATTCATTTGTTAGTGCAGATGCAACAATTGCCAATGTATTTCAAACTTAAATGCAGTCCTTCATCAGGGCATAACTAAATAATCATCATCACCATGTCAAGCAGTGTTTTGTCGGGATCCAACATAACCACCACAGCCATGTATCAGCGAATCATTAAAGTAATCATGTGTAAGCAAACCAGCATATATTGTTACATATGCAACCGTGTCAACATTGAGGTTGTAGTTTGCCAAATTAAAGATATAAAAAAGGTTGTGTCAAATCATAACAAATTCTCATAAGTAATCAACCTCAATGTAATTCAACGCACAATACAATAAGCAGTCGTCATGTGCAGAAAATAAATTAAATGTTATTCAAGGCTGGTCACAAGACAGAACAAACAACAAAAGAGACAATATTTAGAGAAAAAATCGAAATTCGAAATTCAAAAAAGCAAACGGGACAGACTGTCAGTATTTTTTCTACAATGCCAACATTCATTCCCTAAATGTTCTTCCCAGGTTCACCTATGTGTTGGTGGATCCAGACATGTGGGCTCGCACCCTCTGTCCTGCAGAGTGCACTGGTTCAAAATATTACTGGAACATACACACGTATGTGATAGTACTCTCTGTTCTTCAGAGTGCATCTGTTATAGTGCACCTAAATGTTATTATTTAGAGGTGTGTGCTTTTATATTCCCCTTGGTTCATGCTGTTGGAAGATTATTAATCTCCATAGGTGGGGCGCTGGTGATGGTGGGATAAGGAATGGAGGGCTATTTCAATATTCCAAATGTCGAGCATCCAACCTGTGGTAGTACAGTTCTTACAGGTACTGCGTGTTCCTCTCAGGCGTGTCAATTCTCTAAAGGATAACATGCTTAGTTAGCTAAATTGTCCTAGGTACAAATGAGTACATCTCCAGACTCAGCATGGGTGTATTTGACTTTCCTCTACCATTCAACTCAATGGGGGAAAGATCGGTCGGGCATGTCTCTATTGGAGTAGCTCTGTGCCCAGCGCGAACAATGTATTGGCTCTATTATCATGTGGCTGTCTCCATCGATGCGCAGCTTTGGTCATGTGACACATAAGCACGGTCTCGGCATAGAAAAATGTGTTGGCCATCTTGGAAAGGGATGTCTAATGTTGTCTAAATCAAGAGGGGCTGATGTCAGATTTAATGAGGCACGTAGTATCCTGAAAAGCGTATCCCATAGCTTAGCCACCTATGCTCATTGACTGAGAAAGTTTTGTGGGGTTAAACAACTTCTGAGTACAGGTCATGTTAGAAAAAGTGAAAACTCGCACAGGCTGAAGAATAGAAATTATAATTAAACAGGATGAAATACAAAGAGCAATACAAATACCCAAAAACCTAATTAACTTGAAAATGAGAACTAAATAGATAAATGGAAGCTAATATGACAAATTAGTATAAATCAACTTAAGATACTCTAAACAATACAAAACAACAACAAAAAAACTGTCAGAAATTCATAATTCCGGAGATGGTGCAGATTTGGTTATGGGGAAGGTTCTCTTACGTCCAATCCCATCACAATGACCGGTATGTATGTGATGGCAGTATGTCTGGATTGAAATAAGCTTGGAATATCTTTTCAATAGTAAATTAAATCTTCTGAAATGAGTATTGATAGGGACACATATCTGTTACCGTATATGTGAGGTGATGAGTGTAAGTTTCAATTGCTGTATACAGAATCATTATTGTTCCCATTGTTAATCTTGTTATATTCCACCGGTGGGCTTGATATGTCTCATCACTTACTAGTTCAAAGGCTGGCCACAGCGTCTGTCTTGCACCCTGCATATTAGCTTCTAAGTTACACAAAACAGTTCACATCTTATTCCTCATTCATTCCGTTTAGCGCAAGTGCATCCAAACTGTCAATCCAATAGGTTTCATTTTGTGCTCTTCTTCTTTTCGTATCTTCTTTTTGGCCTTTTGTCTTAATAAACTCTAAAACCTAAAACTTAATTTGAGCAATGCTGTAGCCTTTTTTGTAGAAATGTCTTGCCACTACGTAGGTCATATTGGTATTCCTAATACAGGATGTGTGTCCATTCATTGTTATTCTGATCTTCCTTGTAGTGTCGCCAACGTAGTAGACAAAATTGGCATTTTATGCAGTATATCATGTTTTCAGTTAAACAGGTTGCAAAATGATTCAAGTTTAGCTTTTCACCTGTTATTACTGGGAATAATTGCTGTTTCTTTGATCATATTATTGCAATTTCCACAATTGAGACACAAGAAGGTTCCTGTTTTTTTTGTCTTTTGTGGGTTGTTGAGATTCACTCCTGGCGTTCACTAAAAGATTTCTATGGTTATCACTCCTCTGATAGGTGAAAACAGGAGAGTTAGGAAAAAGGTGTTTGGTGTGTTCATCGATGGTTAATATACTCCAATATTGATAAATGCATCACTTGGTCTATTGACTTTCAGTCGAGTATTTGGAAAGGAACACCATTGATGGCGAATCACTTTTGGTCTTCTTTTGTAACAGATTTTTGTGTATATGTTAAGTTATCTTTGTAGCTGCTGTCGTCAGGTCTTGTTCTTTCTTCCAGTTTCTGAGTGCTACTTCTGCTTCACACTCTATTGGGTAACTCACAATCCTTTTAATTCTGAGGATCTGCCCATAAGGTAGGTGCTTAAGAGTATTCTGAGGATGAAAGCTCAGTCTATGAAGCAAGTTGTTCCTGTCGGTTACCTTAGTATACACTGTGTTGAACATCTTGCATTCATGTACTCTAATTTGGACATCTAAAAAGTGTACATCAGGGTTACTTACTTCTGCTTGAACTGGATCCTTTAGCCTATTGCAGTGATGTATAGTAGAAAGATATACAACGTTTCACTGCTTCCATGCCAGACTCCAAAGATTTTGTCAATGTAGCGTATACACTTTTTGATGTATTGCTGCCAAACTGGATGTTTCAGCATGTGTGTTGTTTCGATCTTATACAGAAAGCTGTTTGCATATGCTGGTGCCATGGTGGCTCCCATGACTGTCCCTGATGTTTGAAGAAAAAATGTTTGTTATGTTCGAAATAGGAATTGAGTGAGATAAAATTCAGTAGTATTATAATGAATTCTTTCAACGCTCTGGTCGACTCTTTGTGTAGTAACAAAGATTCAACAGCCTCCTGTCCTTGATCATGTGGTATGTTGTGTATAAACTAATTAGATTAATGGTAAATAAAATGTCTTCATGCATCAAGTTAATATTATCCAATATGAGCAAGAAGTGGGTGCTGTCTTTGATGTAAGTGGGTGTTTTCAGTATAATCGTTTGCAGAAACAAAGTTGAGTTAAATTTCTAGGGGTTGCAGGATTCTTTCCGTGCCTACAACAATGGGTAATCCTGGTGGTTCCTGCAGACTTTTGTGAATTCTGGGATGTAGATTAAAGTGTGGCGTCTGTGGCTACTGGGTGGATAAAAATGCTTTTCTCTTGTGTGAGATCCATTCCATTTCTACAGCAGTTGCTAAAACGTTCTCTAGATCGGTCATGATCTCAGTTGTAGGGTCGTGGTCCAGGACTACATAGATTGTCTGGTCGTTCAATTGTTGATCGCATTTGGTCATGTATTCTTCAGGGTTGAGAATTACCAGGTGACTGCCCTTGTCTGCTGGGTGTATGGTGATAGTTTCATCTGAATACAAAGTTCTTATCTGAGACAGTTCTCATAAACTGAAGTTGCTGTTTTTAGGTGTGCCAAAATGCAGTTTCTTGAGATCAGACAGTACAATTTTCTGAAAAATGTAAATTGATTGAAGGAGTAAACATACTTTTAGGTTAGAATTATATGTACTGGTTGTCCATCTCAATTGGGTCATCTTGAGGAGGTCATTCTGCAAAGAACACCTTCTGTTTTAATTTGCTAATTAGTTTGTGTAATTCAAACCTGGTGTTGAATAGTTCATAGCATAGGTTGTGTAAGAGGATTCAATTCAGCACTACAGCTAAGTTAACGCCTAGTCTAGAATACTGAATGAAAACCCTTATTGATATATCTTTAGGTCCAGTTCATGCGTTCTGGATGACTACCCTTATATAACACCCCTCTCTTGGAATCCCCCTGACCCCACTGAGCCAAGAAGTAGTTCTGTTTTGCAAGTTTAAAAGGTTTATTTGATAAATTAAAATATATATATCACACTTTATAATAAATTAATAATTGAATATCACACTTAATCTGATATGGTAAATATTAACAATGGAGAATCTGGCACTAGCACACTTCTTATAATGACTAATGAGTTGACCTGAAATGGATAAGGTAGCACACTGGTAAATAGGAACAAAAGTATAATGTGGTAGAGGATGCTTTATGTAGCTCAGGTGGATGCAATATTCAATGAAGGCAGTACAGAAAATACGCAATATGATTCAACCAGACAATGTAATCACTTTTCTCGGGCTATTCACTCCCCCCCTCTTTATGCAATGCAAGGAAATGGAAGGAAAACACACAGTCCTCAGAAATGCAATCAATGTAATCAGTTCAATCCAGCAAGCTTACAGAAAACAGATAGGAGTTTTGAAAACACAGGCAATGCTTGGATATGTGCTGGCAATGAATGAGAAATATGCTAAATTTGCTTTTAATTCCCTTATAGAGGTTCAGGGTGAGTGGTATCTAGTTAATATTAGTCCAGGCTCACACTAGCAATGATGCAGGGATAGTTAGCAGGTTAAACGAATTTCTGGCAAATGGAAAGCAAAACTGCTGTCTTTTTACACGTGAAGAAATTTGCAAATCGCGGCAAAATTCGCGGATGCGCCGAGCGCTATTACAAAGGAACCGCAACGGTTGCGGAGATATGAGTAATTTAGTAAAGGTCGTTTTTGGTTTTGTAAATTTTAAACGCACACTTTTTCAAAATGACAAGTGACAAATTTTTGCAGCTAGAATGACAGGTGACAGCTAGGAGGCAGTTCTACTTAGGTTAAATAGATTGAATTAGATGAATTTAAACTAAGAGATGTGTTCTGAGTTTTGCTAAGTACTCACAAGAGATTTTGAACAGGAAAGCGACTTGGTCACGGACTTCAGTCTGGTCAGGTCTTCCCGGGTTCTGCTCACAGCGCCTGGCCTCTGGAACTGCTCACAGGGGTCTGGTCTCTGCTAGGCACCGGTTCTTTGGGTCTCTCTGCTCTGGATAGATTGAAGTCTCTAGTTTAGCTTTCTGGAGTTTGATGGAGGTAAGTATGGATTTTTCTGGCAGAGCTTTCAGCGGCAGATGAAAAATGAATCTCTCTATCTGTCCTGTCTGTCTGCTTTTATGTGTTTAGAATGTGGGTGTGTTCTAGCATCACTGACCCTACCTCTCTCTCAGCTTCTAATTGGTCAAACTTCCATTTCTTACTTGATTGGGGGAATGAAATGAAGTGTCATCATGATGAGGTCTGTTTATGATACAGAGAACCCACCCCTGTCAACTTTACACACAATCTATATCTGACCTAAAAACATATTTGCACAGGTACACATTTGTTTAAAATTACATATACATGGTGTGGCTGAATTTAGCCATGTCTATGTCCAAATCTGCTCATTCTCGGAGCTTGCATTCAAAGAGTGTACATAATTGACTTTTTAACTGCTTTTCCAATTTCCGACATGGACCCAACTTTACATACATGTGTGCAGGGGGTAGGGACATTAACTGATGAAGTTTCAGATTTTTAACATGCACACATTTAGAGTAATATCCACTTTTCCGCTAAAACCCCCCTGAACATACCACCGGTTCCTACCACGTCTTAAACTGTGGGCAGAAAAATCACAAGAATTATGGTATCATTTATAAAATTTTCACATGTCCGCTCTATGAGTTATTCATCTTTTTATAAAACCATATCCTTGCTGCAGGGGTGTGTCTTTTCAGGTCACATGGTACAGAAACCAGTCTTTCCAGTTTCTGCCAAGCCAGCTTGCTTCTCACAGGCAGTGCTCCTCCCAGCTTCTCCAGGAGGAAGCCACTTTTTACGACGTCTGTAATAAAAAACCTTTGCCTGAGTGGAGAGGGCTTTGTTCACTCTCTGGCAGAGCACAGGAAATTCAATTATCAGATAGATGGCATATCCTTAGCCTGGGCAGCAAAAGGAAGGTTGGCCTGGGAACACAGTGGTGACTCAAGTTTCACTCCTGATGGGTAGTTGCTAGGCAAAATCAAGTTCCTTAAGCCAGACCTTCAGCTAACTTTTTGTTGCTTTTAAAATAACTTGTAATTTTACACATGCAGCTAGAATGCTGATTCTAAGTGCAAAACTATGACATTTCAACAGTTACAAAGGCATGTGACACCAAACATAGGTCACTCATTTAATTTAACATTTTCGATTTTGGTGGTTTTAAATCCAGTTGCAGTTAGGCTTAAGCTGCTGACTCCATAGCATTTTTGTTATAAGCATTGTTTTTGGGCTCTTCATTTCCCAGATTTTGTAGGCACACAAAACTCCATTCTGCCAAATGTCTGCTGGTGTTCAGTGAATATTTTGCACATGTTGCAAGGTTTGAAATAGGCATTTTGCTTGCCTTCAGAAAAACACACAGAGTGGTTTTAAAACGCCGGCTTTTGGATAGTGGTGAGTACTGGTACTGCACCCATTTTTGGGATTTAAGAAATGAATTCCCCACAATTCTAGGTTGCATTTGGCAATCAGCATTGCCATTCCCAATGGTTTCAGACTACTGTGCGGGTAGTCCAATGGTGGTTTTAAAGCGCTTTGAAGCTAACCGGCGCTACTGTTTTTCCTTTGGCAACCCATTTCCCTCATGGCAACCCGGCCTTTCATTCTCGCACTGGTGGGTGGCAAGTGAGGCAACCATTTTGGTGGGCGCACAAACTGCGCAGCTTTCCTGGATTTCAGCGCACATGTGGGTTTTCCGCCATCTTGAATTTTCTAAGCCCACAGCACCAAATGTTGTAGCAGGATAGCTTAAACGTGGGTCAGGACACCCAACAAGTCCCCCCCACGCGACTGCACTTTGAATTTGAGTCGATGGGGAGTCGCGTGCACAAGGGTTTTGACCCATGCACCGGTCTGTCCGCATAATCTTCTTCCTCTTCTGTAGATGGCACAGTTCAGCATCTTCTTCTCCATCCGGTACTGATCGATCGGTTCTCCTCACCGGTCCTGATGGGAGTATTGGGCGGTCCACTGGGCCCATTGGATCTCCGTTCCCGGTCTCCGGATCGTCCTTCTTGGCCCGTCTCAAGGTTTTCTTTCTCCTAGGACGACAAAGGAAGAGCGGCAATACCTATTCATAGACGTTTTTCCACCACCGTTGAGATAGTGGGGCAGCATATGCATTTTATCATAACGAAACATTACATTCTTATTTTGAGAAAAAAAACAGTAAGACTAAGAGACAGTTTCATACAATCACAGTATGTTAGAGACTAGATGTGGTATGTTTTATGATTGGAACTGAATTAGTCTGATACAGTACCCGCTAGGATTCCAGAGGATTCCTCCAGTTGTTGCAGAGTGTGCCTGGGATGGCAACATTTCAACTGGTTTATGTGTACCCACTTGTCTTCCCCCGCTGCCAAAGGACCTTTGGGGATGTGGATTTTGTAGGCCACAGGGGAGATCTTATCGACGATCTCAAAGGGTCCTTTCCATGTAGGCAAAAATTTGCGCTGCTTGGCCTGGTTCCTTTGGAAGTTGTATAGATAGACCCGGTCTCCCACCTGATATTCCTTCCTGGAAGTTTTCAGGTCATAATGGGTCTTCATGCTATCAGCCGATCTTTCTAGATTCCGCTGAGCATAAGCAAAAGCATGTTGGAGGTGTTTCCTTAAATTCTCTACATACTCATGAGTAGTGGAGGCATTTATCAGTGTCTGCTCCTGGGTCCTGTAGAGCAAATGCTGAGGAAGCACCATCTTGCGCCCAGTCATCAACTCAAATGGTGACATTTTGGTTGCAGATGAAGGGGTAGATCTGATGGCCATTAGGACCAGAGGTAATCGGATATCCCAACTTGGCCCAGAATCTGCCACAAACTTCTTTAATATGCTCACAATTGTCCGGTTATATCTCTCTACTGCCCCAGAAGAAGCTGGTCTATAAGCAATATGCAGCTTTCTCTTGACCCCCAGTATCTCCCACATCTTTGTCATTACTTCACTGGTGAAGTGGCTACCTCTGTCTGACTCAATCCTTTGAGGTAGACCAAAACGGGAAAAGATGTGGTTAATCATCAAGGCAGCTGCAGTTTCTGCCTTGCAATTTGGGGCTGGGAGACATTCCACCCACTTGGTAAACAAGCATGTCACAGTCAACATGTACTTATTCCCCCTAGCCGAGCGAATCACGGGGCCTACGAAGTCGATTTGTAAATCTGACCATGGCAGTGTCATTCCCCTCTTTTGTAAAGGCGCCCGGTGCGTGAGGGATGATGGCTGAAATTGTGCACACACAAGACACCCCTTCAAGTATTGGTCGAGGTCCTGCCCCATGTGTGGCCAGTATGCAACCTCTCTTAAGATTTCCAATGTTGTGTGAAACCCCCTATGACCGGCGGTGGCCGCATCATGGGCGTGACTTAACATCAGGCTTCGGAATGAGGTAGGAACCACCCACTGATCGTGGCCAGCTTTGGATTTCCTTACCAACAAACCGTCTTGGATCCGGAACATTTTTGGACATTTCATCAACACTCTTAGGTCCTCTTTCCCAATGTAATCGGTATCCGTCAGGGGAAAGTTCTCAGGGTCCTCAAGGTGCTGGTAAAATTTACCAATTATTGGATCCCCCTTCTGAGCAGTAATCAAATCAGCATCAGGGGTCTCCTTACTCCATTGTGCAATTGAGAGGTCGTTGTGAGCATTTGTCTGGGACCTAGTGATGGCAGTGACCTGGATTTCCCCCAACAGGGACTCAATCTCAATTAGATCCCCTTGGATGGCCCCGGTTTTGGCCAGCTGATCAGCTAAGTCATTTCCAGTTTTGTCTGGTCCCTCTACTTTGGAATGACCCTTGATCTTCTTCCAATAGATGGTCATCTCATTCGAGGTGACCAGATCATCAATGTTTTGGATTAACTTCCCATGTTTCAAGGGTTTGTTGTTAGCACATAACATGCCTCTGGTTTTCCAATTAACCAGGTGCTCCACGAACCCGTTCCGTACATAATCCGAATCTGTGATTATGACCAGTTCGTGGAGTTGATGCTGGACAGCAGTGAGGATGGCTTGATGCACAGCCATCAATTCTGCCACCTGACTACTTCGGGGACCAATTTTGTATCCAGCGGAGGGTTCTGGGGACTCATTCACCCATGCATTCCCTACGCCGGCCACCAGTTCTTTCTCCCCGTTGTTGTCGACATGGTAAGAGCATCCATCCACATACACAGTGGGCATTCCCTCACACTTGTCTTCTTCAAAGACTTTGTGGGGGGAATTGAGGTATGCCTCCATGTTGTCCTTTATTTTTAGACTTTCGTCCTCGAGACAGTTTTCTCTGGCACAATCATGCAAGTCAGCCAGACCTTGCGCGAGGGGACTCTTCTTGTTTTGGCCATATCTGACCTCCACAGGAAAGCCTTGCATTGACAGAATCCAGGAAGTAATTCGGGAATTACTCACATTTCCGGCCCGGATTCTGTCACTTTGGAGATATTGCAGAGGCTGGTGTGGAGTCTCCACTATGATGTGTTCCCCCTGGATAAACGGGCGGTAATTCTTCAATGCCCACACCGTTGCCAGGAGTGCCTTCTCACAATCGTTGAATTTTTCCTCCACAGAGGATAAAGTTTTGCTCGCATAGGAGATTACTTTATTGACCTTGTCATGCTTTTGGTATAATACTGCCGTCAAGCACGTATTAGAGAACCCCGTCTCCAGGAAGAACTCCTTGTTTCTGACAGGGTAAGCTAGGCAAGGCGCTTGTGAGAGGCTTCTTTTGAGTTGTTTTACTGCCTCGGCTTGTTCTGGACCCCATTCCCACTTGACCCCCCCCTTCAGGAGATGAATCAGGGGTCTGGTGATCTCTGCGTAGCCCTCAATGAACTTTCTGCTGTAATTAGTCAGTCCAAGGAGGCTCCTTAGTTCCCGCAGAGTTGTGGGGTCTTTCAGTTTCTGAAGTGCTTCCACTTTCTTTTCCTGGGGACAGAGACCCTGAGGAGTAATCTCATGCCCCAAGAAATTAACACGGGTTCTACACCACTGTGCTTTCTGAAAGGAAAGTTTTGCTCCGGCGGCCCTCAACTGTGTCAGAACATAACGGATCTCCGCTATGTGTTCCTCCACAGATGAACTTTTGATGAGGACATCATCTACATAAGCCAGGTTACCCCTCGCACCCAGGTCGGGCATGGCCTTATGTAGGAAAATATTGAACTCATTACCGGAGTTAAGGTATCCGAAGGGAGTCCGGGTCCATGTGTACTGCTGGCCCCCAAAGGTAAAAGCCAGCTTGTATTGGTCCTCCCTACTGACAGGCACGGTCCAGTATCCATTGGTCAGGTCTATTGCAGTGAATACCTGTGACCCCTGAATCTGGGCCAGCCCTTGGTCAATGTAGGGCAGAGGCCATCGGGAAGTATGGACCCGTTTGTTGAGCTCCCTGAGGTCAGCGCAGAGTCTCCACTGGCCGTTTGGCTTCAATATTCCCAGCACCGGATTATTGAAGGTGCTGTGGACTGGACGGATTATTCCCCGGGACTCAAGGTTCTTAATTATTTCAGTAAGGGACTCCATTGATGCGAGAGGCAAACGATATTGCTTCACAAATACAGGAGTCATGCCAGGGTCCGTGGGGATTGTTGTTGTATGGATGTCAGTGCGACCACAGTCATATGAGTCTACCGCAAAGAGATCTTGGAAATCCAAGAAAACTTGTTTCAACTTTTGCTTTTGTTCCAGAGTCACACAGGCATCAGCTAGGTTGACTCTCTCTTCCACCATCTGCCTGAAGCCCGGAAAGACTTCTGGTTTGGCTATCTCCGCGGCCTCCTCCAGCTGGGTGGAGAAGTCCCTGGTCAGAGTGCTGATTTGGACCGGGGGCTTCAGGTGGGAAAGGCAGCCCTCATGGACCTGGAAAATCACCTCATCCCTCCTGAAGTCACAGGTCACATCTTCCTTACCATAGGGGCAGGAAGTGTACACCAGGAAGTTCCCCCCATGCCGGGTAAAAATCCTGTCTGGTGTTGCGTTGTCATCACTGTCACTGTCAAAACAGTCCTTGGGGATGGGTCCTAACAGTTCATTTACAAGATCAATGGAGAAATGTCGGTCATCAACCGCCATTCCAATAATGGTGCCTGCGGCTAGAGTAATACTCTTTAAGTCGCTGTTATCCACCTCTATTAGAATGGGGTCATGTTCTATGTTGACTAATGGAGTCGGGTTTACCCCCAACCCTTGCTGTTGGAGAGAAGCATTTAGATGTATGTAAGCATCAGGGTTTTTCAACTCTTGTCCCCTTTTAACTTTCACTTCCAGGGAGAATTGTCGGGTCCTTTCTGGGATGGTGACTTCCTCTTTAACCTGAATTTCAACTGCATAAGGTAGCAATTGAGCTGACCTAAATGCTTTTTCTGGATCATCAAAGCCCATGGGATTATCCGCTAATCGGGACCAAGCTTTGAAGTTTATTAGGTCCAAACTAATGGCAAAGCGATTGAGAATGTCACTGCCTAAGTAAAAGGCGGCAGTGACGTCTCGCACGACCCAACAATTGTGGACTATGCTCTTGTTGCCAATGGAGATTTTGAGCATACACCTGCTTGGCAGGAGATGTTTGGAATTAGGTGCTTCCAGGTCCATTTCCCATTTGTCTATCAGTTTGAAGGTGGGAATGGCTGGATCTTTTGGGAGTTGGCGAAACATGGCTTCGCTGATGAAGCTCTTACCGTTGCTCACACACACTCGAGCGAGAACAGAGTCCTTCCCATCATTTAACTGAACAGGGATGAACAACTGCTCTCCAATTTGCTGAATATCAGCCAGGCTCTGAGCTGATTTCACATCTTTCTGGACTATAGGAGTGGGAGTTTCAGATTGTGGATTGGTATAGAATTTCAGAGTGTTTCCTTCCAGCGTGGAATACCACCTTAAACTGGAAGGAAGGTTGATTTTCAGAAATTGAGAGGACCCCCCATCACCGGTCTGTTGTCCTACTGCTATGATTGTCACGTCTGGAATCTGGCTATTCTGGAAGTGAAATTCTACTTGGTCAGATTTTTGTTCAACCATGTGGCATGTGCCGTTTAAACTAACATGGTTGACACTCTGTTTTAATTTTATGGGTCGGCTAGTCTGAGTCCAGAGGACCTTGTTTACGCAATCTATTAGGGGTGACAACCTTCTCAGGAGGTCATTCCCTAGTAAACAAGGGGTGCCCTCTGGGGTCACAACTATGACCGGGTGTTTCAACTTATGTCGCCCGATCTTAATGTCCAAGTCTGCCGTCCCCTCGACGGGAATTTCCTTCCCGTCAAAGTTCTGCAGTTGTCCAGGAAGAGAGGTGAGAGGAATTTGGTAATTCTCTCCCCTTCCTGCATTCAGTTCGTCAAAGGCCCTTCTGGACAGAAGGGTAGCTTGAGATCCAGTGTCCACCAGTGCTGAGATTGTACCCTGCCCCTGTACTTGTAGCGGGGCATAATATCTTCCCTCCTTCTCCTCAAGGGGGCACAGATAATGTACATTTTTGGACAACTGGTGGGCTAATTTTCTGGTTTTGGACATCGCGAGAGAAGAATTTTGGGCAGAATTCTGTGGAGAGCCTTGGGAATCTGAAAGAAAAAGTTGGCAGCTGGAGATCAGAGCCATTGTGGGTTCCCCTGGTTCCGTTTCTGGGCCGCCCCCCCCTTTTTGGAGGCAGTCGCCAGGATGGGTTTGAACCAGGGGATTTTCTTGCTGTTGGTTCTGGGATGAGATGGTGGGCGGCGGTAGCTCAGTCTCCACATCTCCCCAGTCTGGATTTGCATTCCTAGGGACCCATTTTTCTTTGGGAGGAGTTCTCCCCTCTCTGAAGGAGAAGATCCTTTTCCCAGGATCCTCTGAGGATCCCTCTCCCTCAAATTGGAAGATCTGTACCTCCTCCTCAAACTGAGTCTGTTTGGGTCTTTTGTTTCTCCTACCCCCCCTCTGCTCCTTAGGAGGCAGACTTTCAGGGGCAAGAGATTTTGTTTCCGGTTCCTGGGTTTCCAGGGGCTGTTTACAAGTGAGGAAGGAAGCTTCCTCCAAGGCTTTACACCCCCCTTCCCTTTGTGCCTCCTCCCTGGGAACCGGTGATTTATCGGGGTGCTGCCCCCGTCATTGTTCTGGAGCACCAGGTCCAGAGTTGGGTGCGTTCTGCGCCGGCATGCTGATCTGAGGGTTCTGCTGTGCCCTCAGTATATGACCCATATCCCGCGCCATGTTTTGAACCTGGCGCTCTAACTGGGAAACCCGCTCAGGCTGATACGGGGCCCTGTTTTCTCCCCTGGGCTGATCCCGGGAAGGGTAGCTGTCCCTCCTCTGGTAGTACCCCTGGTTGGGAAGATTTTGGTACCCCTCCACCCTTGGCCTCCCCTCTCCCGGATTCAGTGGTCTGGGCTCAGGGAATTGAGGAAAGAAGGATGGATGATTTTGGGGTTGGAAGTCGGGTGGATATCTGGGGAAAAAGTTCTGCCCAGGGTTTGGTAAATTTCTGCCCTCCTGTGGGAAGTTTGGAGGGAAGTTCCCTGGGTTAGGTGCTTGTCTGGATCCCCCCCCTTGGGCTGGAGGAGTCCACACATAACCCAGGATGGGTCGATTACCTTTGTAGCGAGGACTTACATAGTCAGGAGAGCGAGGGACCCCATTTGTGGGGCTGCCTCCCTGGCTCCCTGTCTGCGACTGGCCCGAGGACCTTCTGGGCCTAGCATTATTAGGTGCAGGTAGGTTTTTAGGCCCCCCCATCTCCAAATCCAAAACGGGGGTGACCTTTACCTCTGCCACCTTGGCAGCAGCAGGGGTGCTGTTGGCTTTGGGGTTTTTCTGGGCATTGCTTTTATTTTCTATGGGCTTCTGCACCTCATAGATCCGGGTAGCCTGTTCAATGACCCAGTCTAAAGATCTTTTCTCATGGAAATCTCTCACGAGCTGGGTCATTATATATTTGGGCAAGGCATGGAAAAATGTATTGACAAACTCTCTACTATCTGTGCGCACCCTTCTGGTGGTTTGCGCAAAAGCACGCTTTAACTCCTGCACAAATTCTCGTGGGGCCTGATCCTCCCCACATTGCAAATTGTAGGCCGCCTTGCGAGCCTCTTGAGGATTTCTGTGAACAGAAAAATGTTTCAGGATGGCCGCCTTATATGTGGACCATCTGAAATGATTTTGGTCCTCCAGCCCCGCAAAGAAACTGGAGTATTCCGGGGAGAATGTCCACTTTACATATTGAATACAGCTTTGGCTGTCCTTCAAATGGAAAGTCTCCATCATTTGTTCAAACAACTCTAAGTGCTCCCAAACAGAATACTTAGCGTTCTTATGGTAAGGCGTGATGACGCTCCTGATCGCCTTAATCTGCTTTAAGGGGTCCTTAAGCAAGGCCCTTTTTGCCTTATTGGCCTTTTTGGTTCGGGTAACCCTTGTCCATTCTTCCTCGGACTCAGAGGCACTGCTCCCAGAGGTTCCCGTCTGTTCTTCCAGGTTTTCCCGGATTCTGCGAGCCTGGGAATGGCTGGCAGAATGTGGGGACCTGGTCTCCTGTGTCCTGCGCAGTTCAGAGGAGTCTTCAGATTCCTCCTTGCTGCCAGGATTTGATGGGTACCCCCTCCACTGACCTAACTGGGCAGAGGTTTTCAGGATGCCCTTAATGGGCCTACTCTCCTGGGGTTCCCCACTGAACTGTATTGTACTTGGGTGCCCATACCCGGATGCCCACCCCTCCATTCCTGAGTGGTACTGGCCTATGAGCCCCATACTCTTAGCTGGATAGTAATCTGCCATCCCTGTGGCCCTGTGCTCATGTGCGCCAGGGGACATAGGGGTGGCAGAGTCCAGGGACTGGGGGAGATGAAGGCCCCTGGGGTTAGGGCTCCTGCGGTTATGGTCAGGAGTCTCTCTTTCCCAGCGGACCTCATCTCTATCCGCCCCTGCTCCCTGTTGCAATGCAAGAGCCTGCATTTGTGCCTTCAGTTCTTCAGTTAAGGCCTTACTGGACTCTATCAGTCTCTCCTGCATCGCTACCTGTTGCTGGAGCCTATCATTGTGTTGACAGAGGGCCTCATTCTCCCTCTGTGCTTCCTGGTTGGTCCTGGAGAACTGGGCCAGTCTTTGCTGCAGGAGGTTTACCTCCTGGGCAATGTCCCTATTGGCCTGCTCCTTTCTTGCTAGAGCATCTTCCACCCTTCTGGTGTGCTCTACCAAGTTCTGGTTTTCTTTTTGGAGATCACCCAGCCCCTGGTGGGCCAGGTGATTTTCTTCCATTTTTCTTTTTAAATGGCAGACTTCCTGGCCTAAGGCGTCTCTTTCCTGACTAAGAGCCTGCATTTGTGCCGCCAGGTCGTCCCTTTGCCTTTGGAAGGCACCAGCATTCTGGCGCTCCTGATCAAACTCCGCCTGGGTATCCAGGTCTTTCAGAATTAGTTTGTTGCTCTCTGCCTTCACTCTATCTAGGTGGCCTTGCAGGGTGACTACCTGCTCAGCACATACCCTGTTGAAGTCCAGTTGTTGCTCCAGCTTTTTCTGGCTTTGCAGTAGGGAGTCCAAACCTTCTTGGTGTTCCTTCTGCAAGGCCAGAAATCTGGTATCCTGTTCTGACTTTTCCTTTTGCAGCACATCCATATCCTCCTTTATTTTAGTGATGTACAGTCTGCTGTCATTTTCTGACTCCTGGCTCCTCTGCAGCATCTGCTCAGAAGAGGCCAGGTCAGATTGGACCTTCTCTAACACCATCTGTTGCCTATTTGCCAGATTTTGGCTTTCAGCACATCTATCCTGCATGTCTCCCATATATAGGTACAGGTATGCTGCTATCCTGGCAATCTTATTGTGTTCCTCTTTGGCTTTAGGAGCCATATATAGTTCACTCAGGGCCACATGTAATGGACCCTGATCTCTCCATGAGTCTGACCCTGTTTCCGTGACCTGTTGTGTGATGGCCTGCAACCAGACTGTTTGGTCCTGGTGAGTCCACTCACCTCTCACAAATAACTTATGTAAGAAGTGCTCTCTGGCTATTTTCATGTCTACTAAGGCCGTCATTCTAGAGATTGGTCTCTGTCCTGACTTACAGAAGTTAGTAATTTATTTTTGCAGAACAGAACTTTTCTTGGAGTGTCCCTTTTGAGGAATGCTTCACAGCGTAATGCAGCGTGGTGATCCGACCGGATGTATGTATCCCGTCAGTTAGCACACTGTATTAAGCTGCACAACTGGTAAATCTAACCCAACGTCTCGGCTCGAGCCCCCACTTTGTAAGAGGATTCAATTCAGCACTACAGCTAAGTTAACGCCTAGTCTAGAATACTGAATGAAAACCCTTATTGATATATCTTTAGGTCCAGTTCATGCGTTCTGGATGACTACCCTTATATAACACCCCTCTCTTGGAATCCCCCTGACCCCACTGAGCCAAGAAGTAGTTCTGTTTTGCAAGTTTAAAAGGTTTATTTGATAAATTAAAATATATATATCACACTTTATAATAAATTAATAATTGAATATCACACTTAATCTGATATGGTAAATATTAACAATGGAGAATCTGGCACTAGCACACTTCTTATAATGACTAATGAGTTGACCTGAAATGGATAAGGTAGCACACTGGTAAATAGGAACAAAAGTATAATGTGGTAGAGGATGCTTTATGTAGCTCAGGTGGATGCAATATTCAATGAAGGCAGTACAGAAAATACGCAATATGATTCAACCAGACAATGTAATCACTTTTCTCGGGCTATTCACTCCCCCCCTCTTTATGCAATGCAAGGAAATGGAAGGAAAACACACAGTCCTCAGAAATGCAATCAATGTAATCAGTTCAATCCAGCAAGCTTACAGAAAACAGATAGGAGTTTTGAAAACACAGGCAATGCTTGGATATGTGCTGGCAATGAATGAGAAATATGCTAAATTTGCTTTTAATTCCCTTATAGAGGTTCAGGGTGAGTGGTATCTAGTTAATATTAGTCCAGGCTCACACTAGCAATGATGCAGGGATAGTTAGCAGGTTAAACGAATTTCTGGCAAATGGAAAGCAAAACTGCTGTCTTTTTACACGTGAAGAAATTTGCAAATCGCGGCAAAATTCGCGGATGCGCCGAGCGCTATTACAAAGGAACCGCAAGGACTATCTCTACCGTTTTGGGGTCCTAGAAAAGCCTGGGATCTCAGCTTCCAAATGAAAGTTATTGCAAGTCTCTAGCCCAAACGGTTGCGGAGATATGAGTAATTTAGTAAAGGTCGTTTTTGGTTTTGTAAATTTTAAACGCACACTTTTTCAAAATGACAAGTGACAAATTTTTGCAGCTAGAATGACAGGTGACAGCTAGGAGGCAGTTCTACTTAGGTTAAATAGATTGAATTAGATGAATTTAAACTAAGAGATGTGTTCTGAGTTTTGCTAAGTACTCACAAGAGATTTTGAACAGGAAAGCGACTTGGTCACGGACTTCAGTCTGGTCAGGTCTTTCCGGGTTCTGCTCACAGCGCCTGGCCTCTGGAACTGCTCACAGGGGTCTGGTCTCTGCTAGGCACCGGTTCTTTGGGTCTCTCTGCTCTGGATAGATTGAAGTCTCTAGTTTAGCTTTCTGGAGTTTGATGGAGGTAAGTATGGATTTTTCTGGCAGAGCTTTCAGCGGCAGATGAAAAATGAATCTCTCTATCTGTCCTGTCTGTCTGCTTTTATGTGTTTAGAATGTGGGTGTGTTCTAGCATCACTGACCCTACCTCTCTCTCAGCTTCTAATTGGTCAAACTTCCATTTCTTACTTGATTGGGGGAATGAAATGAAGTGTCATCATGATGAGGTCTGTTTATGATACAGAGAACCCACCCCTGTCAACTTTACACACAATCTATATCTGACCTAAAAACATATTTGCACAGGTACACATTTGTTTAAAATTACATATACATGGTGTGGCTGAATTTAGCCATGTCTATGTCCAAATCTGCTCATTCTCGGAGCTTGCATTCAAAGAGTGTACATAATTGACTTTTTAACTGCTTTTCCAATTTCCGACATGGACCCAACTTTACATACATGTGTGCAGGGGGTAGGGACATTAACTGATGAAGTTTCAGATTTTTAACATGCACACATTTAGAGTAATATCCACTTTTCCGCTAAAACCCCCCTGAACATACCACCGGTTCCTACCACGTCTTAAACTGTGGGCAGAAAAATCACAAGAATTATGGTATCATTTATAAAATTTTCACATGTCCGCTCTATGAGTTATTCATCTTTTTATAAAACCATATCCTTGCTGCAGGGGTGTGTCTTTTCAGGTCACATGGTACAGAAACCAGTCTTTCCAGTTTCTGCCAAGCCAGCTTGCTTCTCACAGGCAGTGCTCCTCCCAGCTTCTCCAGGAGGAAGCCACTTTTTACGACGTCTGTAATAAAAAACCTTTGCCTGAGTGGAGAGGGCTTTGTTCACTCTCTGGCAGAGCACAGGAAATTCAATTATCAGATAGATGGCATATCCTTAGCCTGGGCAGCAAAAGGAAGGTTGGCCTGGGAACACAGTGGTGACTCAAGTTTCACTCCTGATGGGTAGTTGCTAGGCAAAATCAAGTTCCTTAAGCCAGACCTTCAGCTAACTTTTTGTTGCTTTTAAAATAACTTGTAATTTTACACATGCAGCTAGAATGCTGATTCTAAGTGCAAAACTATGACATTTCAACAGTTACAAAGGCATGTGACACCAAACATAGGTCACTCATTTAATTTAACATTTTCGATTTTGGTGGTTTTAAATCCAGTTGCAGTTAGGCTTAAGCTGCTGACTCCATAGCATTTTTGTTATAAGCATTGTTTTTGGGCTCTTCATTTCCCAGATTTTGTAGGCACACAAAACTCCATTCTGCCAAATGTCTGCTGGTGTTCAGTGAATATTTTGCACATGTTGCAAGGTTTGAAATAGGCATTTTGCTTGCCTTCAGAAAAACACACAGAGTGGTTTTAAAACGCCGGCTTTTGGATAGTGGTGAGTACTGGTACTGCACCCATTTTTGGGATTTAAGAAATGAATTCCCCACAATTCTAGGTTGCATTTGGCAATCAGCATTGCCATTCCCAATGGTTTCAGACTACTGTGCGGGTAGTCCAATGGTGGTTTTAAAGCGCTTTGAAGCTAACCGGCGCTACTGTTTTTCCTTTGGCAACCCATTTCCCTCATGGCAACCCGGCCTTTCATTCTCGCACTGGTGGGTGGCAAGTGAGGCAACCATTTTGGTGGGCGCACAAACTGCGCAGCTTTCCTGGATTTCAGCGCACATGTGGGTTTTCCGCCATCTTGAATTTTCTAAGCCCACAGCACCAAATGTTGTAGCAGGATAGCTTAAACGTGGGTCAGGACACCCAACAGTTGGTAGACAATTCAATCCTTTATGTAGGTTTCTTACTTCATGGTCTAACAGTATTCTGTTGGATACATTTGCAACTATGTTTGTTGCATCTGAAACCATGTTAGCATCCCTTGATTTCTTCCTCTTCCCCCTCCTCGTTATTTTCCTCTGAGACCTGCTCCTAAAAAAGGTCTTGGAAATTCTGAAAGTACTTGTTCTTGTCAGCTGATTCTCAGTGCTTGAAGTGCTTGCGATCTGGTTGTTAGATTGTGCTGGGGCAGAACTTGTTGCAGTATCTGAGTCTGAGCTGCTGTTTTCTGGTTGACACGATAATGACCAGATTATTTAGTTATGCCCTGATGAAGGACTGCATTTAAGTCCGACATTTGTCGGCAATTGTTTCATCTGCACCAACAAATGAATGCATAAACCCAAAGAACTTATGGAATAAAACAGAATCAGCAATTTTATGAATTTCCTTTTGAAACAATACGAGATACTGTATCAAATCTTTCAACAAAACTACTTATTGGATGTCAGGGAGTGCAACCCACACCAAAGGCTATACAGCCATGGTCTTTTTCCTTCTGCTAGGACACTCTCACTGACACCAGTCAGGTTTGGTTTTCCCTTGTAAGATGACTTGCAACAAAGCAACAAAAAAGCTAAATAAAAGAAATGATTATGGATGGTTTAGAATTAATCTTAACCTCTGTCATTGCTCTGGGAAACCCACCAGACCATTGTTCTTGGGTTGCCAAGCCTGTTAAGAAAGGGGAAAACACATATGCAAATAAGTCTTGGTCCTACCCCAAAAGGAGAAGTCCAGTCTGACTTGCTGGGTCACACCCCTTCAGAGCAAGACTGCATGCTCCTTCCAGCCATCACATCTTTTGTTTTTCTTTGTGCCACATCTTGACAGGACCAGCACCCACACAGTGTAGTGAATGTCAGTTAATGGTTTTAGGGGCACCATCACCTTTATTTTCTCCTGAGGCCTGAGTCTCATTCATCAAAGATATTCTGCCAGATTTTTGGGAAACTGTTTTGCAATCATTGTGTGGCTCTTTGTCCTTGCTGTCTTCACTTATTTTAGAAATATGCTTTCTCATATTTGTGTACTCACTTGAGATTTCTTCTCCACTGAATTTCTCACATACCTGTCAGCATCATTTGCAATCTCCCTGGCTCCACTATCTCCTTGTCTAGTAAGTGAGGTTATGTGTCCTCCCTACAATGCATTAGTATATCACTGTAGCAACTACTTTGCACATAACATCAAGGGTTCCATGTGATAATGTCCCCGCAAAAATGTCACCATGCAAAAAATGCTGAAAGATTTCAATTTTTTGCAGAGACGTTATTACATGGAACATGCAGAGACAGCCACAAGATCTCCAAACACTTATCCCCTTATCCCTCCTCATCCCTATATATATGGTCACCTATATAATGTCAACACAAACTTTTACCGGCAACATTATGTACCGTTACCATATATATAGGGGCATTATTACCTGATACCACCTCAAGATGGTCAACATCATTAACACTATCCATCCACTAAGCGACTTCAATGACAAGCACAGACATTCTTTAAAAGTTTGGTTACCCATCTTGTAGACTTCAATAAAACTCCTCCAGAATCGCTCCAGGGTGGTATCTTTCATTTTGCCATGAATGGATAAACTGGATGATGGCATGTTTGTTCTCTCTCAGTAGACAAGACAGAGGCTTCTCTCACAATACATCCTTCACTGATTTAGTAGTAGAAGTAATACAGTTATTTATTAAGAACAAACATATTACTGGGGAACCAATTTCAAGGCGCTTGCCGACCAATTCACTGAAAACAGGTAAAAATAACAACAACAACATAATTATACAAACACTAATGACACCTTTAAGAACTCCAACCAGTCTTTCTTTCATTCCCTAGTTCAATATAAAAAGATGATATATGCTGTTTCAAACTAAACTTAAAAATGTGTAAGAAAACACTGGGCCTCATTATAAGTTTGGTGGTAGCCTTGCCATTAAAACCAGCAGGCTAGCGCCAAACCTGCAATATTTTTCGGCGCCCGTGAATGGACATTTACTGGGGCATTCTGACCCTGCCAGACCTGGTAATTCCCCATTTGCGGGTGCCATAAAAAAGATGCTCCTCATTCACATTCGGCCCCATAGGGCTGAATGGGAATGTGGAGGTCGGATGCACAGGCACTGTCTATAACGGTGCCTGTCCATCTACATGCTGTGCTCGCGTGTGCCTTTCTGCCCGCCAGGTCCGACTTGGTGGGCAGAAATGCACCCGCAAGCACAACTCGTAGTTTGCCAGTCCGGGAATTATGGTACCGGCAAGCTTACCGGTACCGTAGTTCCCGGACTGGCAAACTCATTCTGAGGCCTACTATCTTGAATAAAAATTGGAAGGTCATTCCACAAACAGCAGCCTGAAGTACAAATGTGTTTGTCACCATAGCGAGAGTAGGAATGTTTGGCCACCTGCAACACATCTTTTACACTGGTTGAAGGGGCAAACTGCTTAGCAAGGGTAGACAGCGATTTAGCTGCCAATCCCTGTGTTATTATCCAAATCTGTGTAAGAACTCAATTTTTTATTTGGTATTCTAAAAATAACCGGCACAGTGAACTGTGATCCAATGAAATGTTCTCGCATTTTTTCAGTCCAAAGGTTATTTGCAACGTAGTATTTTGGACTGGTTGGAGCTTGGTTAACTGTTTCTTGGCAAAACCCAAACAGATGCATGAACAATATTTTATTCTAGATAAGACCACTACCTGAAATAATGTCTTTGCATAGTCTTTATCTAGTAGGAAGCTACATCTGTTTATGTTAAAAAGGTATCACCCCATTACTTTGCAGAGAAAAAAATTGAATAATTTCCCAAAAATGTATGCAAAAATATAGATGGGGTGTTGTGTTGGCGTATTCATTAAAGTGGAGATATGTGGGGGAGGGCCTGCAGAGGCTCTCCCATCGCATAAATTCATTATAAGAAATGTGATGTTTTTGCATTCTCAGTCGTTGATGCATTGTTTTCACGTAGATCTGTTAAATAAGTGAAGGTGCACATTTTTCATGACAGAATCTACCTATGGATCAAAAGATAATTGACTGTCAAACAACACACCCAAAAGTCTAACTACCACCACATTGACAGATGGAGCACCTAAACTGATAGGACACAAAAAAGGAAGAGGGGTCTCAAAAACACACTAAACATTCTGTTTTATCACCATTAAGCCTCAGGTAGTTGTTTTGCATTCAACCTTGTACTGAACCTAAACATTCTCCCACCTCTCTACCTTCATCATGTCTCCCACGTAAATCTGCTAAAATCTGGGTGTCGTCGGAATACAGCTGGCATCAAATCCCCTGCTTTCAATTATTTGCACCAAAGCGGATAGATAGACATTAAAATAGAAGGGATCACAGTGCACAGCCATGTGGCATGATGCATGCTAGTTAGCGGCTAGCAGATAGACAACTTCCCAGCTGAACCCCATGACCTTTTGGGTAGAATTCTAGTCAGGCTAATACTGCTCCAGAAATTTACATTGGAGACTTACAACATAGTACCAGAATGTTGTGGTCTACCGTAACAAACACAGCCGACAGATCGAGGAGGATTAATGTTGCATCCCTCTTATAGCCAATAGATTTTCACGGGTGTGAATAATCGAGGTTTCTGAACTGTGATTTTGCTTAGGAAGGGGAGGTTAGATATAGTTCTAAAATTGGTCAAGTTTGCTGGATCTAACATCCCTTATTTCAAAATAAGCGTAACTTGAGATTCTGTCAGTAAGTAGGCAAGATTCCTCTCTAAAAATAAAGAGATAGTAATAATATTAGGTACATTTTCAGCTAACACTAAGATATGCTCTTTTCTAAATCTGTGTTCCCGCTTTTAGCCAATAGATTTTCCTGGATGTACAAAATCAAGGTGTCTGTACTGTGAAATGGGTGAAAGCATGCTTGAGAACTTGCCAAGAGATTGTTGTTTTCTAAATTGTTATTTAGTTGGGAAGTAACTTCTCCTTGCATGATTTTGCTCAGTAAGGGAAGGTCAGATATAATTCTAAAATATGTCTGATCTGCTGGGTCTAGCAGCGCTTATTTCAGAGGAAGCATAACCTGAGCTTCTTTCAGTAAACTAGGAAAGATCCCTCTCTGGAAAGAGAAATTCAGAATATTAGCTAATTCTTCAGCTAACACTAAGATAGCTCTTTTTTTAATCTGGGCAGAAGATGATTTAGTAATGCATAAGAGACTTTTATAGCACATACTTATTTTATTATATCAGCATATGTAAGAGGTCAAAACATTAAAAGGCTGAAGACCTTTGCATATGGACAGTAGCAGGGTTATCATGTGTTTTAGTTTCATTTGCTAATGTTTCTGTCATCTTGATACTTTTAGCTAGAAAAAGTATTCTAGTTCATCACATCTTGTTTGTCTAGGAATAACTTTACCCTTTGCACCTACCCATGCTTTATATATCTTGTTTTTATAATAATTTAAACATCTCTGAGAATACGGTAATATATCATCCCCAGAAAGAGTAGACTGTCAACCCCTTTCCAAATGATAACCCACTATTTTTAATTGGGTGAGTCAAAGGTATGCCAATTGTATTTTGAGTGGACATTATATTAAGCATGTGGCTGGGTTAAAGGAGTCAGAGAGTCAAGACACCATGTTACTTCATTATAGAAATAAGAAAATAGGCTTTCAGGTTTTTGAGCTGAGTCATATCCAGGGGTGGGGGTTGAGAGGGCATGGGGTGGTGATGTCTTGGGCTCCCTGTGCGAGGTGCTGGGGAAGGGAGAGCTGAGTTTACAGATGGATGATCTTTGGGCCTAGTAAAAAGATGGTGTCTCTGCCACTGCAAAATGGTGTCGGTTCTCAGGCTTGTGAGCAGTGCTATTCATATTAGTCTCTATGTTCCATCATAAGGGGATGTGCCAAAGGGGGTGGGTGTCTCTCCCCTTCGGTCTACATGTGATCTACTTATGGCGGGAAACACTAGGGGGGATGGGATAGGACCATCTCCTTCCCAACATTCCCCCCTTTTGTACTCCTAAAGTAATGAATACCCTCCCCCAGTATTTATACATTCCTTAGCTCGTTTCACTGCTTCGTCCCATGCGGGGGTACCGTCAATGGGCATCCATGCTCTACACACACTTCTTAAACTTTCCCCATGTCATGCATATTCTTCAGGAGTATAGGTTATGTAAATACATACACCATTACCATCCAGGTCAACCTATACCTCCTTGTAATTTTCGAGATGCTTGGGGCTGTTTGATAGTAGTATGATAATAGTTATCTACCTCATCCCCTGTGTGGTATATTGCCACCCTGCGGTATTTGAGCTCATCATTTCCACCAGAGCTTTCATATTATCATGAGACACTTTATTATTAACATTCCTGTTGCCAATTGTCATCATCATTATCACACTATTCGGAACCACTTATGTGCAGCATCAGAGGCCTAACTGGCACACACAGACAATCAGCAGGAAGAACACAATGATGGGTATCAGCAACTTCATGATAGTTCCAAGCCACAACGTTACCCTGCTGAACGCCATATTGAAGAAGGCATTTTCTTGCACTCCTCCTTCCTTTCTCATCTGTAGACCAAGTTCATGCACTGCTGCAATCACGTGTAATAGTGTCCCGTTTTCAGCATCTGAGAAAGGTACGAATGTGCAACATGAACTTCTGATTTTCTTGCAAACACCACCTTCCATAGAAGTGAGAAGGTCTAATACATAGCAATTCTGCATTGTCATTAGTCGGAGGGCTAGTAGTTCCACCGTGAAGACATTAAAGCCCTCCTCAGTATCATTTGCCAGCTGGATGAGCTCCCATCTCACTATTTGCAACCATTTGGCATTTGCTCTTGTCTGAACCTGGTCACAAGTGATGCGAAAAATGTCTCTGCTGAACTGAAAAGTTTGTATTCATCAGGGATCTGTGTGAAGAGGTCAGAGGACTCCCGAGACAGGTACTTAGAGGCTGGTACAGGTGATCTTGTTGCTCCTCTTCAGGGAATATGTGAAATATAGGGGGTTGGGCTTCTATTGGCCGTGGTGCCCTTTGTCATCCTGAATGCACCACTCCCCCCTTAATGTGTTCTTCAGGTATCACCAGCAGCGCGCCAAGTGCAGTGTTGCAAGCATACAATACAATAGCACCTTCATGATGGTGGGATGTGCAAGTATGCCTGCTTGGCGCACACCCAGTAATAGTCCATTAGGGCTGCAGTGCCTTTCCAAAGATCAGTGTTGATGAGGCTTCTGTTGCAACGTGTGTTAGACCCAATAGACACCTTGCCTTCCCCATAGAAACAAAGTTTGTAATTCTCTTCTTGCTGGAACTTAATCAGCTTTTTGAGGGCTGTGACCCATGTCAGCTTGCCGATATGCTCTGTCCATATTTGTGCACATGTCTTGTTCATCCATTCTAGACTTTCTTCTGACTGGCCACAGAGTCCTCCAGCTTTGCGCATGTATGTTGAGTCCTGCTGTTTGTTTTCCACAGAGCTCGTGCCCTCGATTGCCAGAATTGGTTCCTTGAAGCAATTTTTCACCTTTCAATCCCTCTTTGCAAAGCTTTTCGTCTGGCGGTAGGTGCTTCATTCTTATCGTGTGTTCCTGAAAGGAGCTTTGTATCCTACATAGTGCAATGTGGATGAGACATTGGGCTTCTACTAAGGGGACTTCTTGGGGCACTAAAACCTTAGGTGTCCCAGAAGCATGGAGTGTTAAAAAATACACGTAGCAACTGCCATTGGACATTTGTTTTCCTGTTGCACCCATATCAGAATGCCAACCATTAGACTGCCCAGGAAGACAGAGGTCCTCTAGTTTATCTAGTCACGACCCATGGTATGCATTGTATCAGTGTTGACGTGCTTGTCTTTTCTTCCTTCTATTATGCAAGGGAGATTGTCTTTTCCCTGTCAACCTTTTACATAGTGTATCAGTAGTGCATAGTGATCTGTGTCCATTTGCAGGCTGTTGACTGTACATTGGGACAATACCAGTATCGATATTTCCAGTAGTATCTGTGGCTTCTTGTCGGTATACCACAGTGGGGGAGGAGGGACTTAAAATTACATTGGAAACTGGTGTGTGGAACACATTGTATATTTCACTATGCATTGAGGTAGATACTATGTTAGGTTGTAAGGTAGCTTGTGAAACTGTAAACATGGTGGGGGTTGGTAGATTCACAGTTAATGCAATCAATGTACTTTCAGTTCCCTTGTCCATAAATAATTCAATTTCTGGGGTCACATTCTTATGCAGACTCATTAAATGTATGGACATATTGCTGTTCCCTTCCATATCACCTCCTTCCCCCTTCTATTACATGGGCCACCCATATAAAAGATGTTTCCCAGCATATTCCTAAAACCAGCATAGTGATTGTGAATACTATGGTAACACAATTAAGGCCACAATCATAGCAGTATGCTTGCCTGATGCTTATCCTACTCCTACTGCTATCTAACTGGACATTATTAACGTTAAGTGGCATCAGCTCAAACATTGTTGCACCTATAGAAAAGGATAAAACGGGGTGGGCATTAATAAAGTTTTAGATGGGTCAAGATATAAGGGTGATAAAGGAACTTGAGAAAGAAGAAAATAGATCAAGGGAGAGAAAGAGAGAAAGAGAGAGCACTTTAATATATGTATATATAATCTATTTCTGTACTGCTTATCACTTTTAGTATTTTCATTTTTCTCATGGAACTCTTATCCCCAGTAACTCTCTAAGGTACTGCAACGTTTGCTTTGTTGTTATCCAACATTTCAGGTGCTATCCTGTCGTGTGCCTTCCTGACGTCTGAGAGGTGGATCCAGTACCGTAATCCCTTTACTTTTACGGCCAGGGGGGTACAGTAGATCACCTGGTAAGGTCCATGGAATCTCAGTGAGTTTCATTTTTGCAGAAAACTCTGCACATATACTATCCCCCTATGCATTACTGGTTGTGCTGGGCTGTCTGATGCTGCAGTTGTTGTATCTGTCTCATTGTCTCTTGTGAAGAGTGGGGCCATTTATTTGGCAATGCATTTCACTGCTCATGTGAGCTGTGTCAGGTATTCCTGAAATTCTTTTCCTAGTACAGTTGCTGTTCTGTGTGCATCAGGCACTCTTCTTACTGTGACAATGGCATTCTGTATGCATTGGCCAGTTAGTATTTCATAGGTGAATAGGTGGTGGTCCTTGCTAGGCTGGGTGCACAGCTAGAAAAGAGCTAAAGTCAGGCAATACACCCAGTTCTTTTTTTGGGAGTGGCACAGTTTTGACAACCTACTCTTAAGGAAGACGTTGATTTTCTCTACCTGCCCGTTTGCTTGAGGTGTTAAATCGAGCACATTTTGTGTTTTATTCCTAGCAGTGAGCTTACTTCTTTGAACAAATCATTTACAAAGTGTGTGCCGTTGTCGGAACATATGACATCACATATCCCCCATTGGAGGAATACCTCTCTGACGAGGAACTTAGCTGCACACTTCGCGTCTGGGCGGGTACAGGGCCCTGCTTCCAACCATTGCAAAAAGGGACACACCACCACAATCAAGTATCTGGCTCTAATACATCTTTCTCCCATGTCTGCGTAAACAATATGCAGCTCATGCAAGGGTCCTACATGGTGGGGTAATATCACCCTAAGTGTTCTGAGAGTTATCCTTGAATTAAATACTTGGCATGTCGTACATTCGAATATCATTTTGTTAAGGTACTCCTGGAGGTTTGGGATAAACCAATCTTCCTGGTGATCGGCAGCAATTTGTTGTTTTGAAGTATGTGCTGGAAAGTGCAATTGTTCGAATGCCACGTACAACAGTTCTACGGGCATAACCAGTGGGTGACTGTGTGCACCCTCGTTTGACCGATAATTCTTGCTGTTTTGGTTGTGCTCTATTATCTGTTCAATGGGTAGTGTATTGTAACCTTCTGTGTTTGGCTCTTCTTGTTTGCTTTCTAGTATGCATTCTGTAGTCTTATGCATGGGGAGATATGCTGCTTCTTTTTCTGCTGTGTCTAGGGCATCATTTCCCAAAGATATTTTGTCATCATTATGGGTATGTGCTTGGCATTTCACTAGCGCCACTAGAGAGGGTTCTGCAAGTGCTTCAATCAATTTATTCAGTAACTCTGCATGTTGGACCAGGGACCCATCAACTCTCCTGAACCTCCTCCTTCTCCATCTAGATAGTCCAGCATGTACAGTAGTGGTCACGTACACCAAATCTGAATATATTGTCACTGCACACCCTTTTGCTGCATGGATGGCTTCAATCAATGCCATTAGCTCTGCGGCTTGGGTGGAATAATGCATGGGCAAGCGTTTCTTAACCAGTACCTCATATTGCCCATGTTCCAGTCTCGCTACTGCTGCACAAAACATGTTTTTCACCTGTTTCTTGGAAATTGGATGCGGATCCATCTAATACAAATCCTTGTATTAATGGGAGTACTTAGAGAAAATGAGTTAATACATTGGCATTCCGACCCCTAGGGGTTTGATCTACTATTTATGTTCCCTGATGCCTCATGATACAAACAGACATATGTTGTTTTGAAGGGAATACACTGCTGCACATGATTAAGTCTATGGTGGGTGTTCTGGAATGGTCAGTGTGAGGGGGTCAGATGTGTATCAACATGAAAGAGAGAGGAGGGTCAGGGACTGTGGGCCCTGGTGCGGTGGGGCTTGAGAGGGCCTGGACAGAAGGCCCAGCTCCAGAAGGGGGTTCGGGGGGCTAGGCCCCCCCAAGACCACCCCATGGCCCCCCTAGAAACAAGGCCTCAACATTTTTGTGTGTCTTGAGCCAGTTGACTTTATAGGCAATATATGTGTCAATGCCTCTATTCCTTACACAGGAGTACTGTCTAAAACAAGAAATCACAAATCCAGCAGTTTTGGCTGGTGTATATATATTAGACAGATATTTTCAAGGCAATGTCATCATATGCCCAGGTTAGGGGTGTCACGGTATTAGTTTTATGGCGGTACGATAACCTTCTTGCCAAATGACGGTATATCATGGTTATCGCGGTATAGCAGGTGGAGATAACTAATCTTAACAAATATTTTCTTAAAATATCATACATTTTCAGATTTATCATCAGAAACAAAACCAGGCACCCAGGGCCAGAATTGGGCTTTTCAACATTCTTTCCACTAAAATGCCACCCCTTGCTTCCACCAAGAACACAAACACATGTGTGGAGTGGAGGAGGGGGGGGCTGCTGCGACTGGAAAAGCAAACTTAATAGCTTTTCCTAAGTGGTCATTTAGGATTTCAGCTGCCCCACTGGCTACTGGTGAAGATGAACATGTTGCCATCTTGATAATCTGCATGCCACAGATCAATGGAGGCTGATGGTAGTATGCGCTTGTGCGCATACACGCACACGCACTCTCTCTCTCTCTCTCTTTACGTTACAGCCTTTAGTTTACTTGCGGCCAAAAGGTGTTCAGTAATCACGGACATGTTACCCTTTGGTATGGCAGCAGAGAATACTAGCAGAGATGAGTGAATTTTGTGGTGTGACTTATATGTAAATTCAATGATAGAACCAGGGAAATCCCCCATTGTCATATGTTTAGAAAACATTATCCATTATAAATCTATAAACCTCAAAGCCACCAACCCAAACTAAATCCTTTTCCTTCTTGGCACTGTATTTATTCTTCCTATTGCTAACATATTGATTTTGTGTCAGGCACGTGTGGTTTGCGGAATGGCATTAAAAACTGCTCCAACTGAAAGTACTTGTACCAAAAAAAATGAACTTTTATTTTTACATTGCCTTTTTGCATTTGGAGTTCTTTAACTTACCAGTAAGTCAATGCTTTTTAGTTAACTTACGAATACACAGGTAGGATTTTCCAGTTGTAGCAAGGTGGCATTTTGAAACTTGTCTCTGCACATATTTAGCTGATCCTCCAAGAATATAAGGCAGCTGCAGAATTGGTCTTTCATGGCACTCACTCAGTGATTGCCTTGAATGAAAGAGTGACTAGTAGAAGGGTTATAATGGACATTTTGAGCAATGAGCTTGATGCTCAGTCACAGGTCATCGCTTTGAAAATTGGCCTCGACTTGCATTTTTTCAGAACCACATGGCATGGGCATCATGATCACTTGCTGAGACAAAAAGTTTGTTTTGACAACTTTGTATCCCATTAAAGGGAGAAAAGTCACTCATGAGCAGTCTGAAATGTCTCAAAATGTCATAGCCAACACAGACACACCAAATGGTTGCATAGTGATCTAATCACTATAGCTTATTTACCATCTGCCTGGTGTATTATGAAGGCCTGATGTCAGAGTCACCACTGACCATTTAATCCTAAAGGGACAGCGTTCAGTGGGCGCCTTCAATGTCTTTCTTGATTCTTGCAATACATGTTCATTTACCATCTTAAAGATAGAGGCAAAAAAAAATGTTGAAAATGACAAAGTTAAAATACATATCGGCACAAATATGGCCTAGACCACTACCTCACCACAACCCCATCAACACCATTTTCCCAAGCTCGGAGTGCATTAGGACCCTTGTGATGTGAATTCAGAGGGAGGAATGCTTTCACGGGTGGTGTCACAAATTTAGAATAGACCTAAGAAATATCTCACCCCCATTGCTCTGGTCCAGTGCCATATGCAGAAGGCAGGTGGGTGAAGGATCAAGCGAAGCAACAACTCTAGTGCCAATGTGCAAATCTACACAGAGGACTGTGGGGGGGCAGTTTATTGACTAGCAGAAAGCACTGATAGGCCCAGTGTTCACACAGTCTACAGCAGGGTCGGACTGGGGCATAAAATTGTCTCGGGTACCAAAATAAAAGTGGCCACAGTTGCAAATGGGAATTCGTTCCTTTTGGAACACTGAATAGTACCCAAGGGGGAGATTTTTGATAACATGTGATGCAAATTGTACATTTAAAAGACTATTTATTCAGCAACAGTGGTCAAAACTATTAGCCGCATAGTGAAGTCACTCATCAAACTGGCCCACTTTGGCCAGAAAAGTGCCCCACTTTGACTAAAAAAACTGGCCCACACAAGCATTTTGCATTTTTGGTTCGGCCATGGGCCTATTGCCTTACAGGCCAGTCCATGCCTGGTCTACAGAGCTAAAGTTGTTTGTGGACATGCATCAGAAGGGCATCCAGTTCATTCCCTCCTTTGAATTATGGTATGTGTAGTTCCCCATCTTTGAAATTGGTGGGAAAATTACAAATCCCAGAATTCTAAGTTAAAACAGAACTGGATGACTATCCGATCCATGACCATGAGAAACTTAAGTTCTTTGAATCTAAACCTTCAGGAGAGTAATTCCTTTTTTTTTACAATTTGCACAGCCTGAGCAAGAGCTGTTCCAATGTGTGTGTGCTCAGTGCAGTAGGACCTTAACTTACTGAACTAATGGCACATGATGCTGGGCCAGGCTGAATCGATACATTTCTGCTCCTGCTGGGTGAGTGGTTGCTAAGCAAAGTGCTCCTGGCTCCACTGTTTTGCAAGTCACTGAACGTTTTGTTACATTTGTTTACATATGAACAAAAGTAAAAATAAAATGCTCACTTTCAGTTCAGGCCCTCAGCTCATCCTTGTGATGTCCCTGTGGTCTTGCTAATTGCAAATTGAAAATCAGGACAATCTCCATAGAAGATCTGACGTGTAGCGCGGAGCAGCATGACTGTGTGAAAATGTTTAAATTCTGTATGCTGCCTTTCAAATAAATAATGCCTGAAACAAAATAAGTTTGTTCTAGTTGGCCCTTGAAATCCATGTCTGGCAGAGTCTATGAACTAGAATCTCCAGTATGCTTATAGAGCCAGTCAGTCAGCTCATTGTTACTGGCTTTGCATGTGGAACATGTGGAACACAAAGGTTCAGGCACTCGGCAGCTTTCAACACAATTTGCGCAAAGTCGGCTGATCTTTGACCTGACCCTACTGATTACTAATGTGGCCTCACTTTCCCTATGCTCTTGTCTGCCAAAAAAGGCCCTTTGGCAGACGGCACATCCAGTAGTGCAAGACCAAGAATGTGCAGTACTTGCTTACTACAGCCTTTCCAAATCAGATCGAAAAGCACACTTAACGGTATAAACGGTATACCGGTATAAACAATGTGACGGTTATTATTGTTCAATTAAGTTGTTCATGGTATCTGTGATGGTATACTGTTATACCCTTACATCCCTAGCCCAGGTACTCGCACAAGTTTCCCTGCTGTTCCCATCTTATGACCAGGTGACACTCTTGTGGCAGTGCCTAGCCATGCCTAATCAAAAGCCGAAACTGTTGGCTTTGCCAATTCATGTTGGTTTCAGTTTGTCTCCATGTGTGAAAGTGTATCTGCACAGATGTGGCTGCTTTATTTGCTATGCCTAGGGATTTAAGCTGCACCTCACTAAGTTGGTCCAAAAAGGCCCTACCTGAAAATGACAAGGCTAGAATGGCAAGTATGGACCAGTTTTAGGTCTTCTTCTCATGAGTACTTGCCAGTGGGGTTCCGACCTAAATAGAATGTATCTTTGTGTGGAAGCCTAGCCTGAATTGCCAGAATGTTCAATGATTCAAACTGACAAGTACTTACTTGATAACCTCATACTGTTTGAGTAATTTACCAGAGTGTGCATGCAAACAGAATAAGTCATGCGTATTGTGGGTCTTGTTTGGAAAGTTTGGTGTAAATCCTGGCTGCTGGGTGTTTAGGCAGTGTCTGAAATGGAAATTATTTGCTGTGGGACCCCACCAGTTATGGGGAGGGGAGCAGGTTGGGAGGATTGCCCACGCCCATAAACATTTCCCTCTCTGAAGATTATCCTGAATACCTGGAAAATAACAGAAGAGAAGAGCCTCTCCTTTAATGTTCCGGGCACAGTATGATATGATATGGCATTTATGACACGCCTATACAGAAATGTTTCAAGGCGCGAAAGAGATACATATTTTAAAACTAAAATATAGTATTTAAATATTTCCTAAAGAATGCAATCAGAGGTGAAATTAACATCTGGCCAAGAGCCAAATGCCCATGACCCATTCTGCCCCCCTACTCTGCCTCCTTCCCCTCAAACACAAACAGCCAGGGCTGCACAGGCCCCCCAGTAAGGTCCTAATGTGTAATGTGTCTCAGAAGCAGATTATTTACAACAGGAAGTGATTAGAGATGCAAAAACACTGGCAGTGACCATTGCTGTGACACTTTTTTCTTTAAATTATTTAAGGTGTGATTGTTGGGTGATTCGAAATTAAGGGGATGCAGAACAAGCTGTGTGAAACAATAACCTTGTCATGCATCGCATTTCACTTAGTTTCTTATGACTTTTTTTTTTTATAAATTCACATTATTTTCTATTCTGGAGCTTGTAGGCTTCGTTCATGAGGAAAATAAAGCTACAATTATATGGGGTCATTTTCCAAGTCAAGCGGTGTGGAAAAAGTGGGAATAAAAGCATTAATCACCACTTTTTATGCACTGTGGATTTTGTATGATTTGGCAGGCGAAGCTGGAGAGCAGATCGGACTTAACATGTTTGCCTGTTCTGCATGTCCCACCGCCAAATCTGATTGGTTTTCCACCAGCATGTATTGTTAGATTGGTTGAACACCAGTGGATTCCTATGGAATCCGCCTGACTTTTACACCCCAGTAAAAGCAGGCAGATTCAAAAAGAAACCACTATGGAGTGCACCCACAATTGTTAATTGTGGGAGGGATTTACACTTTTCTAGACTCGTATTGGAAAAGTGAAGATAAGACGGGATATTTACCAGTGTTTTATGGTTTACTTTACCAGTACCTGGCAGAATACATTCAAATTGCATGCAGGTGCCCTTTTGCAAAGAAGTTTAAATATGAGTGGTCCCCTCTGCACATTTTAGGATTCAAAATCAATTGACTTGTTTACCCTTTTTCATCAACACGTTTCTACAATGATGTATACATTTTCAGATTGGTTTATCGTCTAACTGTTTAAAGTAATTGTTTACAATTAAGCATTATTTTCGGTATTCAAAACCAAACTGCAAAACATATTTGCCTCAACTTAAGCTTGGAAGATGTGTGGTCAAGTATCTAAATTTCAAGCTGGCCTCGAATTCTGGCTTTACCACTTAACCAAAGTGTGTTATCCTGGGTAAATCATTTAATCACAATGTCCCTCACATGCAAAAATCAGGTTCCTCTAGAAGTGATTTCGTTCACAGTATAAGCTATTTTAAAAAAGCCTCACTTAATGTTTAATAGATGGGCAGTGCATATTTCAGGACCTACCATGTACACACACACATGCCTTTCTTTGAAAATATCAGCCCACATTATTGAACAAACAAATTAAACAAAAAGCCATCATGGATAATTGAATATTATAACCAGTATATAAACAGTAAATACCAGATAATGATGTACTGGGGCATTGCAGGGGGCATCCATCTCTGAAATCTCTCCACTGGCTCCGAGTGGATGCGAGCATTAAATTCAAAACCCTCTGCATTGTCCACAAGACTTTCTGGGGCCTGGGTCCAAAATAACTTCAGCTATCCCTCCGCAAATACCTTCCCTCTCGAGCTCTTTACTCCTCTACCTCCAACTCCCTCAGGGTCAGTCGTTTTTCAAAGAAACGAGCTGGGGGTAGATATCTGTCTTCGGCTGGGGCCTCCCTCTGGAACAGCCTCCCTGCCACTCTAAAATTTGAGGAGAACCATCTCCGGTTCCGGAAGCACCTAAAGACCTTCCTCTTTTCTTCTGCCTTCGCTCCCCCTCTCCCCTGCTGATCTGTTCTCTCTTGGCACTGTGCACCTGGCCACCCTCTGTCCTTCGGGCCCAGGTACCTGCTCACCCTGCCACCCTCCCGCACTGCCTCCGGGCCACCCCTTGCACTGCGGTCTGTACCTGTACCCATACAGCCCCCCCTTTTTCTTCCTGCACTTATCAGACCTACCCTCTCTGCTGCCTTAAACCGAGCACTTGCAAATTGCTGGCTGCAGTACCACTGTTTGTTCCCTTTATTATTTATTTATTGTTATTTATCTGTTTCTCCTCTGCTTCGCACTTTCGACTTCTCCCTCCTTCCATGCACTTTTCCCCTCCCCCTCTCCCATGCACTCGCATGTTATCAATGTCACTGGGCCTAGTAAGGTCCCTGTATTGTTCTCCCCTGTTCCCCTCCCTTGCCTTGTCGCGCTCTGAAACACTTCTGTACGAGCGCGATAGAAATAAAATATCAATCAATCCTCCCTGCCAAGCCCCACCGGGAGTGATACCAGGAAGCCAGCAACCCCTCAACCAGCACTGTCTGCCTACTAATCCCACTCTAGCTCTCTCTCCTGCATGCTAGCACTCCCTTGTGCACGCAACTCAATTAAAATGTTATGCAAAAATGCAACAAAAAAATTTAATTTTGTGCTTCAAATTGTCATTTTGTATGAAACAACATTTCCTATTCCTTGCTTCAGTATTCTGGAGTAGCTGCTGGGAGTAGCCACAGTATTCAGGGTGGCATTGTTGACCGTACACCATCTGAGATGGAACAATGACTGGGGGCCTCAGTGCTCAGCCCTCGCAGAGGAGGAGGAAGCATCACTCTCTATTCTCCACAACCAGGCCAAGGAAGACATGTGGCCTCATTATGAGCATGAAGGTAATGAAACAAGGAAGGCAGAATGGTATTACCGGCATCGTTAATGGGTCCTGGCCATTACGAGCCAACAACCCGCCAATACCGCCACTGCCTGTACCGTGCCCCTTCTTACCGGCATGCGTGCGTACACGTGCCCCTTCACAGCGTAAATACCGGGATGCCGCTAATAGGAGGACATCACAAGTTACGCGGGCATGCACTTACCGGCATCCCGAAGGCAGTAATTAGGGCCGGTATTACCCAAATTGTTTGTTTACAATTGTTCGAATGAACAATTGACCGAATTTAAAGGGTCACAATTGACCTTCTCACAATTGACCGAATATATATATATATGGGTTTTGGGGGGTTTGGCATTGGGTGGGGGATCGTGGGGGGTTTCCCCCCACATATATGGTACAATTGACCTTCACAATTCGGTCAATTGTGAAAAGGTCAATTGTCATTCGAGCAGTTGTAAAACGAACAATTCGTATACAACCATTAGGGCCTGCACGACGGTGGCAATACAGGCATCATGGACCACCCGTAAATAGCAATCTGCAGTGTAGGCAACTGCCACAGGTGCACACAATCACTGCAGGTGGAGTCAATGGAGCCTGTCCCAGTACAACAGGAGTACACCCACACACCACACCCCTTCCTACACCAAAATGATACCACTAGCTGTTGCAATCATGGGGCTGGAGGACATGCCTGTACTGCTACAACTACAGCAACAACAGCAACAGCAACAACAACTACAGCTACAACAACAGGCAGCACAGAGGAGATGCAGGAGGAGAAGGAGGGTGAGACAGGCCCAGCAAGTTCCACCAGTGCAGCCAGTGGTACAACGTAGGCAGCCACCAATCCCTCGCATCAGACCCAGTCCATTCAATCAAACCCCTGAGCAGATCCACACCCTATACCATTTGGACCAGGACACCATCACCACCATAGTGGACATGATACACGACAAAATTGTCAGCCTCATAGAAATATGCACTGCCATCCCCTGCTACTAAAGGTGGTGTCTGTGCTCCACTTCCTGGCCACAGGCACCTACCAGCACACAGTGGTATATCAATACCATTCTTTTCACGCATGCAAACCCAAGTTCTGTATGCCATCCTGAAGCACGCTAGCACCCACACATCCCTACCACGGACTGCCCAGGAGCTTGCCGACACTAAAGTAGGCTTCCATGCACTGGCAGGCATGCCCAATTGCATCAGTGCCCTCGATTGCACCATTGGTTGTCCCTCATGCAATAGAGGCGGTGTACCGCAATCGTAATCAATACCACTCCATCAATGTGCAGATGGTATGTGACTCCTGCAAGATCATCACACATTGTTGCGCCCGACATCCCAGATCTACACATGATGTCATGGTGCTGCGTAACTCCATGCTACCCCGTTTCATGGAGCGACATGCTGGACGACGTGCCTGGCTGCTCGGTAACTTGCCTGACTGGGCCATGGCAGTGCATCAGGGTGGTGAGGTGGGGGTTGCATACTCCACATAGGTGGGATTGGGGGGGTGCATACTCCACCTGGGTGGGATTTGGGGGTGCATACTCCACCTGGGTGGGATTGGGCGGTGAGTGGACAATGCACTCAGAGCTAAACACTGTTGTCGTGAGCATCCCAACCTGAACATGACACATCAATTGCATAGATAACACCAATGCCGTACATCAATTACAACATGCAAGATGCACAAGCAGGCATTAGGTACAGACTAGCATACACTCAATTATGGGTGGCAAGACATCGTACCGCATCCACAGTACATCCGCATCAGCATGCAAGAGAAGACCCTGCATCATCTGTACAACGCAATCCACATTAGCAGACCATAGTGCAGTACACAATGCATCCAATGAACCTGTGTACATACATACAGGTACATGTGCATGTCAACACCAAATAGCTCCAGCCATGGCTGTGAATCCTAAAAGTGTCAGCTCAGATTGACTTACACCTACCTCTTTGTGCTCCCATGCAGGTGATGGAGGCTATCCCTTGAAGCCGTGGCTACTTACCTTTGTGCGGAACCCGTGTAACAGGCATGAAGAGGAGTACAATTGGGTACATACCCGTACTTGTGTCGTGATTGACCATACCTTTGGCCTGTTGAAGGCACGGTCCCACTGCCTAAGCAGGTCTGGTGGAGCACTCCTTTATGGCCCTGGGAAGGTGGCAAAGATCACCATAGTCTGTGTAATGCTGCAGAACATGTGCATCCGGAGAAATGTACCACTGCCACCTGACATTGACATGCATGCATTGGTTGAGGATGATGAGGATGGTGTTGGATGAGAAGCAGCACCCCTCCCAGTACGTGATGCACAAGATGGCCATGCTGTACGCCAATCACTGATTGACGATTACTACTGAACCACAGGGACGTTGATGGTTATGTGTCAGTGCTACACTGAGCACTGGGACCGTGTGGACATGAACACAGGGTGTGTGGGGAGTTGGGCACTGTGCACTGTCGTGAATTGAATGGACACACACGGAATGAACAATGTCCAGGCATTAAATGATTTGGAACACAACAGGTGTATTAAGAATATTTACAAAACAGTGCTTCCCACCTCCACCACTCACATGCCCTCCCCCATCCCCCCAAAACACCCAAACACCCCATACCACCCAAACACCCCATACCCCCAATAAACACCCCATACCCACAAACACCTCATACCCCCAACAAACACCCCATACCCATCAATGAACACCCCCTTAATCCCCTCTACACAAACAACACCACCTCCCCCATCACCCATTGTCATCCCCCACTATTTCCGTTTTTTTTTTGTGTCCGGGGGAAGCATTTCGGTCTGCCTAGCACTGCGCCTCGTCATCCACACAGGGCTTGAGTGAGCGAAGCTTGCATGTGCGGACAATGGGGTGGATGCTGATGGGATTTGCAATGCTGGTGCAGGTTGTTGGCACTGCAGTGTTGGCACATGCTGGTTAGGACCTGAGTGATGGCCCCCAAACTGTCATGGATCATGACTGCACTAGAATTTATGGCCTCAATGGTCCCAGCATTGGCCTCACGAGCTCTCGGCGTGTTTCCTCACCGTCAGCCACATATTGGTGCACCAGCTCGATCATCGAGTCCTGCCGGGCCTCTACCCTTGACAGGTGTGCCTCAATATCAGTGGGGGCTGTGGAGGTAGAGGGTGCTGTGGCTGGGTGGGCCATTGCAGGGCTGCCCTCTGGGGTGGTTGTGAGTTCTGGACTGTGCAGTAGAACCGCAGAATCCAGCATGGGCTGAACAGTGTGCCCTGAGTGGTGTGTTGGAGGGTGGACAGGGGGCTTGGGGTGTGGGGACATTACACATGGTTTGTTCCTTCAAGGTCCGCGTACTCCTCCGCTTCCACATCCACATCACTGAGTGGGGCTGTGGCTGCTGCCTCACCCACTGAACTTGTGTCAGCGGACTGGGGGCCATCAGCCTCCCCTTCAGCTGTTGTTGGCAGCTCAGTAGTCGCAGTCTCGTCCATGCTTTGGTTTTCTCATGTGCCTGTCTGGCCTGTGCACGTGCCCTGGGTTGCACTGTGGGTTGCGGTGCTGCCTCGGAGGTGGAATGGCCAGTGCCCTGTGGTCTGGCCCTGGATGTAGATGGCCTTGGGGCAGGGTCCTGACTTTCACCTTCTGCATCAGTGCCTGTGGCGGAAGAAGAGATGCAGGGCATCAGTGATTGTGTTACATGCAAGATGCATGAGCTGGTGCTGCACAGTATATCATTTCTCATGAATTACAATCTTATAGGTGTGTCACACAGGGTAGTTTCAAGGGGGGGAGGCATATTGGCATGAGCGGGGGCGTCTCCATTCGACACTGATGCATACCAGATGGCATGCCATTGTATTGAGGTTTTTGTGCTGTATGACATGCAAATGGTCTCTGGGTGTTGGGTGTCTGTTGGTAATGGGATTGGCACACAGCATGCATTTCATTGTGGCAGGGTTTGGGCCTCCATCTGGACATGGATCTGTATATGTGTGTATGATGGGCCATCCATTGCCTTGGCTTGGCTCACTTTCACATCAGTTGTACTACGTCATGGTATGTCCTACTAGGGTTTGCAGGGTCACTCACCTCCATCTCCCGATGTCGAGGCACCCGTCTCCATTTCGCCGAAGCCCTCTATTGACTCCATTTGGATGGTCGTGCTGCAGGTTTCCTCTCAGCGCATCAGTTTCACTGGTGAGTAGGCACCCCCACCTGTGGCCATGGCTTCCCTGCGATTGCTGGCCAGGATGTTCCGGACCCTGAGACGGAGGTCATCCCATCTTTTTTTACAGTCTTTGACTGTGTGGGGGTGGTGCCGACCGCTGACACCTTGCGTGCAACCTCCTCCCAGATTTCTTTCTTCCTCAGCTGGACTTCCGTTTTGAGGTTATTAGCAAAAACCTCTTCTGCATTGGCTGCAAGGGTGTCGGCCAACGTGTTTAGCCCTCATCGGAGAAGCGCTTCTTGCGCAGGCGGGGGGTGTTTTTGCGCGTAGCCTTCATCATGCTGGGTGGTATGGCACTGCTCTCTCCTTTGTATCACTGCCGGATTGGGAGGATGGCAATGGATTGTGTTTTTAATGATGGCTGCCGGCGCATTTCCAATTCCGACACGATGACGTTACTTGCGGGTCCGGTATTAGGAGCCCGGTATTACCATGATGTTATTACCGGGTCGTTATTAAGGGGTTGCTCCTTGACGGAGGTGGTATCGACAGGTCCCGTGATGCCGCTATCAGGGGGTTGGAGGGCCTTTAGCGGCATGGCGGTATGGCCATTACTGGCATGGGGGTTCGCGCGTGCTTGCGCACTCATAATCAGCCGCTATTAGTGGCATCAAGAGAACACGAACCTGCTACTTCCTCCATGCCAGTAATGACTCCGTTTTTAGCGGGATTCTCGTAATGAGGCCCATGGTCATTACGACCTTGGAGATAACTATGCTGAAATTTGCGGCATGGTTACCACCTTACCGGGTACCAGGTCCGGGTTCCTTGAATGAGGAATTACCAACCTTGGAGGACCCGGTAATTCCTCATTCAAGGAACCCAGACCCGGTAAATCCCCATTCCCATTCGAGCCCCAATAGGGCTCAATGTGAATGGGGAGGGAGCTAACAACAGTCCCGTTAATAACGGGCCCGTTGTTAGTTCCCTGGTCTGCTAGCGGGACCCGCTAAGGGCACCTGGTTTTACCAGGCGCCCTTTGCGGGTCCCGCGAGCAGACTCATAATGGGGCGGTAAGGGGTTGACCGCTCCGGCACCATTACCGGCACCGTTAACCCCTTACCACCAAGGTCGTAATAACCCCCATGGTGTTGATTTTTGGTGTTGGTGGGATTGGGGATAAATGGGAAAGGTGGTCAGGGGACCTGACCTGATTGAAGGTGACTACGGGGTGAAAGGTGAAGGAAAAGTGGTTATAATAGAAACGGGAGGAGCAGATGGCAAGGAAAGGTAGGTAGATTGATGATGCAACATTATTTTCCTTGGTTCTCTTTTGCTCAATAATGTTTTTTATAGAGCTGAGCAAATGTATTTTCCGGATCGGGAAAGGCGTTGTTTTTCTGGATCACGGATAAGGGAAATCTGGATTCATGCCAGGACTTTGTTTAGGGTACTCATACACTCACACCCAGTAGAAATTGGGGCCCCTTGATCACAAACCTGGCCACCCAGATGAAAATTCGTGGAGCCGGACCTGATTGGCAGTTTTGTGGAGATGAATGGGCACTTGTGCTGGGGCTTGCTTCAGTCTTACGCTCTGCAGGGAGCACATTCTGTGGAAGTGATACTAAACAATTGCAACAGTAGATTGCGGGACTTCCATGAGAACAAGGCTTGCACGGAGCTGTCAGAGGGTGGCGATGTCTTGAGCCTTCCGTGCAAGGTGCTGGGGAAGGGAGAGCTGAGTCTACCTAGGGATGATTTTTGGGCCTAGTAAAAAGATGGTGTCTGCGCCACTGCAAAACAGCGTTGGTTCTCGGGTCTTTGAGCAGCGCTATTCATATAAATCTCTATGTTCCATCATAAGGGGACGTGCCAAAGGGGGTGGATGTCTCTGCCCCCTTGGCCTACATGTGATCTACTTACGACGGGAAAGGCTAGGGGGGTGGTATAGGACCATCTTCTTCCCAACATGATCTAACTTTTAAGCGACCCATCTTAATCCTATTAGAAGGTCTAGTTAAGTGTCCCTTGCTCTCAGCAGAGATGCTTATAATAGGTGCTAGTACCTCTCCTTCTTCTTGCCCCATTTTATATATATATTTTCAGTAATTGAAATAGAAGGTTTAGGGCAAGACATATTGCTGAAGGAGAAGTATATATAGACTCACTGGCTCAATCAGGCTAAACCTGGCACCTAACTACCAAGACCCTTATAAAAAACAAAAAAAACAAAAACTGCTGTTTAGCCAATATTCATCCACTATATGGAACTATCAGGCTACAATCTCTTGCTTAATCAAATTGCATTAATCCGTTTTTACTAGGCCATATGCCTATGCTCTCAGTGACCCGTTCTTCCTGTTGAGGTCCTCTTACTTCTGCATTGTTTTTTCTCACTTCAGCTTCTTGCACATCCTATCTGGAATCATTACCATGTTAAAAATAATGCATGTTGTCTATGATTCACTATATTAATACTTATGTGATGGTTTAATCACTACTCAAGATCAAAGCGCCTCAAAACTATAGGTACACAGTATTTTGTAAACAGTCCCTTCACAATTGCCCTTTACGTCTCTAGACAGCTATTGTCTACCAATTCTATTGTTTATAATGCGTGATTAAAACTCACTATTTGTAATATCACAATTCCTGATAAGCTCACACATTTAATTTTATGTTATACCTCACACATTTCTGATGTAGACCACTTGTATCTCCTTAGCTGCCACTTAATGCAATGCACAATGGACTTATTCATGGAACTTTTAGCGTGGTGTAAAGTCACGTTGCCCTGCAAAAGTACTCTTTGCACCACCCATTTAGCGTGGTGCAAATAGTACATTTGTAGTGCAAAGTGACTTTGCTCTGCAAAAATACACATTGCCCCGCTCTGTGAATCAGGGCTGGTTCAATGTGTTAGTTGGCAGTGCAAAGTCCCTTTGCACAGCGCTAAAAGTTCCATGAATTAGGCCCATTGTGTCTATAACAGCTGTGTATCAACTCACTTTATGCCACTTGACAATTTCGTTCCGGCCGTTTTTCCAACCTTGTGTTAAAATGATTTACTGTTGGTCACTTTTCATAATTTTTTTAATCTACACTTTCATCAAGAGTGCCTCTCTGTTGTTGGATAACTGTCCAGCTGAACTCTTTATGCCGATGACTCAGTGCCATGAAATGTGTCATCATGCGTGCCTCCTCCACTTTGTTCTTAATACAGCTACTGTGTTCCATTGTGCAAGTTGTAATTCTCCTGACCATCTTCCCTATATATGTATTTCCACAGGGGCACTGGATCATATACATCACACATTCTGTGAATCAAAGTTGGTGAAGCTATTCTGCACCTAATTTGTTTTCAGACCAATATCTATCTCTGTTGTTTTCTTGGTAAGGTGGCACACTCCACATTTACCACAGGGGACGTGTCCTTTGACCAGGAGAAGGCCCCATATTTCTGTAATACTGGGTTATGCAATACCCAGTGTTCTATTGTCATTCCTCATCACCAGATCTTTAATATTAGAACTTCTTTATAAAAATAGGAAATCAGTCTTTCTGATTTTGAGTCTGGTTTATAGAGCACTCTCCAGTCTTTCATTATAATTTGCTTGATATTTGTGAGGGTATTTACACGTACAAGTGAATTTTGTTTCTTAGTGCTTCTCTATTGTTATTGTTCTTGAAGACTCATTTGGCCGCCTTTTTTACTATCCTCTTAGGGTCGCCCCTGCTTCTCTGCTTCTTGCTTAGAACTTCTGCCTCTTTTCAAAGCTTTCAGGTTCTGCTACTGTTAAGTTTAATTCTCAAAAACTGACCAAAGGACAAGATTTCACTTAAATGTCTGGGATGGTGGCTTTTGAAGTACAACCAAGCATTCCTATCAGGACTTTTGTGATATGGTCCAATTCTCAATTTACCTTTATCATGAACAATGGTGATATGCAAAAAATGGATTTTGCAATTATTCATATTATGAGTGAGCTGTGATTTACAAAATGTGGTGTAGCTGATCCAGTGCTCCTGTGGAAAAGGTATATAGGGTAGGCGATCAGTGGAATTACAACTTGCATAACGGAACACAGGAACTGTATAAAGAACAAAGTGGAGGAAGCACTCATGGTGTTATGTTATAGGAATTTGTAGAGCACAGCGTTCTCCCGAGGGCATCCTGGCACTGACCAGAAAGGTGAGCCGAAAGGGAAACAGACTAAGTGGCAGAAAGATTAGAAAAGATAGGTTTTTAACGCACAAGGAAAAGAAAAATGATCCTCCCTTCCGCATAAAATGTAGGATGTTCCAACCTTTTGATGCAGCCACAAACAAGGCGTGTCCACCAACACAGCAGAGCTTGGTCTGGGGAATTTGGATGGTCAGAGAGGTTTGAGAGCGGAGTGCTCTAGATGGAGTACAGGGGAGAAATTTAGCCAGAAGAAATTCAGCTCCTTGTTTGTATGAGGCTTTATGCACAATACAGAGAAACTTGAACAGCACCCTCTCTCAACCGGAAGCCAGTGCAGTTGACAGAGAATAGGAGACATGTGCAGACCATACGGAGGGTGGGTGATAGCTCTAGCAGCCATGTTTTGTAATAACTTATTCGGCATAATAGATATGCAGGTTGTGTCAAACAGAGCGCATTGCAGTAGTCAATGACGCTCATTACCAAAGAGCAGACTACAGGTGGATGAAAATATGCAGGGATATAAGGAAGAACCTTAAGGAGGACCATCAGCTTAAAATGACCGGATTTGCAAATTGCAGATTTCTGAAATCACCCATGTTGAAACATTTAATGGCACTGAACCATCAACATGAGGAGGTCAGCTGGACAGTTATCCAACAACTGAGAATCACTCTTCGTGAAAATGTAGATAAAAGATTACTGAAAAGGGAGCAACGGTTAATGTTTTTAACACAAAGTTTGAAAAATGGGCTGAGTGAAAATGTCGAGTGGCATGAAGTGTGGTGAAACACAGTTGTTATAGAAACAATGAGTATCGCATTAAGTGGCCTCTAAAGGGATATAAGCGGTCTGTATGTGGAAAGTGTGAGGCATAATGTAAAATGAAATTTGTGAGCTCATGAGGAATTGTGATTTTGCAAATAATGAGTTTTAATAATTAATTATAAACAATATAAGTGGTAGACAATAGCTGTCTAGTGAAGAAAAGGGCAACTGAGAAGGAACTGTGTACAGAACAGTGTGTGCCTATAGTTTTGAGGCGGTTCACTCTATTAACACATAAGTATTAATCGAGTGATTATTAGACAATAGACATTATTTTCAACATGGTAATTATGGCAGATAGGATGTGCAAGAAGCTGAAGTGAGAAAGGTGATGCAGAAGTTAGTGGACCTCGACAGGAAGCATGGGTCACTGAAAGTATAGGCATATCGCCTAGTAAATATGGATTAATGATATATGATTAAGTAAGAGACTGGATCGTAATAGTGCCGTATACAGGACTATTGGCTACACTGCAGTTATTACATTCAAGATGGAGCCCGAATCTTGACAGCGAGAAATAATAGCTGCAATGTTGAATATATAGGAAGATTCAGCAGGAAGTTATAAGAAAGTACAACTGGTAGGAAAGACAACACTTCCCGCAAGCTGATGTGACACACAGAAGGATCAGCACTAAGGTAGGTTGAATGCAGAGAGTAGACCTTAGGGAGAAATGTGACATGGTTGCATCGCGTCAGTGATGGCTGCTATTTTATATTTAATAGTAGCAGTTTGTGAACCGGAACAGACAAAAAGGATATGAGGGTATGAGGGTGCCATATAGATCATAGAGCATGGAGAGATTGGAAGAAGTAATGTAAGAAACGTTTTTCATTGCATTTATACAAATGCATAATGTTATGCAATTACATTTTTGTATTTTGAAAATAAATATTTGAATCTGAATTAGTAGTATAACAAAGATTTGTACCGAAATCAGGATTTACACATAATATTGGTCGCAGGTTATCCAATAGATAAAGATATTGTGGATTTACAACAATCCTTAAAGATAGCCAAAGTTCTGAAGATCTCCTCAAAGGCATAGATACCTTTATTAAAATCACAAGGAGTGTTTTGCAGTGACACCACAGTTGCACATATTCCTCAGAATTAATACCAGTCCATCTATATTTATTTACAGATTTGACTAGCCTTTCCAATTAACGGAAGATAACTTCTTAATTTTCCTTGAATAAGAACAAGGTATTTGGAAACCTATGAACCTGCCCATATTAAACGGTGTGGAGATTTTACTTGATTTATATCATGTAAAATGTATTTCAATGATATGTCATCTGCAGGTTCTTTCAGAAGAAGTGGGCATTAATAGAACTATAAGAGGAAAGGAAATAAGATTTTTTTTTCAATATTGTTAATGGGTGTGGGGAAGTCAAACATTTTTAGCGCATGGTGGAAAACCTAGTGGGTTTGTTTTAAAAACATTTGTGTGAGTAGGATCTGGTAGAATGTGATATGAAACTTCTGAAGAATATTCTGTATTGAGTATGAATATGCACAGAAACATGTTGAGAACTTAAAATGACATACAATGGATTGCCAGGTGAAAACACAATCTATTTGGCCTAGAAAGGATTTCACCATGAGGCACAATGGTAATTGTAAAGTCCTTGATTTCTCTAGCCTTTGTGTCTTAGATTAAAATGTATTTTTCTACAATTTGAAAGCTGGAAGGGGATATTTTCATGGACACGGTGCAGGTGAAGAATTTAGAGCAGCACACAGCATTTTTTCAAATAAATGTTGATTTTAAATTTATATTTGTAATAAAGAAGTATATATTTTGTATGAATAAATCGGTTTGATAGAATTTTTGAACAGCAAATGAATGGTCAATAAGACCAATGTAAGTCCAGGTGCTGTAATTACATGCAGTGACAATAGGTACCTGTGGTGGTGGTCCCTTGTGTTTTGTTGTGTAGAAATTCCAAGCAACCACACCATAGGTTACGAAGTCTCAGATTCCTCTTTGTTATGAATGTCAGCCTAAAAATGAGGACAATAAAACAACATGTGCATTTCAGGAGTGACAACCCTAATGAAAAATAGATTATATTGACCCAAAAACATAGTGCTAGTTCATATATATGTATCCTTTTACAAACAGGCTGACTAAAACTGGACAAGGAAGTGCTATTTGCTTGTTTAAATCTTGCTACATAATTTTGACAAGCAACATATATTGGAAATTACATGTATATTGAACACCACATTTTGTAATATGTTCTTTAAAGTCTAAATACAAATATGAATTACCATTCAGAATATTGATGCTGGGTGATGTTATTATTGAATTCAACATGGGTTAACAGCATGTACAACGTCATTCAATGCTGATTTAAGGCCTTTGCACAATTATCAATATAATGATAATTGAACCTTGTGAAATAATTGAATTCCTGCATTACACAAATGACTATTGAGTTGTATTTAGTTATTTTGGTAAAAGGCACTCTGATTTCTTTTGCATTTTAATAGTTCCTGTTCAACAACGCGATTGAAAAACTGAAAATTATGTTTAATTCCCTTGTAAGCCTGATGGGGCACCAACTGAAAAACAAATCTTATTGTTTTCTGATCTTCATTCAATAATAACTTCACCCCAGCCATCTATGAGGTATGAAAGAGAATTTTTCTAGGTGTGTTATCTGGTTAATGTATCCACCGGCACACGATTAAAGAAGTTTTAAATCTTTCCATTTCCATTTGAGGCCATCAAGGGTTTCTGCAAGCAAGCATGAATTAGGTCACTACGGTCACTGTCCATGATAACCTAGGGGAATTAATTAATTAAGTCAGTCAACATATGTTTTAAATGATTGTTATTATAAACAGGGTAGCTGCACAAATGATTAGTGGGTAGTTTTGGGGATTTCTCTTTCTAGGCCTGATTCTCTCTGTCTTACTATCCGACAGCACTGTCTTCTCTCTGTAGGATATGCCTGATAACTACAGAACCCCAGATTAGCTTGGTTATGGAAGAAAAGGGCCTTTGAAAATCCCTGCCTAAATGAGTGTGAGCATAGCCACAGCGCGCTAACATTCCCCACTGTTCTATTTTACATCTTGCTGGTGAGTCCTGATTAGATGTTTCTTCTCCCAGTACATTCTATTTACTGATGTTCTTTTTTTCTTCTTTTTTTCTTCATTCCCTTTGGTCAGGACTTATATAGTATGATTACCCCTACCAACATATTGGTTCTACAAGGGACAGCTAGGCAATTCTCCCCTGAATATGCGTACCATCAGCAACACCAGACCCATGTTTTGGATTTGTTGGGCCTCATCTGTGAGAGGAAGCTGGGCCTTTCTAAGGCACAGTGAGCAGGGAGTTCACATCTGGTTTGCCCTTGGGGAATTAGGGTAAAGGTCCCATGTTTAGAAACACATTCAAAGTTCTGGGAGCCTGTCTACTGAAAACTAAGATAGTCCAAAGAATGTGTTCCATGTGATGTATCTTACTCAGGAGGGTCTACAATCACATTTTAGCTCACTCTAACCTTCACAGTGGAGAATCAATGCGCATATCAGTCCGGTTCTACCCCAAAGGACAGTCCTATCCCAAAATGCTAGGCAATTGTCCTCTGAGCAAGAGTACCATCAGCAACTCTAGACACATGTTTCAGCCTTTGTGGGCCTCATCAGTGAGGTGAATTTGAGACTCTCTAAAATACAGTGAGCAAGGGGTCTATGCCGGGATTGCCCTTGGTGACTAACCCCAAATTGTACCTAATTTACAGAATGTGGGAGCCCCTCTAACGGGCACAAACATGGTTCCACTAACCCATTGTCTGGGTGTTAACCCACTCAGGAGGTTCTACAACCATGTTTTAGCTCAATGTGTTCCCTTGCTCCCAGTTCTGAGAGAGGCAGAGCTTCACCTCACTGATCAGAACTAACAATGCCAAATTACATGTTTGGAGTTACTGGAGCACCATTGTTCTGAGTTGCAACTATGGGTGTAAAAATGGCTTGGAGTATTAATGCAAATGAATGGTTTTCTGAGAGTTCCGCTCTTGCATCCAATCACAGGCTCTGTTTGTCAGCACTCAGAGTTCCCTCCTCAAGCCAAGGAAACCACCACTTACCTAATTCTGCAATAAGTAATGACTTGGTGTTCCTGGGTGGTGGCAACTACCGCACTAGACAATATGACTCAAGATGGAAGTAATTTCAGCCAGTGGAGCTGCAAAAGAACCCATTTGTGAATTGCCCACACATGATAAACTTAATTTCCCTTGGTATAGCACATGAGCAATTACACATCTTGCAGCCATTCCATATGAGGATAAAAGGGGAAGTAGTCACAGAGAAGTTTGAGAACCTGGAGTTTGGAGTGGGAGTATTACATGAATGATTTGAGATCAGAGGCAGAGAATGGGAGCAAGTTATGTCCAGAGATATAGGAGGTTAAGAATAGTGTAATGGCAGAGATGGGTAGGAGTTCAGACACAGTTAGTGTGGTGGGTGAAGAGCAGTGTGAAGGAGGGGAATTAGCTAAGACATTTGGTGAAGGAGGAGAAAACGAGCATTAGGTGGAAAAGGAGAAAATTGAAGATCTGAATGGAAGGCAGGATGGACAGGATCAAGGGAGAGAGAGAAGGAGCAGTAAAGAAGGAGCGGTCTAGAGTGTTGCTGAACATTATGGAGGAAAGGCAAGCAGAGAGTAAGGAGGTTTCAGAGGAGCTGGAAATAAAAGAGGAGGAACGAGGAAGCAACAAGGAACAAGATCAGCCCAATGAGAAATATGTGATGAAGTCTACTGCCTGACCGTAAGTGTGGATGATGGGATCGGCAAGGAGGCCAGTTGCCACAATGAACTGTGTGATGCCGGCCCAAGGTCTGTGTTTGGAGGAAAGGAAACTGGCTCATGTGCTACACAAGCAACAATGTCCTTTTAAGTAAAGGTGCAGAAAGTGTTAGTACACGGGGAGCCCCAGGCCAGGAAAATGTGGTTTGTGCAAACGTAGAATATCTTTTGTTCTCACCGGCAGACAACTGGAATCATAGAGGGCGAGGAACTCAGTAGAGTGAACACCATGAGCAGATGTTGTGAACAGGCCTACCCACTTTCCTGCATGCCTGAGCCACATGTGGATTCCGATATGTCAACCAATATGTTTATAGTGTCAGTACGTGCACACCACTGGCCACTTGCTACAGCATAAAAACAAGTACCATCAACCTATCCCAAATACAAATGTGTAACAATCCCCAGTTCTCATCAATTTCAAGTTCACCAAGCAGGAGGAAGGGGATGGACCCTATATAGCCAGAGAAAGTGAAAGGGTTGTTGTGGGCATTTGGAGGTAGATGGCAACAGAACTCGGAGAGGATGAGGGGAGGCCTGAGGGTGCAGTTAGAAGACAGAAAGGAAGGAGGAGTTGGAGAGATCTAAGGTACAGCTGGAGAAGATTAGACCTTAGTAGGATGCAGAGAGCATTAAGGAGGAGGCGCGCAGATAAAGCATAGGCAGGAGGATTTGGAAAGAGCATTGGAGGTGGGGATGGCTATAAGACCAACAGAGGAGAGGAAGCGATAGTGTAAGGAGGAAGAGCTAGATAGAGCTTAAGTTAAAGTGGGTTAATAAAACTTAGGGAGGGGTAAATGAGAGAGAATGACAAGAGGGTTGAGGAGAGAACTAAGGTGGGAAGTTGGACAGCAGATCAAAAAAGCGGAGGGAGCAGACAAGGAAGCTGACGTTGGTGAAGATAACAACTAAGGAGGATGCATATTAGTATAATAAGAAACAGTAATGAAAAGAGCTAAAGAGGAGGTGGTTGAGATAATATCTGAGAAAGAGGAGGGAAGAACGAATATGGATGAGGTAGTAGAAAGAAAAGTGAAGGAGATAGATGGACGGCCCTCCCCAAACCTACAGGGTGTATAAGAATGTGTGGAGGAGTAACATGCACATAGTGGAATATTTAGTGGAGTTATCCAACAGCGCAAAAGTCAACACAATGTCATCTGGGTCCCCTTTAGCAATGGGTCAGTGCTGGCTATCAATAAGGAGAGGGTAGGCTGATGGTTAAGAAGAACAGGACCGTGGGCTGAGGAGCAGTTCCGGGCCTAGAGAACAGTCTAAAAAGATGCATTTGTTAATTCTTATCTTGCAGAGGATTTGGGCTTGACTGAGCCAGTCACACAACACCATATACCAAAGTCCAAGTCAAAGCCATCTACAAGTGGCCAGTGTTTGGCAAGATTGTGGAACTTTGATGTTTCACTTGGACCAGATGATGACACTTAAGGGCCACCAAGGAGTGGAGGAAACATATGCAGAGGAGAGCAGGAGTGACACCAGGAAAGGCACCACAGGTTTGATCCCCGAGTCCACACATAGAAACCTCTGGGTATTAAGCACTTTATAAATAACCTATCATATCATATCATAGCCACTTGCCTATTCCGGCAGCAGGAACAGGAGTCATCTGCTGCATCTTTTCTTCATTTTAAAGGTACTGCACGAAGTCTAAGAGAACTTACCTCTTGCTCTAGAGTTGCTTGCATCTTCTACTACTCACAAGTCTAACAGCGTGTGGCCCTACATTGATTCATCTTTTTCTTCAAAGACTTCTGAAACATTGTGCAAAGACTTTTCTACTTACCCCCAAAGAAGGGCTTTAGCCTATCTAGACTCTTGCCTATTGACTTTGGCTTAGCCTATTTTAACTGAATGACTCTTATTGGAGGATCTGAAAGTATTTGCCTGCTTAAGAAATATTTGTGGTAACTTGTTTGCTGTACTAATCTTTTCCTTTTTACTTGCTCTTAACTAATTCTGAATGCCAACAGTAATACATTAATGTCAACAGCATCCTAGCAATTGAAGTCATCTGGGGATGTAGGTCTCTGCTCTATGCCATCCCAACTGGATATTTACTGATTCTGAACTAAGAGATTGTGTAATGTTGAAGTCTATTTCTGTGGTGTTTTACAGTGCTGCCTTCTGAAGAAGGCTTACGTTAACTGGCTGGTAAATAAGTTAATCATTGTTTTATCAAGAAACCCTGTGTGTAAGTGTTTGCTTGGATACTTGTCACTGTGAACCTCTGTGTAACTCCCCTACAGCTCACATTGACCCCTCTTGTGAAGAATGACAGATGACTGGACTTAATTGGCAATTAATGGCCTGTGGAGGGGAATGAGGGCCGGGGTGCTGTGTTCTCTACCACAACCCGCATTTGTGCTTTAGGCGTTTTGAAGGCGATCCGGCTTGCCAGATTGCAAGGTCAGGTAGAGATCACTGCCATTGTTGACGTGTGAGCAGATAATGTTGATTAATCCACGAACAAATATTTACTGTCATGGAAAATTTCCCCTCAATGAATTGGCACGTGGGAATATCCTTAATATACTAAACAACTCTAAACAAAATCCTGCATTAATCGTAATTTCTATGGATGTTTGCCAGGTGTTGAGATCTGGTGATTTCTAATCCGCCCTCTAACCTTTCAGATTGCTCAAACGATGAGCCCAGCTGGAGATATCGCACTTTCAACGAAGAAGGTGTTTTCTTCCAATGTGCCTTACCATCCTCTAACCCCAAAACCATTGTCAATGCATCATCAGCCTATGACAACGAGGTCGAGTGGTTCCAGCAACACGATGATGGCACTCTCTTAGAGGTTGACTTCAGCGGTGACACCAAAGTGACAAAGAAAGGCAATGCACTGTGGTTCTCCCAAGTAAACATTCAGGATTCCGGGACATACATCTGCACTATAAGGTATGTATTTGCATGAGAAACAAAATCATTTGGGCATGTTAAGTTACAGAATGCATATCGTGCTTACAGTTACTGCAGATGAACGGTAGTGCTGTGAATTCAAGCCTAGGGTGTTGTTCTCACAGAAACAAAATCGATATTTACCGACAACATTCAGATACTGAAGACATGTACAGGTAACTCCTGCATTGTGCATTTGGGGATCCTATTTTTTCCAATCAGAAATTAACTCATGCACTAAAAGTCATGGCTGTCAAAGGAGGGATGCCATTTCTCAACAGAGTTAGAGCGAGTTCATAATAGCACATATATTATATCGGAGCCAGTTCACTCGAACGTTTCACTTTAGCTGAAAGAAAGATAAGTAAAAGTGGTTGTTTTAATATTTCTTTCGTCTTGCTGTTTGTTAATGTAACTCCTGCCTGCAGAGGAAGGAGGTGAAAAGGCAGGTAGGTAACCCAGGAGTAAGATCCACAGAAGATGGGGCATAGGGGGTTGGGAAGGATATTCTCAAGAAAGACAAAGAAGAGATAGGTATGGGAGGATCTGAGTGGGAAATACAGTCAAGCATCAACACAGAGAAAAAAGTATAAAACAGTAGAAGACCACTGGCAAGGTGAGATCCACAATGTTTTACCACCAGTCCTTCAGGTGCTGCTGGATGCCACAGAGTTTAGCCAACTGCCCTCTCCCTGTCCTTTTCCACATCGTACCTGAGTCCCCTAGCAGCACAATATGGATCCCCAACTATACATTGATGACACTCAGATCTTTCTTAGCCTTGAAGGGAGATGTATTACCTACAGGTCAAGTCATATAATTAACCCTAAGTTAATGTGGAAGTGAATGGTAGAGGTACAAAGTTAGATGCATGACTAATAGTTTTGTTTAAATGTCATAAATGTCCCAGAGGATAGCCCAGCAGCAACGTGCGCACCTTGGAAGCAAGACAACACAAAGCAACACAGGTTCTATCCCCCTGTCCAGGCTTAGAAACCTCTGGGTGTTTAAGCGCATTATAAATATGCAACTAAGACAAAAACAATTATGCAACTAAAAAACAAACAATTCCTGTAACAGTGCCTCAATGCCCACGAGCTGTGTGAGCGCTTTAAAATGCTAAATAAATAAATAATGAGGTACACCACATAATCTGCCCTGTCAGCTTCTACTACCTGTGTGGTTGCACTGGTGCGTCTCGCCACTTGCACCCAAAAAAGATGCACCGTGTTCACAAAGTTCTTGCATCATAGCTATGGACGTTCAGCTTCCCTTGTTCATCCCCTTTGCAAACAAACATGGAGGCGCTTCAGCACGTGTTAATGTCCATACTGAAAGCAGAAACAGGATGCACAGAACAATGTGCAGAAAACAAACATATTCCCCTGTACCTCTATGGAGAATGTGCAGGGGACTCCCAATGCATGACAGGGTATTTTCTGAACCGTTATTATCATTTGTTTTCGAAGTATTGAAAAGCAGTGGCATGGTCTGCTGACGTCCCTCCTGCATCACTGTCCCTCAAACAGGTATAAAAATACTTTTTTCTATGTTATATTCACAGTGACATGCATGCTCGCGACACTAATATATGCAAAGTAGCTGGCCAGTACAGCATCTGCAATGCAGCACATCCGCCTGGAAATGCGCTGTGCATCTTTGGGAATAAGGTGACCTGCACATACTCAAAGTAATGCAAATAAGGAATAAATGCTTCCCCTGCACATTTCATATTTGAATTATGTATTTGGCAGCAGGTGTTATTACCCATTTTCGTCAGCTGTAAATAAAGAGTTGATTTTTGTTTCTTTATTTAAGAAACATTAAGTTGTGAGGCATTAGTCCTTTAGACATTTCACTTTGAACATCCTTGGCAGGAAAGGCAGAGACGTCATTTAGGGGTTGCCAGAGATCGCAACTGCGACCTCCGAGGTCTCCCTTGCGACATCTGTGGTCACCCTTGCGACCTCTAGAAAAAAAAAGAAAAAAAAGATTTTTTTTAAAAACTTGTTTTTTTTTTGTAATGCAAGCTCATGGGCTGTGGCCAGCACCATGTGGCTTTTTAGTTCTGGAGTGGCTAGCGTTCTTGTTCAGGCCCCTTAAAAAAAGAAGAAAAATAAGAACATGAGGGCCACAAGTCTAACACTTTCAGCACTCACCCTAAATAAGAAAGATTAGGAATACCAAATAATGTGTCTTTCTGGAATTCTATACAATAATTGATAGACTCATTAAAGGTTTATTTCAGGCACACTTCAGGGGGTGAGTCACTGATTTAGTCTGTTCTTAAACGCCTCAACTCAGCCTTTTATCCTTCTGAGGTCGATACATGAGTACCAACACAGGTTGGGTGAGATTGGGTGTATATTTTTTCTATATAAAGCCCTTAAGCGTAAGTGCCATATAACAACACATCATTATCATTTGGTCATGGTGCTTGCATTCACAGTAATTTGGTAATATGGGCCTATACACACTGATCTTAACAATACTTATGGCGATCCATTCTAGTATGAAATGTACATCACATTATAGTGATATCGTAACCATATTTTTTGTAGTGTACAATGCTATGCTGTAGCACTTCCTGTTTTGTCAACGGGTGAAATGTCGCGTTCCATCGCATCCCGCGATATCACTTCGGGGTGGGATCAAATGACATCACTTCCTATGTTGTCACCAGGGGTAAAGGGTTGTGTGATGTCACTTCCGCTACCCCAGGCATTTTGGTGAAATGATGTCCCTGAGGAAAGGTTCCGAATTTCCAGCCAATTTGATTGACTTTATACTTAGCTTGCTTTGATTATGCACTGGCATGAAAGGTTCAGACTTTGTCAATACAATCTTTACAGCAACATTTCATTAACATGAATTGCATGAACTTGATGCAAACAATATGTCTCCCGAATCTCTTAAAAGTTTGTCTGAACCCACATTTTATATAGTGAAAATGTGGGTGATTCAGGGTTTGGCCCAATGTATTCATCCAGATTTACTGAGGAGCAACGCTGCTATGAAAATTTTGTGTTGACTACCAATCCAATTAATATTGGAATTTATGTGTCTATCTGCTAATTTAAAGCATGCTTCTTGGAAGGGGGTTTCAACATCTTTCCACCATGGTTTTGCAGCCTGCCTGATTTAGCAGCATAGGTAGCAGAAGATCGACTTCTGCGTCGCCCCCACCCTGCGCCACACAATTTATAAGTGTGTTAGGGGAGCTGGTATGTGACAGTGGTATAGGAAGTGTTTCTCGAAAGCTGTCCATTCACATTATGGATGTGTGCCATGGTACTCTTCACCTTCTACAATAAAACTCTACGCCGTGGACATGCTAATTTTCCATTGAAAAAGTCTAGGAACATCAGTAATGATTAATCCATCATAAAAGAAAATGCATGGGTCCCATTCCTTACATAGACAGAGATCGGCACAACCTGCAGCACCTCCATCCAATAATCCAACAATGTCAACAGCGGTATCAAATGCACAGACTCCTCTTTTACCAACTTCTCTCATCACTGGAGCTGTGAGCAGTGGTTGTACAAAATCAACCTCCACACATTGAAGGTGCTGCCACCAGCAGCCAGAGTCTTAAAATACCTGAACCACTGCATTTAAAGAATCATCCAAAATGCTAGAAAGGTCACAAAGGAGGCTTTTCATGAACAGTCTACAGATGTGCTGCTCCCATCTCTGACAGTACCACTATGTTTTGAACATAGGTTGACCTTTCACGGGAGTTAACTGTACAACATCTAGTGCAAATCCACTGTGATGATGATAACAATGCAGCTACATGAAAAAACTAAAATAAGCACATTACAAAAATTAACTTGCACAACACGACCAATTGAATTACCCCCCAAACACATGAAAGACCTACAAGTAATGCATAGCTCAAAATACATTAGAAGTACAAGAGGTATAATCAAAGAAACCATCAGCCTTAATGACAAATACAAAAGCTACATGACCACATTTTTCAAACTTAAAAATTACAGTAAAAAATACTTCACACTCAAACACAGCAACTGAATAAAATAATAATGAACACTATCGGATAGCAGTGGTCACTACAACTAACACACACAACACTGCAAATAAACCCTGAAATCTGTAAATACACAGTAAGACTTAATTTCACATCAGCCACACTCCTGCCATGTGCCATGTGCATGTGCATAGTTCAGGAATCAAAAGGACACAACTGCAGAAAATGGTGGCTTTTATACTTTCCAAAAGAAACAGCAAAAGAAAGAGGACTATATACCAATAAAACTACTAATATGGCTGACATATTTTCAGCACAGCCTATCACTAAGCCCTACACAAATACAAAAGTAACAACAATCAATGACAAACAATGTAACTGACACAAACCCATCAAGCATCATTCATAGCCGCGGCTATTCAACGCAATACAGATCCTGATTTGTACCCGAGCCTACACGCACATTTTCCTGCGAGCCCCAAATCAAACTAAATTGGCTTTGATGTCATCCATGTAGGTTGCAGCATAATTCTGAATGGATCTACAAATTAGCTTCATAACCCTGGTAAACGCTGCAGTCTTTAGGACCTGTAGCAAAAGGAAGGGTGATACTGATCATACAAAAAAGAGCTATCCTTACTGTGGCAGGAGCAATGGTAACACCTCTACACCATAAATGGATCACTAAGGAATGAGCACATCATGGTGACATCACTGTTGATCAGATGTAGAGGCACTTTGTTAAGTCACATGTGAAGGAGCTGGCTCTGTGAGCAATGAGAATGCTGATTACATGTGCAGGGACATGATCATAGTAGTGTCAACAGTTCTAGGAATGATCAGAGTGGATGAAAATGACAACATGTTCTGATATAGGCATCAAAGATGTAACTAAAAGTTCATATACAATTGTTATTATCAAAAGAAGTCACAGGAGTGTTGAACGCAAAACAAGTCAAGGATGACAGGGTCACTTTGCAGAGCAAGTTAACATCATTATGATATGATATAAGATAGAATCTGATAAGTCATTCATAATGCACCTGCACACAAGTGTTTCTAGACGCGACAAATAACATTTCTGTGCATGGTTGCCTTGGTGTGCACAATGCCGCTGTTAGGCTTCGAACCGAGGTCATAATGGTGAGAGGCAAGGCACTTAATCACAAGACCATGTGAATCATAGATGCAGGAAGGCAGTAATGCCTTGGTGAAAACTCAAAATGTGTGTTAAGCTACTCAATGGACTCAGAGGCAGCCATATTGCTACCAAACTGGACTATCACTTGAGTAAGGTATTCACTTTTATATGGCAGTTACAATAGTAGCAGTCAAGGTTATGTTGTTTACAGTATTTAGATGAGTTATTAAATAGATGTTTACCAATGTGTACTAGTAGTCATGCATATGCATAATTGGTGCCCAATTGATCACATTGTCACCATATACTGTGGTCATATGTTTGGTCTGGCAATGTGTGTGGTCAAACAAATGCCAATTAAATGGGCCATGTTATGTTATCATTTGTTATGTTGATTAGACCTGTATAGAATAGTTCTTATTTCTATAACTAAATCCTCTTACCTATAGATGAAGCGGATGGGTTCTACCCATGTATTTTCCATATATATTTTGTAGAATTACGCAGAGCCTCTGTCACATGATCCATCTATATGGAAAATACATGAGTAGAACCTACCCACTTCATCTGTAGGTAAGAGGACTTAGTTATAGAAATAGGAACTATTCTATACAGGTCTAAACAGATTTTAGATAGTCTTTTTCTGTGTTTTTGCTGTTTGCAGAACAAATAGGAGGTTGGAGGGATCTTCCCTAATTGAATAGGAAATCACTCCTATTTTTACCAATTCATTGGTACAAGACTGTGGAATTAAATACCACAATCTAAGAGGTATATAAGTTAGAAACATACTGAGAACCGTATTTGGATCGGGGTGCCTTTTTGAAATCTAATAATAAGATAAGAAATGTAAGAAATAATTTGGTAACAGTGTTGTCTTTACCTACAGGGTTCACCATTGCTTAAAGAAGTGGCAAAAAGAGAGTGATAGGAAAGGAAAACTTTTATCACCATCTCAACACAAGCAATTTTACCCCTGATGAATGTCCTACATTTGTCTGTGTTTTAAGGGCAGAAACTTGTACAAGTTGGGTTTGGAAAATACACTTCTAACATCTTAGAATATGACTAAATAGTCCAGTGTGAAAGTTTGCACAAAGAAGTGTCACAATTATTGAAAATCAACACACAGTATGTGTTTTTCTTGTGCTCTGTAAAGTGTATGGGCCTCATTACACGGTAGGCGGTAAGGGTTTACCGGTACCAGTAAGGGCACCGGTACCGGTAAACCCTTACCGCCTTACTACGAGTTCCCTTTGCGGGACCCGACCTTAACGGCTGGTTTTACCAGCCGTTAAAGTAGGGTGCCACAAAGGGAATTCAGTGCTAATTACGGTACCACAATTTGCGGTACTATAATTAGCTCCTTCCCCATTCCCATTATGCCCTATGGGGGCAAAAATGGGAATGGTGAAGTGCCTTTGTGAATGGGGAATTACCGCCCGCGCTCACCTTGGAGTAGGGCGGTAATTCCGCCATCCACCAAGGCGGACACGGTAAAATACCGGCGGCAACCATGGCGCTCATAGCGCCATGGTTACCGCCTACCGTGTAATGAGGCCCTATGTCTTATCTGTTTTACATATCACGTTTGACATTGAGTTTTATATAATATGATCATTTTTAAGATTGTTAAAATTAAATAAAAATATGTTTTAATATGGAAACTTTATGGACCATTAGCCTTGATCAGATTGTTGTGGTATAGACACCTGTTAATATATCTTCTTTTTGAATATTATATAAATTCAGAAGCAGCATTAACTAAGTATAATTGTATTGCAGTCAAATTAAAAAGTAGGAAGTTACAATTCTAGGGTGGCTAAATTCAAAAGCAGCGGGTTGAAATTCTAGTGGGGCTAATTTCAAAAGCAGCGTGTTGCAAGTCTAGTGTGGCTAAATTCAAAAGCAGTGTTAACTAGCTCAATACAATTCTAGTGTGAATAAATTCAAAAGCAGCGGGTTGCAATTCAACTGTAGATGAATTTAAAAGAAGCAAGTTCAAATTCTAGTGTGGCTAAATTCAAAAGCAGCGGGTTTCAATGCTAGTGTGGCTAAATTCAAAAGCAGCGGGTTACAATTCTAGTGTGGAAACATTCAAAAGCGGTGTTAACAAAATCAGTTCAATTCTTGTGTGGGTACATTCATAACAAGCAGGCTGCAATTTGAATTTAGAAACAACATTAACTAACTCATTGCAACTCTGGTGTGGCTACATTCAAAAGCAATGTGTTGCAATTCTATTGCAGCTGAATTCAGAAGCAGAGTTATCCAATTCAGTACAATTCTAGTGTGGCTAAATTAAAAAGGAGTGGGCTGTAATTGTAGTGAGGCTACATTCAAAAGCAGGATTAACCAACTCAGTTCAATTCTAGTGAGGCTAAATGCAAAAGCAGTGGGTTACACATCTAGTGTGGCTAAATTCAAAAGCAGCATTAAACAACTCAGTTCCATTTTAGTGTGGCTAAAATCAAAAACAGCGTTAAAATACTCCTTCAATTCTAGTGTGGCCAAATTCAAAAGCAGCATTAACCAATTCAGTTCAATTCTAGTGTGGCTAAATTCAATAGCAGCAGGTTACAACTCTAGTGCGGCTAAACACAAATGCAGTGGGTTACAACTCTAGTGTGGCTAAATTCAAAAGCAGTATTAAACAACGCAGTAAAATTCTAGTCAGGCTAAATTCAAAAGGAACGGGTCTCAACTTTAGTGCGGATAAATTCAGAAGCAGTGTTAACTAACTCATTACAATTCTACTGTGGCTGAATTCAAAAGCAGCGGGTTGCAATGCTAGTACAGATGGATTAAAAAGCATTATTAACTAGCTAAGTATAATTGTTATGTTATAAGATTAAAAAGCAGCAGGTTAAAATTCTACTGTGGCTAAATTCGAAACCAGCAGGTTTCAATCCTAGTGCGGCTGAATTCAGAAGCAGCGTTAACTAACTCAGGTTAAAATTCTGTTGTGGCTAAATTAAAAAGCAGCAGTTTACAATTCTAATGTGGCTCAATTCAAAAGCATAGGTTTGCAATTCTAGTGCAGCTAAATTCAAAAACATCAGGTTATAATTTTAATGTGGCTAAATTCAAAAGCAGCGGGTTGCAATCCAGGTGCAATTTAATTCAGAAGCAGCATTAACTAACTCAGTACAATTATAGCATGGTTAAATTAAAAAGCAGCAGGTTGTAATTCTAGTGTGGCTGAATTCAAAAGCAGTGAGTAGCAGTTCTAGTGTTGCTAAACTCAAAAGAAGCATTATACAATTCTACTGTGGCTAAATTCAAAGGCAGTGTTAACCAACTCAGTTTAATTCTAGTGCAGCTGAATTCAGAAGCAGTGTTAAATAACTCAGTAGAATTCTAGTGTGGGTACATTCAATAGCAGCAGGTTACAACCCTAGTGTGGCAAAACTCAAATGCAGCATTAAACACCGCAGTAAAATTCTAGTGTGGCTAAATTGAAAAGCAGTGGAGTATTTCAAAATCAACAGGTTGCAATCCTAGTGCACCTGATTTCAGAAGCAGCGTTAACTAACTCAGTACATTCTAGTGTGGCTAAATTCAAAAGGAACAGGTCTCAACTTTAGTGCGGATAAATTCAGAAGTAGTGTTAACTAACTCAGTACAATTCTACTGTGGCTGAATTCAAAAGCAGCAGGTTGCAATGCTAGTACAGCTTGATTCAAAAGCATTATTAACTAGCTAAGTATAATTGTTATATGGTAAGATTAAAACACAGCAGGTTAAAATTCTAGTGTGGCTAAATTCAAAATCCATGTTTCAATCCTAGTGCGGCTCAATTTAGAAGCACTGTTAACTAACTTCGGTTAAAGTTCGGGTGTGGCTAAATTAAAAAGCAGTAGTTTATAATTCTAGTGTGGCTAAATTCAAAAGCAGAGGTTTGCAATTCTAGTGTGGCTAAGCTCAAAAACAGCAGGTTATAATTCTACTGTGGCTAAATTCAAAAGCAGCAGGTTGAAATCCAGGTGAAACTTAATTCAGAAGCAGCATTAACTAACTCAGCACATCGCTAGTGTGGCTAAATTAAAAAGCAGCAGGTTATAATTCTAGTGTGGCTGAATTCAAAAGCAGTGAGTTGCAGTTCAAGAGTGGCTAAACTCAAAAGACGCATTATGCAATTCTGTTGTGGCTAAATTCAAAAACAATGTTAACCACCTCAGTTCAATTCTAGTGCGGCTGAATTTTGAAGCAGTTTTACCTAACTCAGTGCAATTCTAGTGTGGCTAAATTCAAAAGCAGCAGATTGCTATTCTAGTGTGACTACATTCAAAAGCAGCGGGTTACAATTCTAGTGAGGCTAAATTCAGAGGTTTCATTGAAGAAATAAGTGCTATTCTAGTGTGGCTAAATTCAAAAGCAGTGTTAACTAGCTCAGTACAATACTAGTGTGGCTAAATTCAAAAGTATGGTTAACCAACTCAGTTCAAATATACTGCAGCTGAATTTAGAGGCATTGTTACCTAACTCAGCACAATTCTAGTGTAACTAAATTCAAAAGCAGCAGGTTACAATCCAAGGGTGGATGCAATTCAAAAGCACCGGGTTGCACTACTAGTGTGTCTAAACACAAAAGCAGTGGGTTACAAATCTATTGTGGCTGAATTCAGAAACAGCATTAACTAACTCAGTAGAATTCTAGGGTGGATAAATTCAATAGCAGTAGGTTACAATTCAAAATTAAAAGGAACAGGTCACAACTCTACTGTGGCTGAATTCAGAAGCAGCTTTATCTAACTCAGAACAATTCTAGTGTGGGTAAATTCAAAAGCAGCGGGTTGAAATGCTGGTACAGCTGAATTCAAAAGCAGTGTTAACTAACTCAGTATAACTGTAGTGTGGTAAGATTAAAAAACAGCCAGTTAAAATTCGATTGCGGCTAAATTCAAAAGCAGCATGCTTGAATCCTAGTGCGGCTGAATTCAGAAGTAGCGTTAACTAACTTGGTACAATTCTGGTTTGGCTAAATTCAAAAGCAGTGGGTTGCAATTCTACTGTGGCTAAATTCAAAAGCAGTGGGTTGCAATTCTACTGTGGCTAAATTCAAAAGCAGCATGATACCATTCTATTGTGGCTAGAATCAAAAGCAGTGTTAACCAACTCAGTTCAATTCTAGTTCAGCTGAATTCAGAAGCAGCGTTAAATAACTAAGTACAATTCTATTGTGGTTAAATTGAAAACAAGCAGGTTCGAGTTCTAGTGTGGCTAACTTTGAATTCAGGGGGTTGAAATTCTAGTGTGGCTAAATTCAAAAGCAGTGGGGTACAATTCTAGTGTGTCTAAATTCAAAAGCATCATTAACCAACTCAGTACACTTCTATTGTGGCTAAATTAAAAGAAGCATTGCATGAATACATTCCATTCTAGTGTGGCTAAATTCTATACTATCAGGTTACAGTTCTAGTGTGGCTTAATTCAAAAGCAGCATTAACTAAATTAAAACAATTCTAGTGTTGCTAAATTCAAAAGTAGTGTTTACCAATCGGTTCAAATCTAGTGTGGTTGCATTCAGAGGCAGCGTTACCTAACTCAGGTCTTGTGTGGCTAAATTCAAAATCAGCAGGTAACAATTCTAGGTTGGCTTAATTCAAAAGCACTGGGTTGCCCTTTTAGTGTGTCTAAACCCAAAAGCGGATGCTACAAATCTATTATGGCTAACTTCAAAAGCAGCATTAAGCAACTCAGTTCAATTCTAATGTAGCTGAATTCAAAAGCAGAGCTAACCAACTCAGTCCAATTCTAGTGCGGCTAAATTCAAAAGCTGTGTTAACCAACTCAGTTCAATCCTAGTGTGGCTAAATTCAAAAGCAGGGTTAACCAACCAATGTGTTAAATTCAGGGTTTTTTCAGTCAGGGTGCAGGGGTTAAATCTGCTGCAAGGGATGTGTCCATTGACCGGAACGGGGTTTAAGCTAGATCTGATTGCATGCCACTGCAGATGTCATGTATTGTATATCTTTCAGTTTACTGCCTCGTTTGGGGGGTGGGGTGTTACCAGTCTTGATGTCCACACATGTTAGCAAAGGGCCATATTGTTGCTGCAGAGATATAGGGTGGCAATATGCATATCACACTAGTGCACTTCATTGCATGTTTAAGTATCTGTTTTTCTTTCTTCAATACCATTCAGAAAGGAACACCTTTGTCTCAGAATCATTCTTGATGTTCAGGCAAAAAAGGATGCAAACTGTTCAAGCTATGGAGAGAGTAATAAAGATGTAATTGTTTCAACTGGGGATTCCCTATCGTGTCCTACACTGAGCTGCTCCAATGTGCTGCTGCACAGGTCTCCCGTGACATGGTATAAGGTAACAACATCAACGTGCATGAACACAGAAATAATTAACTATATTAGGTGATATGTGCATCATAATAAACCTGCAATTTTGGCTGTAAACTTAGTTTCTTTATTGTCACTCTTTTATTTACTAGGGAGGACGTGTGGTGGTCAAAGATAAAAATAGATTCAGTTTGCTGCTTGAGAATAATCAGATCATCTGGCACGTCATCTATGAAAGGGATTCTGGCATTTATACCTGTGACTACACCCAATTTACCAATACAAGCCAGCAGTGGTTGGTGAGAGCTTTAATTTCGCTAAGAGTTATTGGTAAGTAACATATTGATTCCAGGCATGCACTTCCCTTTCTGTTTTGGCCTCCTTTCAAATATTTCAACCACTTTTTATGACTTTTTTTTAACAATCCAGTGAGTTATGGGGTCTTCACTGATTTAATTCTAACCTAAAATGAATCCTTATGCATGTTTCTGGTGTGTGGTCGGGCTGATAGGTGGAGTTGTTTGTTTGACTGGCAAATGCCTCAGTGTCTTCTTTATATCGGGAGCACCATGGAGGTAATGGCAGATATATAGACTTCAAAATAACCCATCCTTCACCAAAGCTACCTAGCGGAATCAGCCTTTGTCAGATACAAGATTCCTAACCTACACTATAGAATTTTCTTAAACAGTATATTAGGTAGTGCTATAGGGCTCTATAAGGAGTTTATTTTGTATCCTGTTGGTAAATGCACCGGGATACAGCCCAGTGCTTTAAATGTTACAGAAACTCAGTCCGGCACAATTTGTGCCACATCCTGAGTTGTGGTGGGGAGGTAAAACCCCATTACCATTGAACCCAATGGGAGTTTCTTGGCTCTATTAGAGCTGGTGCAATTAGCACCACACTAATAGCACCGAAAATCAGTGGAGAGGGGAGATGTTTACCGCCAGCAAAAAGATGGATTTAAACCTACTTTCTGACCAACTCAAGATTGGGTGGAGCAGTAATGCGGTGGTAAAAGCGTTACTGCTGAATGTTTACCACTCCACCCAACTCCAGATGATCCCGATAGTAAATTATAAAACACACAGTCTCCAGGAGGTTTTAGAAGTTTAGTCAAAGTATCAGAGAGAGTGGTTATAGACTAAATAGACAAGAGCGAACAAGGTTTTAACGTGTGGGCGGAAAGGCAGATGATGAAATTGAAGGTGGAATTAAATGATTGTTGCATTCTTGAGCAGAAAGTGCAGAAAAAGATTGACTGACACTTCAAGAGCCGTTGAGTTTGGGGACATGAAGAATCAGGAGCGGACATGAGTGAATGGTCTGGGTTGGAGTGTATTTTTCAAAATGGAATGTCAAGAAAGCAGGGTCATATTACTATCTTTCCAACAAGCTCAGTACTCTTGAGAACATAAATCCAGCATGTTCATGACTAGGATTTATTTACATTAGGAGAAACTGTCCTAGATCAACAAAATGGAATAGGTTATGTGGACATAAAAGGTAAGCAATACCCTTAATAATTAATTCATGGCCATGCAGCGAGCTCAGTAACTTTGCATCCTACAGGAGCAACCTAAAACCCTATCCTTTGCTGTGATTTGATACCTATTTTTTTGGCAACTCCAGCTGAACACACTCGTTATAGCCAAGAGATTTGTGCTGCGAGTTGCAAATATCCCTTCAGGAGCAGGAGAAGAGGCTAACTCGCCATATCATGTATGCAATTCTTGGCAGAGGTTCCACTAACCATGGTGGCAGCAATTCTGAGACATTTATCTAGGAGGTAAGGTTTGAGGGGGTGGGGCTCACTGTTGCCAGAACTGGAAAAAAAATAATCACATCTGGGTTCAGAAGTAGGGAGTATCATGGTTAATCATCCTATAGGACCCTGGTCACTCAGCATTAAATGAAAGCTACCTTCGATGGGTGAGGGCACTAGAGCACATAGCGAACCTTGTTCTGAGTTTGGAAGTATTTCTGATATAATTTGGTGGAAATACCGCCAGAATGGGTGGATAGTTCAGCGGCAACATACTTGTCTTGGAAACAAGACGACACAGGTTCGATTCCAGGGTCCGCGCTTGGAAACCTCTGGGTATTAAGCGCGTTATAAAGAACCTATCATATCACTTGCTGCAATGGATTTGCCAACAGATTACGAGTGGCAGAATGAGGTTTTAATTTTGTGTTCATGGGACTCCATTGGGGATTTGGCAGATGAACGGAGGGCGTAATCTTGCGATTTTTGAGGTTTAACTGGAGGATCTACCACATAAATCCTCCAATTTAATGTCAATCTCAAAATATGGTGGGGGTATAAAATTGGTGGTAATTCTGTTTCTGTCAGAAAAAAGTGTCAATAATGGAATTACCACAACAAGGAACTAAAAATAAGGCTGGCACAGGGATAGTAAATGGTCATCACTTTCTATTTGTGGATTAGTTTTGTGTTTTGAGCATTGCGTTGCTAGAGACCCTCAGTCCACTCATCACATGTTATCATTCCCTGATTTTTCCTAGTCTCAAATGGAACACTCTTGTGTGTGTAGATAATGTACACAATATTTTATAGCTGTCCTGTACATTAACATTGGGTAACTCTGGTTATAATGAACTCTTTATACCTGCAGGGTCTGCACCTGCCACTTCACACTCTAATTCACAGAAAAAATATACAGTGACCTGAGAAAGCACATTTTTGGAGGATCTATCCCAGACACAACCTGGAGACTTACCTACAGCAAGTTGTATCCAACTCTCACACCTGTAGCCAGGCGAGTCTCTGTTAATGAATAGCACTACCAATTATAAGGATGTGATGAATATAAGAACAGAGACCTTTAACACATCACACTAGTCACTGCACACGCTATGTTCCTCACACACTATTTCAACATAATTTAGTCACAGCAAGAAGCTGGTGGACGAGTCTGACTTAACCTTACTGCTGAACATCATTGCATACAGACAATCCATATCCAATACACAATACAGCCATACTCAAGATTCAAGACTACCTGACAACTAATCTGTGCAGCAAATCCACTTCTGTACAAGATTACAGTGCCAAGAAGCCATGCCAGCGGTAGATGTCAATGACATAAGAGGTATGTCCACGCAGTTAGGACATTAAGGTGCTAAAAGGCTTCAATAGAATGTGGCAGGCGGCAAGGAGTTAGTGAAAGAAGAGGGCTAACATATCCTGTTTCTAATAGCCTTCTACTTTAAAGCCATAGAGCAGAAATCACAGATCCAAATAAAACAATTCTCTTGAGGTTGCCATTTACATTTACATGTATTGTGATGCTCACAAAAGTCAATCCCAACCACGCTTCCCCACTTCGCAGATATATTGTTTCTCACACAGAAATACCAGAAAGTAATGCCTTACTTAGTACTGACCATCTGAAAATCATTTTCTTCAAAAAAACAGTATGATATTTGCAGTTTTAAGTCATGTGTGATATTGTTTCATGTAAAGGAGCAGTTGAGGAGAGTGCTCCTCATGTCTGTTTGTTGAAAAGGGGCTGCAGGAGTGTGGTGACAAGTGAAAGGAGCAGGATTTGGACATAGCTCCCTTACCCACAGTTAGAGTGTTGATGGTGACAGGACGAGGGTAAGGTCTCCAGGGGAGGGGATGGTTCTCATCCTAGGGTCAGACAACCCACTTTGCATTTCTGAATCGTTAAGTAATGGTTGAGGAAAATACCCTTTATTTATTTAATTTTTTATTGGTCATTTATAAAGCGCCTATACACTTGAACAATCGTTTCAAAGCGCTCCACACAGGGAAGGTAAAAGGTTACATGGATTAACATTCTTACTAAGCATTGGAATATTCTGAAAGGGCAAATGCAATGCGTTTAGAGGTACAACATAATACAGGAGGAATACAGTACTGTTACAACATATGACAGGAATATTGAACATGCCCGACGGCCGTTACAAACTGCCATAGCTCAACATGAAGAAGGAGAGAGGGGAGGGTGTGTGAGGGGTGAGACGCACACAACAAAAATAAGTGCAAGAGACATAAAGAAGGAGAGGAGAGGTGGTATGAGAGGGGGTGAAGGGGGAGGCACACTCTGCACAACCAGGTACAGAAAAAGGCTGCAGATGTAAAACGCCTACGTTCGATTTTCAGGCAGAACACACTAAAACACATGTTACAACAGTGGCTGGGGTGTAAAATTCCTAAATTCGATTTTCAGGCAGAGCACACTACAACACTGCAGATATCAAAGTCCCGGTGATGCTATTGAAGATGTGTTGGCTACTCACAGGGACGAGCGCAGGTGTGCCATGCATTCAGGCCAGGCGTGGGAGGTCTCATCAATCCAGAATCTGGATGATTTAGCAGGGATGTGCTCAGTTGGAGATCGAGGGCAATAAAGGGTGCCCAACCAGACAAGCCAGGCCCAGACAGACACAGAAGGACCTAGACCGTGGGCCTTGGAGGCCGGCCGGCATACATCTGCCGGTTTGCCTGATTGGTCATAAACACTGACGGAGGGACCAATCCCAGTCGTGAAGGCGCAGAGCCAAGCACACCAGCATTGCAGGAAATGACATCGGCCAAGATGTAGGAGGCCGATGTAGGAGGCCTGGTATGTGAAGGAAGGTGGTGTTCTAAACACCATTCCTGCAATGCGGCAGTGCGCAGCAGAATAATAAACACTGGTTGAAATATTCTTTTGTTTTAAGTGAAACGTGGCGATGTTGAGCAGAAGAAAAAGATTTCAGGCAGGCGCCCAGTGCACATCACGATCAGTCCCCATATTCGCCCCGGGGGCTTACCTTCAGAAAAGTGGTGGCAGAGGGTGTTCAATAGGCCTCCAGGCCACGAGTTGGGAGAGTAGCCCATCCTGCATCAGGGAAAACGGTTTGAGTTGCCACATTCTTAAAGGCAGCGTGAGAGTATGCTGGGGCCCTGATTTATGTTTACTACTTTTCCCCATCTTCTCAGACTACCTGTGCCTGCATCTTAATGCTGGATATCTGGTGGGTGACATGGTGTTAGTGGAGGAAGCGGGTGGATAGAAGGTTATTCTGCTACTTCTGATTAGTATCCAAATATAATTATATTCTGCTAAGAAAGTGGCAACACTTGTCAGGACAAGATCAAAGACTGCAATCATCTGTTTTGTCACTGTTAAATATAATATGCATATGCGAGTGGCTATGTAGCTACAAAGGAAAGCAACAACACGGCTCTGCAATATTTCAATTGGCAACATGCTTCGCTTGCCTTACAATGGGCCTCATTCCGAGTCCGGCGGTAAGTAACAGTAATTACCGCCATGGCGTAAATACCATGTACGATGTGGTTGGAAGGCGCTATTTCCACCATATTCCGACTTCGCGTGCACGAGTATTCTGCCATGGCGGTAAACTCCCTTGCGGCATAGCGCAAAAGGTCCTGTCAAACCCCTTACCGCCATAAACCTAGACGTATTTAACACCATCGCCTTCGATGGAATCCGTAATTAGCGGAGACCGTAATTTACGCTTACCGTAAATTACGGCCACCGTTAAATACCGGAAACGGAAATAACGTCATCGCACAGGAACGGGAAGCATCATGGCGGCCATATTTAAAATCACAATCCATTGCAATCCTCTCCATACAGGACATACAGGACTCCATACAGGACTCAGATCGACCAAATATACAACAGAGAACATCATCATGCCTAAAGCTCTGAAAAAGGGCGCTGCGCGCATCCGAAAAGAAAAATTCACCCAGGATGAGTTACAGGTCCTGGTCGACACTCTGCATGAACATGCAGATATCGTATTCTGCAGCGACATGCGTAGGCCCACCATCCTCAGAAAGAAGGAGATATGGGAGTTGGTCGCACAGAGGGTGAGCGCCGTTGGGAACACCCCCTGCAGCACAACGCATTGCCGCAAACGCTGGGATGACCTCCGTCTCAGGGTGCGGGCCATCATGTCAGCAAACCGTCAGCAGGCCCTGGAGACAGGAGGAGGCCCAGGCTCACCCATTAAAATGATGCCCTGGGAGGAAACATGCGCGGAGATGATGGGCACAGAAGCCATTGAAGGTGTGGGCGAAATGGATTGCGGTGATCCCTCATCCGCTGATGCAGGTGAGTGTCATGAGTCCAAACAGTACATGCATCCCTAATGTAATTCACCGCAAAGGGCCGGCCAAAGAGTCACATCATGTTTGCTTTGTAGCCCCCCCCCTGCAACCATGTCGTAACAAGTGGGACCCAGGATGATGTCAGGTGCAAGGCTGACACCCATATTGGCCATGCCACACAGAAAGCTGGTCAATGTCACTTACCACAGTACTCCGCCAACATGATTGACCCCGCCAACAGTATGCTTTTACCATCCAAGCCAAGTTCACTCACCGACCAAAATATCACCAAGACGCTGCTCTCCCAATGTGTTACCATAGGCTTGAAGTCATGATGACCCCCAGATCATTGATCATGCTGTCTCTCTCTTGCCCCCCACAGGTAGCGGTCATGAAAGTGAGGAGCAGGAAGGCTCCCGGCCAAGTACCTCCCGGGACAGGGGCAGGGTACAGCGCATACCTGCTGGCAGACATAAGGCCCATACTACACCACCTGCTCCAGCAACCCCCATGGAGGGTACACAACCCCCACCCGCGCACCTGGACATGGCTGCAGTTCCGCCGGAAACATGCCCCACGCTGCACCCTGAGGAATCCAGCATGTCAGGGGAGAATGCTGCCATGTGCCTCCTTAGTGTGCCAGACAGCCCCACATCCTATTCCGTGGTCAACGTGGAGGAGACCAATGTCTACAGCCCTGAGTCACCATCGTACAGCCAGGTTGCACACAGCGACTCCGGGTCGAGTGATGGCCCAGGTCTCACAGCCGGAGGGGTAACACCTGTCTCACATCAGCGCACTTCCCCTGCCGAAACACCTGAGAGGCCTGCAGGCCCAATACCGAGCCTGCCAACCACATCCCCCACATCGGCCGCAGAAGCTGTGCACTCCCAGAACCTCACGACCATGATTGAGGTGTTTCTCCGGGACAACCGGGATTCAGGGTTGGTGCATCACAATGACCTGCAGGCTCTGGGCGAGGTCATCACTACATCCACAAACCGGCTCTGTGAGGTGCTCGGCAGGATTGCTGATGCCCTGGAGGCAGCAACCCCCAGACCTCAGCCCCAGCAGGAGGAACCACCCTCCCAGTGCTCCTCCACGCAGACCAGCCCGGTCCGCAGGTCACAACGCACAATGCGAAAATGATTCCCCAGGCTCGGGGAGTGCCCATTGACTATGAAGCCACACACATGTGGCCTATGTAGTATTGATGGGACCATTGTGGGGCTGTTGTTGGGGGAGTGTGAGGGGGGTGAGGGTGGAGGATTATTTGTACAAGTTTTCACATGATTATACAATACACAGTTTGGTGTATCCTGGAAAACAGAGTGGACATTGATCATTGTGCATGTGTCTTTTAATGTCTCACAGTGCATGTAGTACATGTATCCCCACACCCAGTGCCCAATGTCCTGTCATCCTCACCCCCTCAGCTGACTTGTGACTCAGAAATATTGGTCAATCAATGCTTGTCGCACGTGACGTCCCTCCTGTGCATCGGCCCCGTGATGCTGTCCTGCCATTCCTTCCTCCTCCTCCTCCTCATCTGGTGGTAGCAGACCCACGTCAGGGGGCAGTGGCACGTTCCGATGGATGCACATGTTGTGCAGCATTGCACATGCCATGGTGATCTTGGCCACCTTCTCGTGGCTGTAGATGAGGGCCCCACCTGACCGGCTGAGGCAACAAAATCGTGCCTTCAAAAGGCCGAAGGTCTGCTCTATCACCACCCGTGTACGGGTATGAGATCTATTGTAGTCCTCCTGGTGCCTGTTTTGTGGGTTGCGGACCGGGGTCATGAGCCACGGCTTCAATGGGTAGCCAGCATCACCTGCATGAGAGTGGAATGAAGGTAAGTGTTCGTGCAATCATGGTGGAGAACTGTGCTAATCTGACATTGCAGCAGGTGTTCACTGGCCATGCACACATGTCCCAGGATACAGTCACCCCATTACATCGTACAATGGTGTTGACTGTCCCACCCTTATGCATCTCTCTACCCCACCCTTTACCACCCGGGTGGAGTATGCTGACAGCCTATCACAGCCCCAATGGACTGCCATGGCCCATTCCGGTTACTCACCAAGCAGCCAGGTACGTCGTTCAGCATGTCGCTCCATGTAGCGTGGTAGTGTAGAGTTGCGCAGGACCAAGGAGTCATCAGTTGATCCGGGGTATCGGGCATTGCATTGTGTGATGGCTTTACTGGCATTACACACCATCTGGACGTTGATGGAGTGATATTGCTTGCGGTTGCGATACGGCACCTCCATGGCATGGGGAACCACCAATTCTACGTGGGTGCAGTCGATGGCACCTATGCAATTTGGCATGCCTGCAAGTGCATGGAAGGCAGCTTTGGTATCATATGTCTCCTGGGGAGTCCGGGGGAGGCATATGTAGTCCCTTCTGTGCTTGAGGAGGGCATCGAGCACTTGGTTGAGCATCCGGGAAAATATGGGCTGTGAAATGCCATGCATGTGCCCCACTGTATGCTGGTAGGTCCCTGTGGCAAGGAAGTGGAGCACAGACACTACCTTTAGTAGAGGGGGGATGGCAGTGCTGATTTCTATTAGGCTCACTATGTCGTTATGTATCAGGGCCACTATGGTGGTTATGGTGCTCGGTCAAGCCGGTACAGGGTGTGTATCTGCTCTGGTGTGAGGTTGAAGGGGGTGGGTCTGATGCGTGGAATTGGGGGCTGACGGCGTGGTAATGGTGGCTGCACCGGTAGGGCATGCTGGGCCTGTCTCTGCCTCCTTCTCCTCCTGTGTATCCTCTGTGGTGGGGGCTGTGGTTGCTGGTGTTGATGTTGTCGTAGTTGCTGCCTTGCAAGCAGGGCTTCCAGCTCCATGAATGCTGCGAGAATTGGTATCATCTTGGTGTGGGAGGGGGTGTGGTGTGTGGGTGTGCTCCTTTTGTGCTGTGCCTGACTCTATGGACTCCACCTGTGCTGATTGGGTGCACCTGTTCCTCTTTCTGGCACTGTTCAGGGTTGTTAACACCTTCTCTGCGATGCCGGTATTTACGCCATGGCGTTAAGGTACTTTGCACCCTTGTGGATCCCGTTTTTACCGTGTCCGCTTTACTTGGGATCAGCACTGGTTAACGCCTTAGTGTTATTTCCGACGTGGTGTCTTGGGCGCGCGACACTGGTCAGCTATTTACGCCGTCGTACTTTACGGCGGCGGTAATTACGGTGTGATGGGTCGGAATAGTCCACGGCGGAAAAGGATGGCAGTATTACTTTACCGCCATCGTTTTTCCATTAGCGCCGGACTCGGAATGAGGCCCAATGCCTTGCTAAAACGTGTAGCAATTTCAGAACTACTCTCCAAATTGCTGTTTGTGTCTCTTCAAGACAAAACCACATCTGTGTATGCATATACATCCAGAACATTTGTGCTGCACTGCATTTGCAAAGATACTCATCTTAAATACTTCAAGCAATGCCACAATATTTCTAATCAATGATCTACAGTTGATGTTACATTCCTTCTAAAGATCTTTGAGAAAGAGCTCACTGCCCGTTTAACTCGAGAAAATCTATGTTTTGGTTGGTTTGTATGCTATGTTTTAGATCTAACAGAGAAATCAAGATGAGTCAAGAACAGTCTTCATTTTACAAACTCAACCTTATCTGGTTATCACCTCAAATTTAGAACTGTCTCACAATTGTTTATCTTCTTTTTCTCTGAACAATCGTTCTGCAAGTAGGAGGTCTGCAATAATTACATTTCCTGGTGGAATACACTAGTTCTTCAATGTTCTTTGAATACACCAGGCTTTGTAATGTCTGCGTTCTGTTTGTCCTTGAGATATTGCTCCACTAAGGTGTGCAGTGCACAGTTATTCCTCCTCAAACACATTTGTATGATATCGTTTCATCCTTTTGGAGTTCCTGCTGGCCATAACGGCTGGCCATAATTGCTTTGGACATGATTGCTGCAAAGAAAGAATATGGAAGCAGTACCCTTTTCAGGGATAGTCTGGAAGCAAACACTTAGGCAGCAATTAATTCAGAATTTAGAAACCAATGCTCCATTACACGACTCAAATACATTAGGCTACTGTCTGATTCAGAGTTGTCCAGAGACACCCTGAACTCTTTGGATTGTAGCCTGCTTTGCGATCATCCATCACTTAACTTGGTGTTGCAATGGACACACTTTTTGAGTTCTGGGGTCAAGCAGGATCAACCCAATGGTCACATGTTCTGTCAAAACTTTCTATAATTGAGAATCATTTTGTAGTCAAGCAGGGTATTCAGAATTATCAGATTTAATATGCTCTTTGTTCATTTCTCTCTTGACTTCCAAAATCTCTTAGTGACTGAATGTCCTATTGTGGATAGAAACCACTATAAATACTTTTAGTAATAGACATAAAGTCTTTGAGACCAAGTCAACGCAACAATTATGCAATGCAACCACAATGAGGCAGAAAGCCTGCTTGGTTTATATACTGGCCTGACAAGGGGGTGATTCCTTTCCTAAGGATATGCAGTCTAACATAAGTGCTTCCATGGTGTGCATTATCTTTACAGCCAGAGAGCTAACAACAATAGCCTGGCAGATAAGTGGACGGTGGCCTGCAAGCGGTTGAGCTTACTGGGGTAGCACCCTCCAGTCTCTCTTCTCATCCACAGAGAATACTGGGATTGCCTCTCCCTAACTGAATATGTGCAGCAGAGCAGTATAATCCAAGAACGAGACCTGGGCCCATAATGGAGATTGGAATGGTGGCTACCGCCAGTCCAGAAAAGATGGTGATCGGAGCAATGCTTTGTCCATACAATGGTACCATGGAACAGACTTATTAAATTCAATTAATTCAACCAACTCAGAAACCACTATTATATTACACCATAACTACATACTCAACATTTCAGTGTCACACCATACTGTCATTGATCCAATGCAAATAATATTGTCTTTAAATAGATTTGGCCAGCTAGACAAAAACAATGAAAACACAACAGTGAATATTACACAAACCACATTTTAATTATGCACAGCATGAATGAAGCGTGGCCTACTAATTCTGGAAAAAGTGCCAACTTTATTAGTTATATTTCAGTAATCCCGAAGTAGTGAATACAAGTTATCATCGTGAATGTGACACATTGTGTTGATATAAGCATTTTATGTTAAATATTTTACAAATTCCCATGCCATTTTCTCTGTAATCCTACGCTGCCAGATTTTAGCAGTCCCACACACCTGTGGGCTGTATGGGTGATGAGAGGGATCCGCAAAAAAAAAAAAAGATCAATTAAAGTTCAAGGTGGCAGTCACAAATCCTCTTTACATACAAACCTAACCAGTGTGGTCATACTGTGACCCTCATTACAATTTTGCTGTTATCCTGCCAATAATTTCCGGCGGAATATCGGCAAAACTGCCTTACCGTTTCCACCGCCCGATATCTCTGTATTACTGGGCCATTATGGCCAGAGGAGAAGCCGTAAACGTCTCATTCATTGGATCCCATGGGACTCCATGGGATGGGATTACTGGAATTACCAGCACAGGCAGTACCAGTGCCAGTGATTCAGACATTCATTTGCTGGTAGGGGCCTGAACTCCCGGCAGTTCAGGCCTACCGTTAGTTCACTGCCCCCACAAGCAAACATGTGTTTCCCCGGTCTGGAAAAAATGCTGGTGCCGGAGTTACCCTAATTTTTTCCAGACTGGGGAAATTATAATGGCCCCTATGCGTTTGTGGCTAAACTAGCAGGTCATGCTTCCTTGACACATTGTGTAATATACATTTGGCTTATTAACATTATTATTGCTGATTTATATAGTGTATCATGCCAGACTCAAGGTTTGAAGCAAAGGACTGGGTCCAACCCATGTTGCATGGCATTGTCCTGATTTAGGATGAATTTGTTGCCCCTCAGCTATACTCCTAGCTCTAGACTGAAATATTCAGTGTTGATTTGTCTTGCAGGTCAACTGTATTTAAAGATAGTATTCTAGATGTTGGTGTGACAAAATGACTGCTGCTCTGCACCAGCACAGGGATAGTTAGTGGTTTCTAAACTTCTACTCAGCCCCGCATCACACCCAACTGTGATTTCAATCATAAAGGTGATATAGGCAGGTAAAATAGGCACCACATAAATGGAATAACAAATTTGCCTCTTCACAGTAGCTTGGGCCGAAGGAAGGCAACACTCTTGAAGAGAGTTGGAGCCAGCAAGGAAGCAAACAACAATAATGGACGAAGTACCAAAGGAAAATACATGTCTATTCAAGGTTCTAAAAAGAATAAGACTTTAATTAGACTGAAAGGACAAACAAAATATTAAAAACCCAAGCAGCCCACCCCTGTGAGGATGTACACAGATAATGTAGACTTTTGATGGATAAGGGGACTCTTCTTAATGAATAACAGGGGTCTGCAGGCAAATGGCTTTTGAAGAAAATTCAAGTGCTAGAATGTTTCTTTAAATGTATAATTGGTGTCTGAAACATCACTACGGCCTGTTAAAAAAGTATAGGGGGACAGAGCCAGTATAGATATCTTATCGTTTTTCAGAAGCTCAATACCAGCAATTCAGTCTTCTGGGCACTTCCAGATGGGTTGTGCTGGGTTTTAGTTAGTCAGTGAGTTTGACAAGATTCAGCAACGTGGTGATATACAACAAGCGGTAATGGCTCAAGAAGCTTGGGACAAGTGGTGTTGTTGGGATCCATGTGGTTCGATGTAGTGTCATTGAGGCGTTCCACTTTGGTGGCCAGCTAGTTTGTTGGATTCAGATAATACATTGCAGTTTGACAAAGAACAGCAAAGAATTCTGGAGGAGTTGACGTGTGGTTTGGCTGGTTCAAAGGCAGCTCCTTTGGGTCTTTGCAGTGATTCAAATGGGTTAAAAACAATCAAACTGGCTCGGAATGGTTTCAAATTGCAGGTAGAGCCAACGCTTCTTTTTGATGCTTGGGTCTCTGAGGAAAGGCAAGTCTACCTTCTTCCCTTCCAAGCTAGATAGAGCACTAGGGATACCTGCAGGGACCAGTATCCAAGCGGTTCATAGTCAAAACAAAAGGTCGAAAGTCAAAATATCGAAAAAAAAAGGTTGGGGAAAAAAAAAGTCGCATTTTTTTTAATAACTTTTTTTTAATGGGGGGGTTTCCCCAAACCCCCCCTTTTTTTGTTTTGCCTTTTTTTTTTACATACGAGAGCCAAAAAATAAATATAAATAAAAAAATAAATTATTCGACTTTTTTTTTCCGACTTTATTTTCGACTTTTTTGTCTTTCGACATTTTCTTTCTGATATTTTGACTGCACACCTATCAGAGCAGCACTAAGGATTTCCATCAGCAAGTCAGTTAAAAGATCTTCTGAAGTGGGTAGAGAGAGGATCTGCAATTGCCTTCGAAATGTTCTAGCAAAATGTTCCAAGATGACTAAAACATTATTCAATTAAAGGGGGTGTGTGGGTTTCAGCCTTTTATAGCATCATTTTTTCCACTGTAGATTGCTCCACTACATACCTTCTTTGAAGGAAAACTCCTTGCTTTTATTCCTGGTGATGTAAGCTCACAGAGTGCCTTGTCTGCTTGGAGCCAGGGGATCTCCAGAAGAAAGTGTAGCCTGGGCATATTCAAGATGGATGGATGCTTCTCCGATGTTCCTGTTCTCTCCCTAGCTACAATATACGTCCCTCCTCTCTTGTCTGCCTGTGATCAAAAGGACTCTAGTAATTGACTTCCGTGTGTGATGTCCCCATTGTGTATCAGAGGTCTCTTTGAAGCCACCAGCCCTTACACTACCCCTGTAAGAAGTATTTCCTTTTCTCCCCGGAAGGTATGAAGCCTTTGTAGCAAAGAGCATTGAGCTTCTTGGGCAGGTCAACAATAGGTTGTGGATGAGCATCCCAAGAAAACACTCAACATAGAAATGTCTGTGCTGCTTCAAGGGTCACAGAGAACTAATTGATAAGAAATTACACCAGATTGGGGTTCGGCAGTTTAAACTGAATCTACTCATATGCCACAATATGAAACTAAACATGGGCCCCATTATGAGTGTGGCAGTGTGGCGAAAATGTGTTGGTATGACCTCATACCAGCACGTTAACTGACCGGCTCACTCCAAGTTTGCTGGCAGGGCGGTGGATTTACCTCCAGATCTGATCTGGAGGTATATCCACCATTCTACCGGCAAAAAACTGCCGGTATTACTGTGCCAGTAAAGCCAGTACTAGTAATCCCGGCAAATCCCCCATGGGGTCCTGTAGGACTCCATGGGATGGGGATTTATCAGTGTTTGCTCCACTTGGAATCTGCTGGTAATTCCGGTAGACAAAGTGGCAGACACAGTATTACAGTTTCCCTCTCACCGGTAATACTGGCGGGATACCAGCAAACATATAATGAGGCCCATAGTTTTATTTTTGTATTTTTTATATATAACCAACGTTCTGCCACAAGTTCATGAGAGTACACAGTTAATACATTTTGATTATTGGATGTGTTAAAGGAAGCCTGGCTGCTGGAATTAATTTCTAGAATGCTTATTTAACTCTCTAACTTCCATGTTGCCAAATCCCTATGCAGCTCTCAGTGCATCTGTAGAGAAGGTCCAGCAAAGTACACACATGTGCAGTATGCTCATTTAGCATTCAACTTTGGAAGGTAAGGCATGTTTAGCATGGCTTACTTTCTGAGAGAGAAAACTAGCATCATGTTCTATAGCAATATCTATAAAGCTCAGGTTTGCAGAGCCTCACACATTATAGTGTGATTATTTTCTCATACCCCTTTGACAAGGACATATTGATTGAGGAGTATTGTTAAAACAATTGTTACTGAATTGGAAACATGAGTTGAATGTGACATGGGTGCTCTGTGGTACAGCTGCATGGATGGACATGATACGTTTGAAATGTACATACATGAAATTATGAAAGAAAATGGAAATGAGCAGATGATTTGTGAACACTGACTATCTTTCCATGTTTAAATGAGGATATTAGTGTTCATTGATCCATTTTTTTCAGAACTGACACAGCAATTCCAGCCGTTGAATCTGTTGGGGTGGGTTGAATCTATGAGCCATTGAAACTAGTTGGATTCCACGTGTTGAAGAGTACAGCTCCTAACACCTACCCATCTGGGGAACTGGGAGAAGATAGTGTCAGAGTGAAAGTTGGAGAGTGCGGCTGTGTCACTGATATACATTTGCACATGCTGGGTGTCATGGGTGGCAAAATGAGCAGTATAGAAAGAAGTCTTGTTACCAAGAGATCAGGATGTATAGGACACAAGACGGAGTGCTGTGGTTACACAGAGGGAGAAAGGAGGAAGATGCAGTTAATGGAGGAGAGGCAAGAGGGCTAGATTAAGCTGTGGTAAGAGAAGCAAAGGGGGTCACATTCTTGGGTGGTGTTAAGTTTCAGGAAGGGCAAGCAAGGAGAACGGGAGACAGCCAGGAGTTGAGGGAGGGGATAATGTTGTGATAAGTGTAAACTTCACATGAGAAGGGTAGAGAGAGGATAATGAGTAAGAGTATGGGAGTGTGGAAGTGCATGATAAGGAGTGTGGTGGTTGCCCTCAATGTGCAGTTTCTGAGTCAAATTCTGAGTCACATTTGAATTACCCATGGCAACAAAAATGCAATTACAGAGTGTCAAAAGGAATTACAGATTGTAAAAATGCAATCGCACAAAGTACAAATAAAACTACATGTGTTAAAAATAGCAATTACTCAGGTTCAAATTGCAGTTGCACAGTGAGAGGAGAGGATAGGAGTGAAGAAAGGCTGCTGTGAAGTGAAGTAAAGGCCATGTGAGGAGATGGTGCTGGCCCGCTTTAGTAAGGGGCTAGGAAGTTGAACCAGGTAAAAACAGTAAGTGGGGACATGCATGCCAACACCTTTCACCTGGCTGCCTGAAGGACTGAAAGTCCTCATAACTTTGTAATAGGTTCATCCAGTAAGTGGAACAGATCTAACCAATCAGGGACTAAGGATTGGGCTGTTGAGCAAGCTGGGGCATGCCGGGGCCTATGCTGGCAGGACTGGTGTATGGTTTTGGTGTGAGGCTTATGATGATTTGCTCAGCCAATTCCAAGGTACTGGCAGCACGGGAGGTGAAGGGTCTGAATTCAAGGGTCACTAATTCTTGGTCACTTGGAGACATTCAGCCTATTAGGGCCTTCAGAACGGGCAGTGGATCGTGTTGGAATGGGCTGAGGCAACTGCCTGCAGGGATCATGTGAGGGATGCGTCTGGAAGCCAGTGGCTGTGATCCATGTCCAGGGGGCACTGATCATCTCCACAGTCCCTTGCAGGATACCTTCAACTGAAACTAAAAAGTGTTGCTGTTTATGCAACCAGAATTATCTGTGGCAATTTGCAAAAAAAATGTGTATTACATTTGGGGCAATGCTTATTTTACAGAGATCATTACAGAGTTTATGCTGTCATATTCGCATAGGAAACCTAATATAAAAGGATCAAATCCTATAAGGTGTAATCTCTGATTTACTTTTATTCTACAATCTCCAGTAGAATGAGGGCTCACAGCCATACTGAAATTCAGTTAATGTCTGTTTCTGTTTCAGACCGTGATACCACTAAGGTGCCAATAATTCTGGATCCTATTGACAGGCAAACGCAGGAGGTGGAACTTGGTACGTGTATTTAATTGTATTCATTATTATTGGAGAAAATACAAACATCATATCTCTGGTTCTTTCTGACTTATTCATCCACATTGCTAGCTGCATGTATCTTTGCACTATATAAAGTCTGTTTTCTAACATAGCATACACTCTGCACTGATTCTTCCTTTGGATGTGTCTGTGAGTTTATCCTAATTAATTAATTGTCAATCCTCATGAAACATTTCTCCATCCGGAATTCTAAGGGAGTATTCTTGGAAAGGGAAACCTGCATGCTGAGGTCCCTTCATGCCCATCCAGGAATCGGCATTGCAACCACATCAAGCCCATGCAAGCCTTTAGAAACTATACAGTCTTAATTCAGAAAATTCACAGAGGATTATTCCAGCCTGGTCTGTGCTTGCAATGAGACTTAGTATGATCAATAGGTGTGGGGCATGGCAAAGCAGGCTGAAAACTATACTTGCTGTGCGAAGTAGTAGCACTGCATGGTTGAAGTCTCTAATCACAATACATATCAGCAGTTTGTGAACCCTGTTCCTTAACACAAAGCCAGTTTCAAAAAACCTCTTTTTTATTATCCAGCTAGAAAAATAATGATTTCATAACCTCTTTGTGAGAGTTCATTAAAACAAAATACAATCAGTTAGCAAACAAGCTCCCTCTTTTAGACAGCCACATCTATCATCTCAGATCTCAACATACTTTTTCCTTTCCATCATAGTTTATTTTAACATGATTGTAGTCGAATAGACCTACAATTGTTCAGTTATTTAGCCACTTATCTATATACGCCTTACTGTATGCCTCAGCGTTCGCACCTTGATTTGGGATCTCTGATTAACAGTACGCCAGTGTAGTCACTGAGAAAATGAAAGCTCATGCTGATATCTCTTAAGCACTAGCACCAGCTACTGCCAAAATATTGCAATGGTTGAAAACTGCTAATAAACCCATTGTTTGCTCCTCTTTGTGGGAGTTGCATTCATCTATTTTAGCCAACAACAAAGTAAATACTTCTGACTTTATTTGAATTGTGTTGTTTGATTTTACCAATGTGATGGTGTGATGGATTGCAATCTGAGAGGGTGTGTGAACCCTGTAGGTAAATCTGTTTTTGAGAGGGTGGTCTGCTAATCATACTCCCTTTTCAAAATGTTCCATTCAAGTGTACAGTGCAACCATGTGGCTTTGCCGAAACAGCCTCCTGGTACGCTCAGCATCTGCCGTGCAGTGGCATAGGACACGTTCAGAAGTGATTGTATGCTTTCCGCCATCTGATGGCAAGTAACTCTTTACATATAAGCCATGCCTGGTTGTGCCATGGGATTACTAAGAGCACACTAAGAGCACCCAATTATACAGTCACAGCAATTTTATATCACAACGGCATCAGCTCTGTGAGCAGGGCCCAGCTATGATAGGTCTGATGTGTATTGCTTTATTGTCTGACTGTCTCCACAACTGCCATGGGGAGCAATGGCCAAGATCCTGCCTCTTTGATCCCACAGAGGAAGGCCACCACCTTACTCCCAGGGCACAGGAATCCCCCCAGGCGGTTTACTGGGAACTGGTGCCTCAAAGGCAGTACTGATATAACAAAGCCAATCTCATGCCAGGACACAGACCACTGGAATCCCTTTGAAGTCAGCAGGCATTGGAACGGGACAGAGTTGGAGCAGCCAGGTAGGGGTTGCATTCTGCATTGTGTTCTCACTAGTGCCCCGTGGGTGTTCCCAGGACTCCCACTGTCTATCCCTAAACATGACTTCAGACCTCAATGAAGTAAGTGCCTATTGTGGTTATTCCACTATTCCTTACTCTCACCCTTTACCTTCAGCACTACTGTTACTCTCCAATTGGTGCCTCACAAACACATTTCTCTCTTATATTTTTTAGAGACAAGAAATCCATTCCTGAAGAAAACAAACCCCATCAGGGCTTGTGTTGAAACTAGGATTTTGTAGGCTTCACTTGAATTTGGCCAGAAGACAACTATCTAATTAATTGTGTATTGTTTCTCCTAGTAGATGATCACATATGACAGTACTTGACTGCATATGTTTGTATTTCTGTTAAACTTGTACGACTTGGATTCCATTGATGGCAACAAAATCAGAGCTCACCTTTGTGGCTGTCAATATTTGGGCAACCCCCATTTAGAGTGTGAACCAAGAGGAGTATCTTGTTCAAAACCCCATTGAATTGTTTATGACATTGATGTGATGTAATTTTCGGTACTTTTGCATATTGTTCTCCAATCTTGTGTATCTTTAACCTCTATTTCTTCCACTCTTTTCTGTATTTTCTGTATTGTATGCCTATTGTGTTGATCAATTGTTTTTAGCATGTTTGTGTAGAAGCTAGCAAATTGCGGCAATTTGTAATTATTACGTGAGATTTTTTGATCATTGATTTGTATGATACTCACCCTCATTTCTTTTCTTCTGTTGGATCAATGTGTAATTGGCCCTTGCAATGATGGTATAAGGGCCTGCCTACCTTTTGTTCCACAAAACACAGATATGTATTCATATATCAGGCACTGCAATATGTAAAGGAAAATACAGGACAGAAAGAATAGGCTTTACTGAAATCTATCATAGAGATGGATATAGATAGATGTATTTAGAACACTGTATAAGAGGAGTGCACATTGTCAAGATTGATGGAAAATGATACATGCAAACACTAACAAGAAGAATAAGAATAAGAAAAAAGAGAAAAAAAGCATAAAGAACAATCAAATAGACTCACAATTAAACCTGCACAAGAGAAGACAACAATAAAAACATGAGATTCGAGAAGTATGAACAGAGCATTTAAGAAATGGTCTAACATGGTTGATCAGTGGCCGGGTGTGTTTAATGCATATGTTTCAGCATAAAAAACAATATACTAAAGGAAAGACCTATACCAACTCTATAGACCAACAGACTATCTCCATAGAACACAATCCTGAAAAAATTGACTAGTTCCACCAGTGTCAGAAATAATAACAAACTACTTTAATGTGACAAATATACAGAATATACAACATTAAAATGTAAGTAGAAATTACTTTAGTACAGCAGAAAATCAAAAAGGCACTTACATTAGAACAAATATTCATATGTAGCCCAAGAAGGTTACTGAGGCAGATAATCTTGGAACAAACATAAAGTTACATGTAAAGACATCAGTCTGTGGTGAGGAGTAGCCCAACATGTTTCTGTCCTTCAGTAGTAAAACACATACTGGACATTCCTAAGGGTAAGGGACAGCACAATTACTTTCAGATTCAATAGAAGTGCCATAAACTTCATAGGCTAAAAACAAAAAGGAGGTATACTGTCTTAGGTTCAAAAACCTCCAAGATTGTCATTCAAATGTATTCTTGGACTTGGAGCTCACTCCATTTTACAGCATATATGTGTAAGTACCTAGCAAATACTCCATGGTACAAATCAGATTCTTCACTTTCAATGTGGACATTTTTCACCAATTGCCAAAAATATTTTTGTATGTTCTGCAACCCAAAATATAAGAACACAGGGTTTGTTTTAATACATTGTTTCATCACAATTAGAGTCTCATTAAGGAATGGATACAGACCATGGCAAAGGCTGTATATCACTAGGCGACTATGCATCAGAGATGTCATTACAAGTGATGATGTCATCACGTAACGTTAGGCTTTATTTAATAAAGAATGTCCATTTTGAATTCCGATCACGGACTTCCATGCCTGTACATCCCATGAAGACATTTATGCCATTCTATACCGATTGGCAGGTGAGTGGTTAATTATTGCACTTGAGTGCTTCCACTAGCAACACACTTTTTTTCCCACTATGCCTTTCATAGGCCCACTTTTTTGACAAATGATCCCTATTTCTCCAACTTTAGAGCTAAACTGTGGGAAACAGCCTAAAGACGTTGTAGCCCCATATCTACATTTGCTAACCATTCTACTCACTCTGTTGCCTTTCCAGACCCTTTAATAGGTACACATCCAATTCTGGTTTCCATGTAATGAGACTCTGATTATGATGAAACAATGTTCTAATGAAAGTGCCTTTTTTGATTTTCTGCTGTACTAAAGTAATTTGTACTTAAATGTTAATGTCATATATTTTGTATATTTGTCACATTAAAGTATTTTCATATTATTTTTGACACTTGTGGAACCATTTCTTCAGGATTGTGTTCTATGGAGATAGTCTCTTTCTCTATAGACTTGGTATAGGTCTTTCCTTTAGTTTACTGTTATTGTTATTGTAATTGCACCCCAGGTAGTAGGAAATACCTACCAACCTCCGGCTAAGTCTTGGCTGCACCGAACGGGGGTTAGGGTGAGAAAAGACTATAGGTACTGATTACAAAAAAAGCCATCTATGATGAGGAGTCCCAATCTTCAGCCAGCATTAGGAGAGCTGTATCCCCCTCTGTCTTTCATTATTTTAAGGGATATTTATTAGCAGTGTCACTTATTGCCACTATATTTTTATTGATTTAGTATGGACATTGTCCTGAGCAGATCTCATGTCCTGGAGCAAGGGCCCAAATAAAATAAAGTCACCAGAATAAAATGTGATTTTAAATATAGTTGTGTCTTTGAAGGTTTTATGTGATATTGGACTAAGGCAAATTGTCACTGTCCATGTTAACCTGGTGACTTCATTCAGAATTGCATATGTCCTACAAAGGCATATGGAGTAACATTGGTATTAAAGACATTCTGGTATCATTTTTTAATAGATCTCCAGTCAGCTGGTTGAAAACTAGATATACCTATGCAAGTAGAAATTGTCTTTAGAATCATGTAACACCTGTCATGTTGTATTGAAGGACAAAGGCAGCATTCAGCAAATTGAATTGTGAAATGTATAAACAGTCCAAGGAAACAAGACCTACCCTTAGCGCCTGAGATTGCAGCAAGTCAGATGATTCCCTCTGGCAGATATTCAGATTCTTGGGTCTAATGTGAATTTGAAGTAGTCCGCTAAACCCTGTGCACACATAGAGGGAACTCCTAAGCATAGCATGTGCCACATCTAGATAGAATTGTAAATGTTAGCATATGCCGCACTTAGATGGAATCCTCAACGTAGCCTGCATCGCATCTAGATAGAATTGTAAATGTTAGCATGTGGACACATAGTGGGAACTCCTAAGCTTAGCATGCACCACATCTAGATAGAATTGTAAATGTTAACATATACCACACTTAGATGGAATCCTCAACGTAGCCTGTGTCGCATCTAGATAGAATTGTAAATGTTAGCATGTGCACACATAGTGGGAACTCCTAAGCTTAGCATGCGCCACATCTAGATAGAATTGTAAATGCTAACATATGCCGCACTTAGATGGAATCCTCAACGTGGCCTGCGTCGCATCTAGGCAGAAATGCCGTTCAATGATTGATATACGAATCTCCTGCCAAGCCCAGACCAAACATGCAATCATGAATCAATAACCAACCCATTAACAATCTCACCCCTATGCATACACCTCTCAAACTCGAACCAAACACAACCACAAGCCTTAAATGCAGCAAACCGCACAAACTTCACTACACTGCGACAACAAAAGAAACCGCACATAGATATGCACAACAGCACACGACGACTACCGACCGGAAAACACCCCAAGCCCAGCCAACAGACTCACCGGGCTGAGGCGGCCAACAGCACATCACTGCTATCTTGCACTTTTCCAGCTCATTCCCACTAACTCACCCCCCCCCCACCTTTTCTTTCAGAACCACCAGAGTGCCAGGGGACCACTCCGGTGGTGATAGTGTGCAGTACAAATATCCTTTAACATTAACATTAACATTAACAATGCAATAATTTGGAATCAATGTATTTATACATTCCATTAGACATGAGTAAGAAGTAAAATACATTCTACCCCCTACTCCATGCAGTCGGGATAGAAACCTCCCCAGTGGCTACCTTTAAAAGCAAATAGCATGGATTAGGACCATTTACCAACACCGCTAGCACATCCATGCCCGACAAGGAGTCGGTGCAGTGTTACTGAGACATTTTTAAGAAAACAATGGACGTGAACCAGGCCACGGAGTGGCTTCAGAATTACTTTATCATGTCAAAAGGCTTCATCATGCAGTTCTGCTGTGGCAAAGCTTATATTCCAATGCTTTATAGCCCTTGCAATGTTTGTGAATTTCTTGAATCTGCTTGATTTCCATGTATATTAGCATAGAGGGTTCACTACACAAAGGTTACTGTTAGGCATGGCTGGGTGACATGGGACTCTGTTCAGGATAACAGTGTTTCATGTACAAGCAAGTACCATCCATCCACATCCCTCCAATGTGAAAAGTGTGGCAGAAACATCCTTATTTCACAGTTATAATGTAACAGCAAAATGTCACATCCACCCTTAGGAGCCACACAATGTACACTGCACCATGTGACCAAAAAATAGAATAAGGACTTACTAAAACATTCAATGAAAACTGGAGTTCAAAGAGCCCATGTTCCCTGCAGACATAAAACCCTGTCACCTGGTCACACTACAACATCCCTTTCTCCATTCACTCCTCCTTACACCCTGAAGTCGCGGCCCAGTAGCCCCACTACTGGGTTGAGCAGATGAAAGCATGTCACAAAGGACTCTGGCACACAGTTCTGACCCGAAATGTGTTGTTGCTGTAGCATTGTTTCACTTTAAAGAAGTACAATGGATTGTAAGAAGCGTTGACTGCAGTTGAAGACGATGGATGATAGCAAAAAGAGAGCCAAAACCCAACATCACTTGGCTCTCTTGGTGCTTCACCATGCCCGAAGTGGATTTGCAGGTCAATTGGGGGTGGAACCCAAACAGTAAGCTCAGCATCACATGCAGACAAGTACAGTTCCATATGTGCTTTCACCCCCAGAGCAGAAATCCGCCATGTGCCATGCAGGTGTGTATATGGATAACAACTGCTGCCCTGCCCCCTCAGGCAGCATGTTCATAATAAGGCCCATGGATGGACGTGAAGAGGGAAGACATTGCCATCCTCAATGCAACATCCATGAGCACTCATAACTAACTCATAAAGGGGTTGATGGCACATGTGTGATGTACTATTAAGGTTTGAAAGATATCATAGTCCAGCTCTGCAACTGAACACATGCATTTGGGTACTTCGTAAATGCCAGCAAAAGAGAACACAAAGACTAGCAGGGGCGATGCGAATGATGATGTGCTGCATGGTCATGTCCTGCATGATGGATGTTCTGGACACATTACCCACAAAGAGGTCATAGACATATTCTGCTTTAGTCAACTACAGTAATTGACAGCATATGGCACTCTACATAACTCACATCCTTAGTTTACCTGCACTTTGAGCTGAACCACTTAAATGAACACATACCGTAGTGGATGCATACCAAATTTCTTTCTTTCTTTTTTATTGTGCATTTGGTTATTTGCAAACCTTTAACACTTATTTATAAAACATGAATACATACATCACTATAACCACAAATAAAAATAGTAATTACAGCATTATGAAATTAATACACAAACGAACCTATTCTAATTTTGTAAAAAAACATTTTTTCAAACTCTTTCCAGATATGAAATGCTGCAGATGCAATAACTAGTGACTCTCCTGAATATAAAAACTAGCTTTATATAACCCATGTCAGTATTCCATAATGCATATCCCTTCTTAAACTAGGTGCTTAATTGTGTGGAGTTCTTTAATTCATGTCTAATTATTTCCACTTCAGAATGGCATGAAATACATACACGTTGGTCAGAGAGGATCATTAGCCATTGCTCCTAAAATGTGAAAGGTATAAAGCAAAGTGAATCTAAGCTGCGTAATAAAAATGCTTAATAGAACACATTGTGATTTGATTAAATAACTAAAACAGTGCAGAAAAGTAAAGCCCTGTCTGGCATAAGCCTTGTATTTAGTTTTCAGAAATAATTGTATAATAAATGTATTACCCTTTATACAATCTAACATCCAAAACAACTCCCATTTGTCACACCCCCTCTTTCAAATGTGCTGATCCTACTCCCCCCCTATCCAACTCTCAATATAACATTTCCCTGCCATATTGCCAGTTCCTATCCATCTCACAGTAACCCACATCCCTGCCCTATTGGCTTATTGTAACTCTTCCTTCGCTCAACACCCACAAGCAACATCCCTAGGTGAGTGTCATGATCTCTGCTTCCAAAAGGTCAGGGTTTTCCCAACTCCCTTGGAAGCAGATCCATAACCCAGGTTCCGAGTGCCAACCAGCCCCAATTGGGACCTTTTGGACCCAGTCCTGGCGCCAGTGGCACCAGGCTCATAATTATGCCCAGTCCCAGTGCTGGAAGCGCCGGGCTCATAATGCTTGGGTGGACTTACCTGCAGCAGACCATGCTGCTTACTTGCCTGCCAGTTGAGCCTCTCATCCTCTTCTGTTTGGAACTACTTTTCCTGTTGGGTGGGGCAGGAGCCACTCCCTAGATTCAGAACACTGGAACTCTTCTGGAAAGCAGGAACTCTTTTCTTACCTAGGCGTGGCTGTGGAAGGAGACACCTAAGCACTACAGGAGGCTATTTGAACCACACCCGATGGATGAATCTTGCTTTGCGTTATTCTGCATCCTCTGCAGCAGAACGCTCATCGTGTCTTCTGCATCTGATCCTGGGCCTAAGGAAAAAGGCTTACCATCCTGAATCCAGTCTTCAGCAACACCTATAAAGACAAGAAAGAACAGGTTAGCATTACGGTCTTCAGTGACAGCTCTTCACTTACCTGGTCCATCGGCTGTCACCAACGCCTCGCGCTGCATTCCGGCATCTGAAAGACAAAGGCTTACCTACTCTTCGTGCGCTCCGGAGGTCTTCACACTGCATTCCGGCATCTGAAAGACAAAAGCTTACCAACTCTTCGCACGCTTCGGAGGCCTTCGGCGCTGCATCCCGCATCTGAAAGACAAAACAAGGTGCGTTTAAAGACATTGGGGAACTTTAATACTCACGTGCCATTACTCCTTTCCACATCTAACCCAGTGGGTATTCCGGCACCCTGCAGCCGCTCCGAACTTGTACCTGCAAAATAAAAAGACAGTTAGAGCGCATCGTGAAGCAGGCAACAAGCGCTTACTTACGTGCTTCCAGGCGCTTCTATTCATCACACGGGCTCCATCTTCAACTCACTTCAGCCCGTCATCCGCCATCGCCGGAACCCTGCAAAACAAGAAACATCATTACTAAAGACTGTAAAGACATTAGAATTACTCGAAACTTACCGTTCGTGCAGTAAACGACGGACAGCAGTCCTCTGAAGTCAAGAGGCCTGCTCCCCTTATCCAGTGAAGAAACTGGTTACAGCACCCTGCCCTGAGGCAGATGGAGAGCACGGCGTTCCCTTACCTAAAGGTGAGAGCGTTAACCTTTGGGTTTCTACAGGAGAAGAGAAAGGGAAGAAGAGAGACATTCAATAACCCAGTTCCTTAATCCCATATTTTCTATCTGCAGACATCTTACCCTTCAAGTCAGACATACAGTGCACAGAGGTCCAGCCCAAAGAGCCAGCCGTGTGTTACACATCACCTTTGCAGATACGGTATACGCCCAGTCAAGACCGGCGCCTCTACGGGAATCAGGTGAGCATTACAGTGAGTCCCTCACTGGTTTACTTCTTTCCATACCCTTTTGGCCCGACACTTAGAAGGGGGATTTTGACAGCTTTTGATGACCGTGACTTCACGGGCGGTCTTTGAGGTTGATGACTCCTCCTGCATCTCATCTGGCCCATTATTCCTGCCTCTTCATTTTCTCCAGGATGCTTGACAGCCGTCTCAAACCCTGGGCCATGCTGAGAGTGACCCTCCATTTCTGCTGGGATTGTAGAGTGAAAGACATCATACTGACTACCTGCAGCTTGACAAGAGGACTCAAACATTGTCAGATCGCTCACCTTGTTTGCTAGGCTGATGTATTTGCTTGTCCCCCTACTCTTCAATATCTACCTTAGCCCTTTCCCCGCACTAATCCGATCTCATAACCTCATCTGTTACAACTATGCTGATGACACCCAGATCACACTGAAGATCCCAAAATTGCCAGCCTCTGCCTGCCTAGACCGCTCCTCCTGCCTTTCTGATATCCACCTCTGGATGGCAACCATCCACCTCCTCCTCAACCCTAGGAAAATTGATATACTAGTATGTGGCAAATCTGCTCTCCTTTGCCAACCGATCACCTGGCCACATTCCCTAAGACGCCTCCAATCAACATCCAGTTCTGTAAAAACCTTGATTGCACCCTGTACTCAAACCTATGCCCAGTGCTCAATTTGCAAGAAAATAAGTGCTAGGGCCCAAATATTTCCTAGAATACATGTGACACATTGGGTCAGACTGCTCTGCACCATTGTTACCACCACCCAGAGCTAACCCCCACAGTATCATCATATTTTGGGTTAATTATGCAAGTCACACCTGAATATTGTTGATGCATTGACTATGACAGATATGTGATTAACAAATAAAAATCAGCAAAACCTTCTACTTATGATTTGAAATGGGACACATGATTAAATGCTTCTTTAAACACATTATGTTGTTATGTTATTGAGGCAATAAGCTCGCGACGGCAGGCCATTTCCGGCCAAGGTAATGCCCCCAGGGCCCATAGTTACGAATGCCTTGGGGGCATTACTGTGGGTGCTAATGGCCTGCAGTCGAGGGGCGTATTACCATTAGCAGTTAGCAGTACCCTCGTCTATTGCCTGTTAGACCAGGGTACTAATGTTTTTTTTTTCCCGGCTGCGAACCACGTTGCATTTTGCAGCTGGAAAAAAAGTTTTAAAACGTTACAAAAAAATGGCCAGAGCTGACAGAAAACATAGTCTGTTTTCTATTTTCATGGCACCCATAGTAAACAAAGAAAATGCCTAATAGGCGGGGGAGAAGGAAGTATGCATCGACCCTTCTCCCTTTCCATGGCGGCCATTCACTTACATTGAAAAGAAAGTAAACACAAAAAATTGCCTCCTTGGGAAAGGGACTACGTGTGGTCCCTTCTCCCTTTACATGGACGTCTGAAAAAAAAGATGATGACACCCGCGCACAATGCACGCAAGTGTGTCCACGGGATTACACTGTGGTATGGCTAGGAAATGAGCCAATCCACATGAAGTGTATTCTGTGGATTTGCCGCGCCGGGTACTAATTGTTATTTATATAGCGCTCTATATATCATTGGTATGACCTCAAAGAGCTGGTTGGTTGAATGCCCTCAGGGACGATGTCCAGATTATTTGAGACAGTAAGGTGGCATAGGGTGCATGGGTGAACTGATTATGTGTGCAGCTGAAGCGATAGCCTGATGGTAGCTGCATCCTAGCATTATGTGTGGTGGTATTTGACATCAGTAGAATGTTTGGAGTCTTGGTGATGGTCACCAGGACTGGGTTCTGGTTGCGTTAGGCATGTTTAGGACTCTTATGTATGCAGCTAACTCGAATTTGAGGGTTATAGCTGCATCTTATCAGAGTGTTGAGGGTCAAAATGTATTTTCTATAATGACGCCTGATAGTAAATATGGGCCTAAGCACATTCGCATTGCACTGTACTATCGCATTGAATGAACCTGAAACAGGCTGACTATGCAGCGATTTTGAGTTGTCCACCATTTTGATCACCTCCTGCTTTCTGTTCCATGTTCAGAACTTGTGTTTTCGGCTTCAACAGAGCAAGATGAACTTTGTGCTGATTTATGATGTTAACTTAGATAAGAATGTTGAAGCTGCTAAGGTGGATGGTTTATCCTGCACTGAAGAACCTTGAAGCTAAACAAAAACTGTACTAATCAGTAATGCAGATGCCATCTGTCCCAACAATGCCTTTGCTGTTCAAACAGTAAAGTAGAATAGTGAATAGATGAATGTGCTCTTCTGCAGAAATCCTTGTTTTCTCTTCTTGGAACTAACTAACTTTAAGCTCAAGAACAACTGGTAGACAAATATAAGTGAGTAAAATGTGGAATGTTACCTTGTTTCTTGTATTTGGAAAACATGTGAATTTTTTGATGGAAAATAGCAAACCATGCAATGATGTTTAAATATGAATTAGTTATGTAGTTAGGTCACAAACCCTTGGTTATGTATTATGTGAAGAGGGGCTGGACGATGTGTCCAAAGCTGTGAAGAATTTGTATAAATATGTGTACTTTTGGAATGTTCAGTAGTCTCTCATCTCACGGTTCTGCTTGCACATATTGTGTGGTGTTGAGAACCAAGTGGCCACTTGCTAATAAATACAATTGTAAATTTGAACTTGTGACTGGCGTATTTCTATTATGTGGTAGTAAGCCTTGATATATTTAATCTTTCATTGAGGTGTTCATGAAGTATTGTTCTTATGTGAGCAGCTAGGCCAAATTTTATCAAGGGGTGTAGCTGCATTCTAATTGTGTGTTGGTGTAGAGAGGAGAGTGAGCGTAGTTATATGTGAGGTGAGTGTATTGGAGGAGGGTTTGATCTTGCGAGCTCGCTGTTACGGATGTATGGTTCGCGTTTGCAATTGCCATGTTCAGAGTAAACTTATTTGTGATTTAGTAGCAGCATTCAGTGGCGATATTGCCCAGGATTTTCTGAACATTTGTCATCAGGTAGCAGGTCTTAGATGGTCATATTCGGCATTATGGAAAGAGCCAGTTTTGCTGAAGGCCATTTTAACCATTATCATGGTTAACAACTTGCAATGATTCTTTAGGTGGCAAAAGGAACTTATTGAATGTCTAGCCACAGAAAACAACAAACATGCTTTCCTCCTATGGTTAATTGATGTACACATGCATGAAAAACTTCAAACAAACTCTTCCGTCTAACACTGCACCACAGTCTTCTTGTGTAGGTTGGCACTCAGGAAAAAAATACTCCTCCTTGGCAACAGCCTTTTCCCTGGTATTGCCCTGAAGTTGGTACTGCTGGCTTTCCTGTTGTCAACTCACCCTGCTGTGACATTGCTTTTGTTTATTACAGTAGTGAGCTGCATCAATGTTATGCAGGCTAACTGGAGCGGTCCGCAGACTTGGCCAGCATGAGTGCTGGCATTGTCCCTTTCCACCTCATTGATTCATTAAAATGAATAACTAGCACTGCCACTCCAGTGGGGTCATCATGTTTATGAGTTACAATGAGCCAGCTCAGGGTGCAGAGACATGTGAACTGGGCAAATTGTTGTTGCTTGTTTTGTGACTACTACTG